>NC_142183.1:13129572-13442264 GCF_026936395.1 Plectropomus leopardus
AAAGATGCGCTTCAATTGTTATAATATTTTCAGTATGCTTACTTTGAGACACAAACACAAAACCAACAAATACATGCATTCTGAAATACATATTAGGAAAAAACAAACATTTTTTTTAAGTTACTTTTGGAGTTTTATGAACAATAATGGTATTTTATAAAAGATAGGAAATATATACAAATTAGTTTAATCTTTACCTGCCACATTTGGAAATGTTTCGTAACAAATTAAAGTTGATAGTCAATTATTTATGAGGTGTTTTTTTAATTGGATTAGTGTGCATGTCATTCAGTTAACACTGAGAAAAGGAAGAGTTGGCAGTTTTGAAAACAGCATTAAGTTTCCATCACCTCCAATAGGATGTGTTTGTTTTCTCTACCAAGGTGTTTTGTGTACTTTATGTGAGTGTATGTTAAAATATTTGTGTGTTTGTCAGAGCAACTAAAAGCAGAAGTCTTTTACAGGAGGCAAATATTGGTTACAGGCACTGACATAGAGTGTGACTTTCAGGCCCAAAAAAAGCTGACCTTTTCTTCCCGAGTGGCGGCCATAAATATATCTTTCAAAACATCAAGTCAATCTCTGATTATCAGGAGAGCAATGTCGCTTATCATAACTCACCCTCAAGGATGAATGTCATCAGCTTATCAGACTAATTACAGAGAAAATGAGTTATAATGCAAGAATGAACATGTCTAATGCTTCTAAAAACTGCACATTGTTCATTTTCATCCAGAGTGATTCTTAATATTTTTATTTTAATTGCCTTTTATTCTTTGTTTGTTTCTTTTCATTTTTGCAATACCTGTTTTAGCTGTTCATTCCATTTTTCTCTAAATATATTTATGTTTGCGAGCAAATTTCTCTGAAGTGTAAACATTCAGGGGTCAGTCCAAACCAAGAGGGGTCCAATTTACAGCAGCTATTTGCACTGTTTTTTTTTAAACCACTAACGATAAAATAATGCCTAAAAATGTACCATAATTGGGAAAAAACTTGATAGAACTAATTAGATAGATAATGTAGAGCCTATGTCAGATTTTGTATCTAATTGTTTCACAACAAATTTTGAGGATATCTTTAAAAAAAAAAAAAGAATAGCTTTTGTTTTTTAACATTTTAATTTTCATTTCATGTCTGCCTAAAATGATTCTTACATTCCTCAACTATAAAAAGTGAAGCCTATGCACACGATTAAAAATAAAAGATTTACATTGCGTCAACTAAAATGTGCATCATAAGTCCACAGCTTGCTGCTTTTTTACCTACATTTTGCCAAAATGTCAGTAGCAGTTACTACAGTAGTCTTGAGTCTCCTATGGCCTAGCCATGGAGTCGAATGAAAAGAAAGAATTGAGTAGCACATGGATGGATTTGTTTGCTTTTACCACCAACACTGCAAAGTTAAATTACCAAGTAATTATAAATAGCCCACATTAGAGTAGCCACCTTGTAGTTAAAACAAAGTAATGAATGTTTATTTGGAGCCATTATGTAGAAAGGCTAATTTAGGCTTAAAAGTCTGTGTTACTGTCATTAAAAAGGCTCCAGTATGTTCTTTGGCTGTTTTTTTTTCTTCCCAAAAATATCTCTTTTCCAGTAAAGGTTGCAGACCCTTGCTGTCAGGAATAGAATACCAGGATAAACAACCACGGCATATATGATTATCTGAGTGACACCAAGTTGAAGGTGTTTTAAAAACCTAAACAATTACGGGCTTTTGAGTGAACAACATTTGGGGCAGGAGCTCCAGAAGCCACCCCACCGCTCCACTCCTGGTGAAAACCTACTTGGAAATAACCATAATCTGATTCTGGAGTCAAAATATTTGTGAGACACAAAGAGAGGGAGCGAGATTATAAAGCAATTTATAATGTAAAAGAACGAGGCTGGCTGATATGTTATACCCCGTTGACATAATCAAGGGAATGAAAGTTGTGATTTCATGTACGATATGGTGGAAAAAGGTACGTACATGGCGGGGAGAAGGTGGAAGAAAGAGCCATTGAATACGCTGTCATGGAGTGAATGGGTGTATTGTGCTGTGATGGACAGATGTATTGATGGTGATAGCTATAAAGAGTTAAAGAGGGCAGGAGAGACTGAGCGGGTTAAATGAAGGTAAAAAGCGGAATATGTGAGAGTGCTCCCCTCTGCTCTTACATACACACATACACGCATACTGTGTGTGCAATCAGCAAGAATGCTCCGCACACTGAGGCACTCCCCCTCCAGTCGAGCATGATTGTGCTTGACATGGTTCCATCACTAACGCTTACTGATATCCATTTGCAAGGCTCTTCACATTTATTTATTTATCTGTTTATTTGCGTCAAGTTTATTTATTGATGGCCCTCAAGGATATGATGGCAGACCTCCATTTGCTCATATAGGGAAGTAAGGAACGGAAGGCTATGAGGGTGCATGGATGTTACACGCCAGTGATCAAAAGACGGCGGGGGGACAGAGTTCACCTTTTTTTATTCAGATTCCATCAGTTGAAATAGCTATTCCTCTCTGGTAATGGAAAAGTGATATGGCCCATTTAGTTACTTTGCACTAATCCCAACGGTTTAGCCTCTTCTCTATTTTTTCTCTGCTTTTATCTCTTTGTCTTTCTTCATTCGTTCTTTTGACTTCTATTTGGTTAGCGTCTGATGGAAGGATTTGAGTGGGGTCAAATTACTCCCTTGCCGTTGCCTGTATGAGTTTTCCCAAGCTTCAGCAGCACTCTCAGCCACATTAAGTGCATGCAGCACGTTGCTGTTGTAGTTGACCACCAAATACCCAAGAGGGTTTTAAATGTATGCTCTATTTAATGCCAAGTGTTCAAATAACCTCCTAGTTTTGCGTAAATCGATTTTTTAAAGTTTTTGGGGCCACGGTGTTTTGTTTTGTTATGACTTCACATACTTTTTGTTGCAGCTTTTAATAAGATGTCCCTTTGCTTGTTATTATTACATAAGATGATGCAATTAGAGCGTAATGAGTGTAAGTGTAATTGTTGTTTATTCTCACAATGACAGATTTGCTGTTGTAAGCTACTGAGGGAACAGCGATGCTTAATTACCCACAAGTGTACAATTTGAGATCATTAGCTTTGGAAGCCAATATCTCCGGCCAGAGGTCTGCCGGAGGTCCTGTGGTCCATTCTTGTAGCACAAAGAACGCCAAGTTGAAAACTGCTGAGGGATTATTGTTCTAGCTTGTTTCCTGTCAGCATGATCCTCATCATTAAATTCCTTGGAATCAGACTTAGTTTATGGTTTCGATTAACTTTTTCAAGGGCAAATCTCAGATCAGCTGCAGCAAAAATGTAAATGCTTATTTTGCAGCTAATTTAAAAGTGATAATGTCTAATAAAGGTGGGTTACGGGGGAACTAAACAGAGCTGGGATCTTCTTTAACAATTGACATTTTTTGCAATCAAATTGCTGTAGTACAAAACTCTGCAAAAATCCATTTTCAGTTGTTTGCCCTTATTCCCTTCATGTGTAATGATGATTATATCCCCTAGGGAACAATGTTGTACAAAGATATTGATGCCTGAAAGCTGAGAAAAAAAAAACAGAAGTTGATTGCCGGAAAGTAGCTCTTCTTCTCTCGACTTCAAATGATGCTGAAAGTTGAATTTAGAGAACATTTATCCTATTTCATGTTCTTCACCCCCAAATTATTATTTTTCTGAATGGCACAAATGTTATGATACAATGTATCCTTATTTACTGGGGGAAAAGTGTGTGACCGTTGAGTTGAGTTGCCTAAAACGGAAGCTGATGCTATCTTTACCTCAGCATAGATGCCACATTAGATGAAAATGCAACATTAATTGGCAATTTTCTTGTAGACTGAATTTCATGTGTTTTATCTTACATTTGGCATTTATACAGAGCTATTCTCTCTTTACTTAAAGGGTGTGGATTGGTTTTATTTAGCACAGTAAACTTGATTTACACTGATTTTTTTTTTAGCCACACATTTTATACAGATTTTGTCACTAGAGTTATTAATATTGTATATTGTATGTTTCATTTGTTTATTTATTTTATTAGGCTATTTTTTAAATATTTCTGTTACATTATATCAACTATTGAAATTTAAATTATATTATAATTATATTAAGAAAATATCCTTAATACATTGATGAGATTTTTTTATTACATACTCCATAGTCTGTAATGATTTTACATGAAAATAAATGCAGCTTTGATTGCACAGATTTTAAAAATCGATGCCTAATACTTGTTATTTCACGCTAGAATTACCCTAACTGGGCATGGCAACAGGCTCATTGAGATGTGTATCCTCTGCCTGAATGAGTCATCTTAAAAACAAAAATAAATTAAAGTTGCTCAATGTGGAGTTATGAACACGGTTTTACCCAAAAAATATCTCTATATATATAAATATATATACTTCTTTTTTTTTTTTTTTTACAAATGTATTACTTAGTGTGCCTGTCAAAAGATTAAAGAGGATATCAGTTTTCTAATTCGAGACTCAGTTATGGTAGGATTAATAGGCGAGGATAAAAGAGACAGAGACCAAAATATCGTGTTTTTGTCTGTGCACCTGTGTATCTGAGTGTAATCGCATCCCTCCATGGGCTGAATAGGAAAGACATCAGTTATGACTCTTTACACATTTTTACCACACGCCCCAAAAATGATATGAAGAGCTAGCAAGCTCCCTCTTAAGCAGGAGCTGATTGGCATCTGCGCTCTTACGGAGGCACGCATCCTACCCAAACTGCATCTGTGAGTTTATTTGAATTCATCCAAAACAGTTAATGTGCTGAGGAGGAGAGGGGGGAAATAAACAAGAAGGAAACACAACAGCTTGGTATTCATGAATTCCATAAATTACTATGTTACTCCCCTAAGAGATGACTAATATGTCAAGTTTAAAAATAGACAGTTTGCCACAGTTCAGACCCTCTGCCTCCAGTGGATGAGGATTAAGCAGATACATGGTAAAGGGTAGAGACTTGTGGTTTGGTGTGCGTGTTTGACTCAACTGTATGCTTGTATATATGCACAGATATATTTGTGTGTCGTACGTGTGTGTATTCCTACTTGTATGTCTGCTGTTGTACTGTATGTAAACCGATCCGTGCATGCAAAGTTCATAACCTGAAGTTATGGCGGCAGGATGAGGGCCTTAGAAGTAGCCGAACACTATGGGGGTCATGCATTAGTGGAAAGCCAGTGGAGGTTGCTGAGTTTGTAACATCTCCACCCTGAAGGCATTGCCAGCTAAGTAAAGGATGAGGCCGCACACTGCATTACCTCAACTATTATTTTTTTCCTTCCACTCCAGATGAGTTTCTTCCAGTGGCTCAGGTCACTGTTGCCCCGGGGCGGATTATGGCAGATGGGAGCTGTGATGTTCCTTAAGATTTCTGACAAGTGGGGAGAGGGAGTGTGTGCGCGTGTGTGTGTGTGTGTGTCCATACGTTTGATCTTTTTTGTGTGTGTGTGTGTGTGTGTGCGCACGTTGTTTTTGTGTGATTGTGCGTGCTGCTTATTTGTGGGAATGTTTACTGAAGCTTAGCGTTCCTTGGCAGGCCAGCGGTTGACCTGATTTCTGTGTCACAGCGTGACTCACACAGGTTCGCTTTTTAAGGAGACAGTGAGGTCAGCGTGAAAAGTAAAGCCGCAGATATGTCGCCCAAATCTTATTCCACACAGACCCCAGCTGTCGCAGAGCTGAATACGCTTAAATATTCCCATATTGGCTAAATATAGCACTCCATCATTGTAAATATTCAGCCAGCGTACATTATGATTAGTGAGAGAGCATGTGAAATCGTTTATGGTCTGCATTATTAAAGTCTCCGACATGGTAGGGCTCTTTCTTCACTGCTGATACTGCCATTAATATGTTTACGGTGGTGGCAACAGTCTGTCTGAGAAATTGATTTTTCTTTTGCCAATTGTAAAAGTTTTATGACAGTCAATATGGCTGAAGAAGCAGCCCTTTCATTATTTTACTGGATCTGCTGCTCGTTGAATAGATGGTTCCTGCTTATAAACCTTGAATAATTGAACAGGGGAATCAGTCAGTGTGAGGGGGAGAGGCACAAGGTCTTGATGACTTGATGGCCGAGATGACAGCTTGTGAAAGAAAAAGACAGCAGACTGATTAGCCAATGTGTCATATTGCTTCATGGCTGTCTGTAAACTATGCTCTCTCATCTCATTTTGGCCCTCTCTCCCTTTCACTCATCCGCTTCCTTAGTCTTATTACTCTCTTTACTTACTCTTTCACTCCCACCTCTCCCTCTTTACTCTTGTATTACTCCAATTTCTTCCTTATCAACCTCACTTTGCCACATTCCTCACTGCTCTCTCCTCTTCAACCTGATGCCCTGTTTTCTTTAAATGTTTTATTTATCCTCACATCCTGCCTCCATCCATCCTGATGACCCTGTGTCACTCCGGGCAGAATTATTACTCTTGGATGGAACATCGGCTCAGTGGCGCCGTACTCTGCTCTCTCCGCATTATCCATTTATGGAGTATCCCCTTTTGTGGTGAGCCATCTTCCTATAGCCCTGTAATGATAGGAGTCTTGGCGACCCTGTGCATTTGCACTGTAATATAAGACATTCTCATTAGTCCATGGATTGTGCTCTCTCTCATGTCCATTACATTAATTGCTACACATCACTGCCTGCCGTGCCCCTCAGTATTCTGTTACACTGCTGGCATCCTCTGTCCTGCATCACCCAACTGTGGCCCACAATCTCTTTGCCCAGAAAGGTGAGAAAGGTAATTGAAAACCGTTATGTAGAGAATTGGATAAGATGTTTTTAGTGGGGGGAAAAAAATCTCAAGGAGATAATCTGACCAGTTTGTTTGTATTTTGTTACATGAGTGGATGCCAATGAATGAAAAAATGTTTTCAGATCAAATAAATTGAAGCCAAGTGCCCTTCCACCCCCGCACCATCGCTCTGTTGTCAGTCATTTCTGCTCATAATAGGGAAGCAGGCCGCTACCATAATTGCTTTGATGGTCCAGCCTGAACAAATCACTTCTGGGCATAAAGAGAGGCCTTGGAGATGGCAGCCAGAGAGAAAAGGTGCGAATGAATTAAAGCACTTTGCGTTCCTCTGGGGCATGTGGCCCAGATTTTTCTTCAAAAAAAAAATCTAAGGAGAGGAAGGAGTGTGGGGGTGGGGTGTGCCTCTTTCCTCCAAGAATAAATGGCAGTAAAAGCAATAATACACATCCAGCCTCCATTATGCCAAAATGGAGAGCTTTTTCAGTGAAAACACAATGGCGCTGACATAGTTAACTGGCAGGTGGAGAAAGGAGGATTTCACTGGAAATAATCTGATTTTGAACGGGGTTCCCATCTATGGGAGAACCTCTGGTCATGCCTTTTGTGACGGAACAAAAGTTTGGCCCTTTGGAGGCAAAGCTTTGAATGTTTCAGTGGAGCTGGGTGAATGGGCCATGTGGATGTCCCAAGGCCCTCAGTGCTGAGGACTGCAAGAGGCGGGGACGTCAGCCAGGGCCTTGTGCAGCACTCCTCAGCTTCCTTTGGACCGGACGATGTCAGAGTCAGCACCTCTTTTTCCTCCCGCTCGTCTTTATCATCTCCAACCTTGAACCTAACTATTTATTTTTTGCTCTTATTAGACACTTTTGGAATTGTGTTCACACTGCGTCTGGCAATCAGTCATCTGCAGAAACCTACTGAATGAAGCAGCACGAACTTTGGCTATTAAAACTATTCAGCTATAGTAATCTCTCTTTATGAAGAGTGTTGTATCGAGACTCGTGGTTTTATCGGTAGAACAGCAGAGGTGATGGAGGGTAAGAGATACGGCTGATATGGCTGGAAAGACAGATATTGAGTATGCTTAGTCTAACATGGTTCATATCTTTAAAAGCTGTGCAACATTCTTTTGATATTGCATTTCACTGCCAAAGAAGTGTGGTAGATGTGAGGCAAAAGTTTAAGTTTGCTGTGCATGATTCAGATGTTTTCATTATTCTATTTTGAAGCAGAAGGGGTTAGATGAATAGATGGTGCCTTTAGCTGGTGGGTGACTGAGGAGATTCCGCTGTTTTCAGTAAAAGTTCAATTATGACTACAAGCTGCACAGGGTGAGTTGTCAAGACTATGACACAAAAGCGGAGGGGCTGTTTGACTAATCCTCCTACATCTCCCTAAAACCTACAGGGGTCATAAGCCCCCAAACAAGACTCCATGGGTGTCTGGAACATCAGTCTTTCCCAATGGCCTTGTCCTTTTTCCCATGCAGGCGGAGGCACGCCCCTTGTTAGTTCCACCCTGATCCTTTTGCTTTTCTTCAAGTCACCCCACCAGCTCGGCCTGCATCCCCCAGTCCTCCGCTATCGAACCAAATCTTTGACCCCTTTTTCGGAGGGTATTGCTTTTGTTTGTGGTTGACAGCCCGTTCAATCCATCAGAGCTGCAGGTGCGGCTCACTTGCAAGGGAATCATCCATCCACATAAATGCAGAAGTTAGAATGCATCAAACAGAAAACACTTATAACTCTGGATCTAAGAAAACGAGAAATATTAAACCTGTCAAATATTTGTGTGTCATCTGCCAAAAAGTACATCTAAAAAAAAATAGATAATGAAAGTGGTATATTTTCCCAAAAAGGAAAGTTTTGACATGAGTCAACTTCAATGCCTCATTCTCTCCTTTAATGGATTTCTTTTATGTCTGTCTCAACTATCACTTTTCACATCAGTCTATAAGGATGAGCGGTGGTTATAATTGCTTTTCATATAATCATTTTGCTGCTTTATTGTCGACGAGAGCACAGTTTTCCTTGTCAACTCAATTCAAGCACATTCATCTTATGCACTCATTTGAAGAGCGCTCTTTAACAGAATTGAGGTTGAATACATCCGCACGCAACAAAGACCAACCATTATCGGTGCCGACTAGCTAATTAAGGAGTCTCTCTGACTTGTTACTTGCCAAGAAGTGTGCAGTGGGTCCGCAGCCATGTATCCAACCATGTGTTTCATGGAAATGTCTAAGGCATTACTCCTGCCCTCCCTCCATCCATAATTAACCTCCCTCCATTCATAATTCAGATGTGTTCTTCACACATCTTCAGGTGATATGACATTATTTTGCAGTGGCTAAACAGACATTGTGATGCTCCTGGTGCATGTGGGCATGTGTGTTTCTGCCTGACACACTTTTGACTGTCAAGGCTCCGCCCAAGCCACAAGTGCACAGTGGAGCACAAAGCTGCCACCACTCTCTCTCTTTGTTACCGCACAACTGGGATGCATACATCGTCTTTTCCATAGAAGTAATGTTTATATTGTTGTCCTTGTTTTCAGATGGTACATGACATGAAAGACACCTGTGCCTCCTGCTAAAGCTTCAATAATTACTGCACATGCCATCAGCTGAACAGTGCTCAATGATTATAAGCATGTTTAAAGCTACTAAACCAGTCAAAGGTACATCAGAAATACTTCACCCACAAAGTAGCCGTTTGTATATTAATCACTCAACCCTTGTAACATTGAATTGGTAAAAAAATACCAGAACAACAACTTTTTTTCTCACATTCTCACGTGCCTCCGGTGTATGAAGAATCAAAATATGGAGAAAATTCTTTATGAATTGTACAGTAAAAGGGCAGCGGCATTTAATAAAAGCAAAACTAGATCAAACATCCATGTACAAACTACAGTCAACTTGTGCAGTATAATATAACTCTTATTTATTTCCCAAATGCATGCATTTTTGCTAAAACCTGACTGTTCAAAGCACTGGGGCTGTACCTGACTCAGAATTGGGTGAGTACCATCAAATTTGGCAGTACAAAATCAATTTTTGACTTTTTGTTCCCCTTGTTTTCGCTGTGTTCAGTGTGAAAGTGAAATTAATATAGTAAACAAGCTATCTAGTCAGCTGTTAGGTGTCTTCTGATGATAGTAACTCAGGGACAGCCCTATTTAACACTTAACAGTCTCACACACAGGCAGGTAGCATGCCCGGGCTAGTGCGTTGTGTTTCAGATAGAGTGGATAAATGACACACTGGATTATACATATGAGTTTGTTAAAAAAAAAAAAAAAGCTGTTTTTTTTGACATGGCCTACTTTTATTTAAATTCATTTTTTGGGTTCTTCATTCACTATGGAGGCATGCCAGAAAATAAGTTTTAAAACGTTTTTTTGATGAACTTAACTTAAAATTTAATATAAAATTATTCTGTGGGTGATGTATTCTTTTACTGGGTAAGCCTGCACAAGATCAACTTGTATTTTTTATATATAGAGAGAGAACTTTGCATAGCATATTATGAAAAATACATTTGCCTTTTTCAAGGGCACAAGTGTAGGAGAGCAAGCAACAGAGTGAATAGAGGAAAAGAAAGTGATTGAGAAAAGAAAGAACGGGATGGCATCAGGTGATGCAGAAAGGTCATGAGAGAGAAGAGCACAGACTTAGAGAGAGAGAGAGAGAGGGAGGGAGGGAGGGAGGGAAACGGAGAAGAGTGAGCATCCCATTGCCAAAGCAGCACTCAATATTGTGTCCAGTCCTGAAGGATGTGACATATTTCTCCAGTCTTTGTTGGCTGTTTTAATCAGCTTACATATGTCCTGGATGGAAATTGAATTTGTCTGGAAGAGAGGAAGATACTATTGGCTCTACCACTGCCTCTTGTTTGTGCGTATGTGTCTGCACACTTGCTTGTGAGTGTCTGTGTGTATCTGCGTGTGTGTGCAAGCATTGTCCGCACCAGAGCCAACCAATTCATAACAGCAATGGATTGTGTTTCTCCCATACATCATTGTCAATGCTGCTCACCTCTGCAGCACCAGCTTATTTAATGGCCAAGACCTAAACTCAGAGTGTGCAAAAGACCCCCACTCCCCTTTTCTACCCATTTGCCCTCTGGCATTTGGAAGTGTTTGTGTTGCTTAGACGTGTGAAACAGACAATGTGCTTGTGTGTGTGTGTGTGTGTGTGTTCATGTTTTGTTGTGTAAATGCGCGGTTCATAGAAAAGGTTTTACTGTATTATAGACTGCTAAGTCAAGTGTATGTCAGTTTTCACACTGAAACGCCCCACCTGTGATTCAGCACATATCTCACCCTGGGCCGCCTCGCTGTGCCGTGGAGACAGACGACGATAGCACCCAACCTCGTCTCGTGTTTAAGAGGACTACTGTATAAAGGCACACACTCCATTAATCTGTCCGTCTACTGGGGGTTTTGAACAGTCTGGCTGGCATAGCTAGACTTTCCTCTGAGGAGTTCATCCCTCAACAGATCGCCACTTTATGGATAGCATCTTTTTTATTATTTCGAGCCAGTGCAATCTTTTTCCGCAGTTATGATTGATCACAAATATCACACAGTATGCTCTCGACTCGCAGCAGAGATTTTAAATAGGGAAGTTCTGCGCCTTTGAACCACAGAGCGCAATAGAGTGAGTCAAGCATTCTCTGAAAAGGAAGGCCAAGATTATTCACCGTTTTTCGATGATGCACTCTTGGCCTGTCTTTTGTTCATGGAAGTAGGGCATGTCAGGGATAAAAGGGCACCGAAAGATCCTGCTCAGATACAGACATCTTGTGAAAAACTTTGTGCTTCGGGAGTAAAGTAATATAAAAAATATTTTATTGTCCAGAGGCACAATACATACAAGTATCCTGATAGTGTCTATACATACTGTTGCCGGTACTGTAGGTTCCATTCTGCTGTCAAATTAACAACCTGCAGAGTAGGTCACAGTTTCATACAAATAACTAAATACAGTACCTGCTCTTTTTAGGTCACTTCATTTGCATGGGGGTGGTGCTTCAGGGGGAAGGTTATAAGGCATTCTTGATTCAGATGCAAATGGGACAGTTATCAGCAGCCAGGACCTGATGAATAATGGGATGTACAAAACGCACGGCCCTGCATAAGGAAATGAAAGAGCGCCTCTTTTCTGCTCCACTGATTTCATTATAGACACTATTATTGGCTTAGAATGGCAACATCTATTATCTAGAGTCAGAATGTGACCATTTTTTTTTCCTTTTTTTGATGCGGACAGTCTTATACTACTGTCAGACCTCATCAAATATTGCTGCCCCAGATAGGGCAACAGGCACAATGTGGCGAGTGGGAGCCTTCAGGCAGTGGTCAGATATAGGAACTGTTAAAGTCTCTTTAGCCTTAAGATGGAGCTCTGCCCCGATGACTGGAACTTGTCTGCAACTTTCCTTTTGCAGTATGTGGTTATCATGCAACAGCTATGGGGAGGACATTTTTGTTTGTCTCTTTGGCCACTGAAAGGAGATTGTATACCTTAAAGGGGGAAACATCTTAAATTAAGAATTAATTTCCATGGTCTAGGAAAGTTTGATCAATATTTGTAATCATGAGCTACTTTCTCACAAAGCCAGGAACCAGACAAGTTTGTCTGAAACTTGTTATGCCATCAGGTATGAAGCAGGGATTGGCTTTATATACACCACATTACTTGAATTAAATTATTATTGAGTAACATAATAGGGTCAAAAATAAGTCCCTAAGCAAAGATGCTGGCAGGGGATGGGTTGCACCCTCCTCTCTGCACTGCACAGACTGTAGAGATAAGCCTTTTTTTCCCCCTTTTTTTTGTGGAAATACTTTCAAACATCACTCTTTTGCCTGTTCACCACTCTGTCTGTATCGTTAGATCAGGTGATGTCTGACTGAAAACGCTGAATGTTTTCTCTGGCTGTGCAGATCCATCATTTTTGCTTTATGGATCTGTGCAGATATTCATAGATGGCAGTCACGTCACTGTGCCCAGTCAAAAAATGTAAACTTTAGATATAAACCAAGGTAAATTTATGTTAAATATATATGTATATAAATGCATGGTGTTTCCAAATTGTTAAATATATATGTATGTAATATATATTTATTGTATATACTTTAAATGGTTTCTTTTATAAAGCAATATTAAAAAATAATAATAATAATTTAAAAAAAAGATGACTCTACATGTCGAACAGATACCCATGCGCGTCTGTGGTATAAATCTGGAGCTGCTTTATAGACTATGAATGCAGGCTGATTTTGTTGACCCACAGTATGTTTGATTTTCTTTTTCATATCCAAGTAACCTTTATAATGTTGTATTGTTCTAAGCTCAGAAACAGAAAATATACTCATAACTTTATTCTGGTTGCTCTCAGTGTCATCAAGAACATCTTTCACCGTTCATCGTCTATAGAGCACCTCCAGACTTTACACCTACACCACATATTTGACTTTTAGGCTCTAGTTTAAGGATTTGGGAGAGAGTTGTTAATTTTTACCAATATTGTAGGATTGTCTTAGACCATAGGAAAAACCGGTATTATTTTTGAAAATGTGCATAGTTCCCCTTTAAATTTCTGAATTATTAAATTAATATGTCACAGTATGTTTGGTAAGAATGTGGTAAGATACTAAAACTGTTTACACTAATGTGTACGAGGCTGTGGGGTCAGACTGTTTCTGGTAGACAATATCTATAGAGTGCCATGCAATTTTTTAAAGCTGTCTTGTTGCTTAAAGACATTTCATTCTTTTTGACAGCTGAACAACAATGACAAGACACAACATGACATTACATTCATTCTTCAATACATAGTATGTCCTCTTTGAAGTGCAGTGTTGAACCTGACAAACTGAATTGCTTCTGAATTGCCTGTAATATAAAGACCAAAAAAAAAAAAAAGTGAAAAGTAGATCATTTGGAGTGGAGGATCTAAGAATAGAAGAGAGCCTGTGGCAGGGGGCAGAGGGAACAAGAAGGCAGAAGGATTGGCTGTGAATAAGACTCACTGACAATGTGATAACACTGTAACTAACCTCTTGGGATTTGTAATGTGTTTCTTTACTTTAGCTAATACTACCCTCTGACTTTCCCACTGAATTCTCATATATTTTCATAATGGCCTCATTTTGGAGCATTTTCCAGTGAATAACCACAAACTTACTGAATGTTAAAGTGTGTATTACAATGTGTCAGTTACAGTTTAAGCTGTGCGTCACGTTGCAGAGGTTATTAATAACCATTGAGACCTCACATTTAAGTGCATTTTGTGTGATCAGATTGCCATCAGATAGTGCTTGACCACATAAGAGTAGCGTACAGGTGTAACTTCAGGTGTCACTTGAGGCCGAACTTGCGTGGGGCACGGTGGTCTTTTTCTGATCTTATGCTTAAACTACTGCGATATCTGCCTTACGCGTAATGTATTCTTCCTGTCGACCACTGTCTTTACAATCAGGTGGGCCTATTTCCTCCCTTTAGTCTTAAAACGTCATCAATTTTATAAGTATAATGTCTCAACAGTCATTAAATAATTTGTTTTTGTCAAAATGAGGCAAGCTCTTTTGCACGAATGTCCACATTTCTAATATAATATATTTTTTAAACCTACCACTGAACATTATACTGCCTTTTTAATTTGTTCTTGCACTCTGTCCAGTAACCATTTTCCTACAGAAAACCTACCTCTGCACGGGACCTACTTTTTATACTTACCTACAGGCCTTGAAAATGATTTGTCCAATCAGTCGTAAATTTGAGGTCTTTATAAGGATTAAACTTAAGCGTCTGATACCTGTAGACATCCTGTAGAGAATATATTACTATTATATACAAAATTATGGCAGTGAAGCACTTTCTTCCTGGTCTAGGAATATTACCCTCATACATGTAAAGCAGAGCCTAAAAAGCAAGCTCCCAAAACTCCCATTCTGCCACATACTCTGCTTGTAAAATGCTCCCATTCTGCATTTTCACACGAGTTTTGCCAGATCAGATTAAGCACAGGTACACTTGTATGTGGGTACAATGACAAACCAAACTCTTAATTCGGGTGTTGGTCTGAGGATTTCTAAGAGCCCTTGTTTCAGATAACAGACAAAAGGTAGATCTTGGACAGCCTTGCCTTCTTATATACAAAATGACTGCCGTGCTACTCCAGGAGCATGCGATTACAATACACCTCCAGTCTAATCCCTAAATTACCCCCACGACGATCGCTATCTGTCTTGCGAAAATTGAGTAAGCTGGCAAGGTGGCAGAGGAACAAAGTGGATAACAATATCTTTGCCAGCCGCGGCATAGGACAGACACTTTTATCGAAGGGCCCCTGCATGTTGGGAAGTTAAGCAAATTTGTTCTGCTTTCAGTGAAGCTCTGTGTAGTTTAGGTACCTTATAAAAGGGTTTACGACGCCCCTTGCCAACCGGGTAGAAGCATTCTTTTCTTCACAGAAATATCTGGCTTTGGTTAGATTATGTCTGTTTCTATTCCTGGGCTTGGTGTGTTGGGGCTCAATTCGCCAGGCCCTTCACCTCGCAGAGCTTAGCCTTAATCTGCATTTAACGGAGGCCCGGAAAAGACAGAAGTGATTATCACAACGTTTTATGCTCAGAAGCCTTTATTTAATAATTTGCTTTAATGTCTTTGACTCTGTTCAGTGTGTCATCTGGATGACAGAGTCAGAGTTTAGGTAATTTTATTTTTCTTAAGAGGATAAACAATAATCTACTGGGAGACAGCAGCTAAATTTAGTATCTGAGTATTCCCCGTTTAATTGTATGGGGTTCTTTTTACAACCAAGTTGCAGGCAGAATTGTTTGGGTTTTTAGGACAAGAGTTTGATGTAAATTGGATATAATTCAGCGGAAAAAAAGCTGTTAACAGGATCACCATAGGGGAGCCACAAAGAGGTTCAATTAACTGATCAGTTTTTATAATTCAAAACAAACACATAATGCAGCGGTAAATGTTTCATAATGGAATTTCTTGTTCCCTGTGACAGTTATGCCTCTTTCGCATTTGTTCAAAAATGTTTAGTTTTTAGGAGATTAATTACACTCCTTGTTGTAGCCTTGTTCTCCTCACTTCCTGTTTCGTTTACTGTCATATTCAAGAAACCTTCAGGCACCTTCTCCTCCAACACACACACACACGCGCGCGCGCGCACGCGTACACGCGCACACACACCATCCCCTCTCCTCTGGTCTTGTATGTAGTCCAAGTGATTGGATGAATAAGTTGTGCCATCCCATATGGTGGGCTGTCCTGCTGGATCTGATCACAGTAGTGAATGAAGGAGCCCATGAGTCACCACCGGTTTGTTCTGCCGCACTTGTCACGCTCCGCTGTCGCATACTTCCCTCGCTCCCTCCGTCCATCCTGCCAGCCAACAGACGCCATGCCTTTTAAACTCTCTCGCCCTGTCGTTCACTGTCTCCCTCTCTCATGCACATCATAACTGAAATCTCTCGCATGCCCCCTCGCGCTCCTCCTCCTTCTCCTTCCTCTCTCCTTCTCTCCTTCCCGTTCTTTTCTCTCCCTCCATCTCCCTCGGTGAGGTAAAGTCTGCGCTCTGTTCTCTGACAGCCTAAACGTCAGCGTGATCCCCAAGCTCTGCACTTCCTTCACAGTCAGCGCCAACATCATTGTCATTTATAAACATTTTATGCCAGCTCTGTAGGGTAATGGCTAATTTCTCCCACCACACAGCTCTTCATTAAAAGTTGATTTTCTGTCAAAATGTATCCCGATCAAATTAGCTGCTGCTACTTGGACAACTTTGGTTTACCCCGGCATGTGTCTAAGTTGCTCACTCTGATGCATCCATGGTTATATTTTAATCAGTTAAGATGTTCATGGATTTGCTTGAAAAGAGCTGGTTTGATTTAAGTAAACATTATGTGGTTAAATAAGCGATAAAGCATGGAGAGATGTCTTGATACAACATAGATGAAACTGAAGCAATGTCTTTCACAGTGCATAAAGGAGTTTCCTCCACAAAGTCCATTATTTTTCAGAATCAGGACTCCTCAGAGGTCATTTTTGTGACGTATCACTGCTACTTATCACAGAACATAAAAGAGAAGGTTGTGTTTAATTAACTGAGGACAAATAAAAGATTCAAAAAGACATATTTGTTAAAGAACCAGCCTGTCTGAGTTGAATACAGCTTGGATTCAGCTTGAGTGCTGCCTTAATTGAATTGACCATTAAGGAGGGAAACACCAAACTTCTTAAGTTTAGAAAGTTTGCTGTAATGAGCAGTTAGCTAGATTACAGCAGAAAGCATTATCCTGATATTTGACACTATTGCTCACTGAATTTGGAAACACCATGCATTATTTGAACTTTTTAAAAACTTGTTTTTTTTTTAACAGTGGATATTCTTGAACTTTAAATATAACTGGATTGAAAAACTGGCTCAAGGTGAAGTAAACAAACCATAGCCGGGCTGTCTGTGAGTGCATCACTGTAATGGAAAGGGGTGCACTTGTTTTACAGCACAAGACCAGGGCTCAAACTTCACTTTTCTTACCACCATCCCAAAATACAATATAAACAGTACTGATGTAAATGATGTCCATCCCAGTTACAAAATGACTGTTTATCTACAGTAAAACAATTGTCATAATTAAAAGTGATTTGTGGCACAAGTAGTACATTATTCAAATTATTAAATCACAAATTAGCCCACATTTTTAAAACATTGTTCCATGTACATATTGATTTATTTATTTTGTTTTGGGACAACCCAGTAGGTTTGATCCCGACATTGGGCCCTCTGCTGCAGCTCCCCTCTTTCTTCTCCTCGATTTCCTGTCACTGTGAATCTGTACCATCAATAGGGGCAAGAGGCCAAAAAAGTCAGCTTAAAAAGTAGGGTTTTTTTTAATTCCTTTAAACGTTGTGTTACCATTTTTTCTCTCTTTTTTTTTAATACTTGTAAACACTAGGTGTGTGTGCACAGGAAAGGCCCCACCTTTTGTTATGCTTCAGTGACAGAGAGTTTTTTCCCCAGTCTTGGTCTTTGTCTCTTCCGTCTTCTCTGTCTTTGTCTCCTCTTTGTCTTTGTCTCTACTGCAGCCAAAATTGCGGGCAGGCTCACTGCTTTCAGATGTCGCTGCAGCAGTTCATCTTCCTGCTGTTTGGTCGCGTGTCAGTGAATGTGACAGAGTGCTTGTGAGCTCTTGAATTGTGTACTCTCTTCAAATTGTACATTGACATCTTTGTTAGAGATTAATGTTATGGTTTCATTTCAGTTGTTTTTTTTGTTTTTTTTTTAGGCAAGGTTTACGCTACATCCCCAGACCAGACCATCCCAAAATATACTTTTTATCATCCGTGATCTTTTTTTCTGTCCCTCTGACAGCGAGAGGCCCTTAAATTAGAGCCCTGCACAAAACAAAATGAGAGTATTATTGCAAAACAGAACAAGGAACAATAGTCATTTAATCTCTATGATCTTGTTTTCATAATTGTGGAAAGCCAGAAATGTTACTAAAAATATAATCTGATTAAAAACCCAGCCCTACAGTTTAGGCACTGGAACGTGACTTGTACTTTTGCCCCTTTGCCTTCTCTTTGCTAATAACGGTACATTCGTGTGTCTTCATCTTGTACTAGTGGACCACACTGTCTCTTATTTGCTCAAGTGCAACTTTATACACTAAATTGCACAAATGCACACAAACAACTCTACCCGGGCGGAAATGATTGATGGAAAATGGATAAGCACAGGGAAGCCTTGGTGAGATTCATCAATTTGGGTGCCGGGTGTGTGTGATGGTCAGCTGCAGGAGGCCGGCACCCGTGCTACTTTGATGCTACTTGTGGTGTTCAATATTAGGAAAATCGATGCATATCCAACAGGTTCATCGCTCCACACATGCTCACTCATATGAGCGCTGGATGTAAAAATAGAGTTGAGACTTCTGTTCACTCCTGTTTCCCAATAACATTAAAAAGCCTTTTCATGTTTGGCAATTTCTTCTCTTCCTTGATGCCTTCCACCCTCCCTCCTCTTCTCCATAACATTCTCTAGTTTTCTTGTTTTTATTTATGTTCCTTTCTTCTTCAGTATTATTTTTCTGAAAAGGAAAATCAATACACTCCCTTTCTCAGCCGTGAGAAACAGCTGAGAAAGTAAACACTTACAATAAGTCTGGAGTGGTGTTTTCTGTTCAGATTCCAAGCTGTTGTTTTTTTTCTCATCAGAGGGTGTGTGTGTGTGTGTGTGTGTGTGTGTGTGCGTGTGCGTGCATGCGTGTGCGTTTGTGTGCTCTTTGTCTAATTATCTACTTTTGTCATGATGCCACAAAGAAACCACTGGGTACTGGAGTGGCTGATATCAGGAGCGTATCATCACCATGGAATGACTGCACTGGCGATAGAGTTAGCAGTGCCTAAATTACTGCTCTCTGAGGAACTGGCTGCTTCACCATCATTAGCACGGCCATTACATAGATTGGTGAAGGAAGGGTGCTGAGGCCCTGGCAGGAGACCAGCTGAGTGTTCCTCAGGCTGGCAGGGTCACTCAGGAAGTGTAGTCTGCTTCCGCCACACAAACACCCTCCTCCCTCTATGTCTCCATTGAGACCTGGCTGCAGCCTGCAGAAAAGCTGGAGATTAGGTGTGTGTGTCTGTGGCTGTGCACCTGCGCACGCTTACTATCATTGTGAGGACCAAACACCCTCATGATGATAGCGAGAGAGGGAAACACTGTTTGTTTATATAAATCTGTAAATAACACAATACAATACAGAAGTACTGCATACCCCTGCGTTTACATTGTGAATGCTTATTACACTGATTATTGTTTGCTCTTTTGTCTGGGCTAAGACTAGACCTCTACTAAATTTTCACTTTTCAACCTTTGAAAACCAAAATCTAAATGTTTAAAGACATATAAATCGAAAGGTCTAAAGACAAATAGACGTATAATAGACATTTATTTAATGTCTGTCCAATGTTAAATTGCTAGGCAGGTAAGTTCAGGGCTATAATTTTAGTTTGTTGGATTGTAAACAGAAGATTTGACTCCAAAATATGATTTTGGTCCTCACAGACATAGAGAAAATATATGTGTGAGTGTGTGAGAGAGAGCTAGGAGGAGGGGAGTGAAGGGAGGTCGGAGTTATTAGTCCAAAATCTCGCCTAGGGCGCCAAATGCCAGGCCTGGAGGCAGTGAGCAATCATTCTAGTATGACTGCTGCCACTTCTATCAAGTAACTCAGCCTTTCATGAGAGAACAGTGACCCACTCTTCGTGTTGTCTTCTGTTACACAACCATACACTCAGCGGTAATGTGACCTCTGCCTATTGCATTACTTAGTTAAGGAAGGTAAAAGAATTGTTAATTGACGCCATGTTCTTTCCAACTGCAGCTGAGATGACATTTCACTGAAGCTCAGCAGAGTTATGAGTGATGACTTTAAGTACGTGTGTTTGTGCATGTAAGTGACAGAGTGAGGGAAGATAAAAATAAGACACGTCTCTGTATTTAGTCGATTACAGGGTGGATATGGGAGTGAGCCAGCACAAATCCGTGCAAAGCTACATCGAGAACAGGGGTTGGAGTGGAGAGGGTTCACCTTGCCAATAACATGACATTTTCCACCAGCAATAATGCAGGCTTAATTCGGCTCTGAAGAGCATCTGGTGCAAATTGGACATAGTTGCTCTTTAGCATCACTCCATGAATGATAGGGCCTCTATTTATACCTCTCTCCAGTGTGGTAATGGTGTCGAGTCTGCTGACGTGATGAACCGTTGTTTACGTGAGATTAATGTTAATGTGGATTTACATTAGACGCATGTAACAAGAATAGCCTGGACAGGAAAGTGAGCATGCATTTGTGCATGTTTGCATATGCACAAGCACCTGACTTTGTTTGTGTCCATATGTATGTGTGTGTGTCTGCATGTAACAGTGCATGTGTGCGCTTGTGGTACCTGGGTGTGTGTCATCGGGGGCCACTGAGGAGGAGCATGTTAACCAGAGGAGCAGCCGGTCCACCAGATGTTCCTATTCCCACTAGGCTTGTCACAAGTGGACCTTTACTTCTCTCCCTGCAGTACATACAAACACACACACACACACACACACACACACACACACACACACAGACAGAATATCTTGAGCAGACTATACATAGCACATGCACAGTAACGCAGAGAGGAAAGCTACTTTATGTTGTTGCCACTGTAGATTTGCATACAATGAGGATCTTGTTCAAAGGCTGCTAAAGTGAAGAACATATAAACCCACCTGGCCTCAATGATAAGGCTTTCTTTTTCCCACCGGCAGTGTTTAAGATGATGTCCTTAGAAAATCTTCACAGCACTCAAGTGTGTATTGTGAATTTGCTTGACTGATTATTTTCAAAGTCAAAAGCATTCCTTACATACTTGCGGTATGTGAAGAACGCGCGGCTCTTTCAGTGAGACACTGTCACTGCACGTTGAACAGCCCTTCTGATAATCAATGCCAGAACCTGGTGCCATTTCCCAATGCCACTCGGTTTATTTGCTCCCCTGCTCTTGGTGTAGTGGGCTCATTCTCATCTTCATATAGCATGGTTGGGTGACTTTCATGGTGCCATGATCCTAGGTAGAGGATGTGGCCATTTGGAAATGTCATGAGAAAGGTCGAGAGCATCATGCGGCCCAGTTCAATCCGCTGATTTATGAGGTTCTAGTAAATGAAATATAGTCAGGGGCTAGGGGAACAAGCAGGCCCCTATAGGCACCCCAAAGGTCACCTAACTTAATTTCAATTAGGCCTAGGGGAGGCCAGGAAAATATGTCACTGTTGGAAAGAGTGCAGAGGAAATGGATTTACTTGTAATGACATTGTGTTTATGGGGATTAAGATAAGGCTAATCAGTTGAAGAAGGTGGCTGTGTTGTTCAGTCCTGATTGACGAGTTCAGGAAAGAGATGCCAAATGAAATAATCATCCTGCTAAATTCCACACAGTGGCACAAGTGGTGTGTATTATTTATTATTTACAGAGGGAGGAAAAAATGCAAGGCTCAGTGCTTCCTCCACTCCCTATCAATCACGCCGAAATGTGCCCGCACTGAATCCCATCAATTACTGCCTTTCTGTTTGACACAAGCAACACCAATTGTGATTAGCCAACAATTCTCTGGCAATAGCGGCATTGTAAAGAACAAACGGCTTGACATTTTAAATATTTTAGAGTCAAAGTTTACCACCAAAACCCAACTCCTTTCAACCTACATCCCCATTACTACACATGTGTCAAACACACTCACACAAAAACACTTCGAAATGAGTCACAAATTGTCGGCAAATGTTTTCCTGCTCAGGGAGAATAACAGGGTCCCACTCTGCCTTTGATTCAGGCTCTTTTTTCATCCCCTCTTTGTTTACCCGTGCTGTCTAGCAGCCACTCTTCTGGAATCCCTATTGATAGCTGTCTGACAGGGGGCTGGGTGGTTAAATAGCCCAGAGAGGGTAGTGTGGTGTGCC
This sequence comes from Plectropomus leopardus, assembly GCF_026936395.1. Lineage (NCBI taxonomy): Eukaryota > Metazoa > Chordata > Actinopteri > Perciformes > Serranidae > Plectropomus > Plectropomus leopardus. The sequence continues at coordinate 13,151,889 of NC_142183.1, forward strand.
GTTTGTGGTCACACACTGTTTGAACGCTTTAGAATATTTGGCATTTTATGCATATCTGAATAATTATTTGTCGTCTTGTGTGTGCCACAACGTTTCGCCTGAATCGGTGCTGTGTCTCCGTGTATGCCAGTGAGTTACCAGGTGTGTGTGCATAGATCTGTCCGTCTTAGTTTGGTGCACGCCTGTTTGTGCGTAGGCGTGTGTGTCTTGCGAGGGTGATGTGGCATGGAGGTCACTTCTGTCAGATCCAACGTCGAGGCCCATGCTGTGATGTGAAGGGCACTGTCAAGAGACAACCACGAGGCAGCACAGGTACAGCTGGCCTCAGTGCTCTTTTTCCTCTGCGACACACACACATTCACATATTGGCGGGGACAAATAGACAAACACATCCATGCTTCGCGTAGACTGACACACGGTGGTGGGAAAGCCCCCCCAGGGAGAAAACCCCAGGGTTGTATAGTCTTTTCAAAACAAATGCTACCGCCTACTTGTTGACTGTATGTTTGCTGCGTGATGCTTCTCGGAGGATAGGAGCTTAAACAGAACGTGTTCAGAGCCACATACCAGACTTTTGAAGAGCAAAGGTCAAAAAACAACAGTAACCTGTGGGTGGATGAGTCAGAAATTTAAAGATAGATTCTAAAAATATAAATGGATGCCCTCTTTAGAATCTAGTTGTGTTTGTAGGACTTGAAAATCTGCCAAAAAAGATGTTGATAATGTAAATCAAATGTTACAGAAAATAAAAGTTCTGTCAGTCTGTGAGTGGAATAACAAATCGTAAGGTCAAGGTCACATAGATTAAAGGGCTTTGGATGTTGAGAACAAAACTGGTGACAGTTGTACGTCTTTTCTGACAGGTCGATGACACTAGAATCAAAACACGCTGCATAAAAAAAAAATGACTGATGCACACAATAAAGACAACATTTTCTCACATCAGTGCTCAGAGTTCATTTAAGGAACCTGGTTTGACTTAATTTCCTTCAGGAAAAAAAAAAAAAACTACTTCTCTATCATATTTCAGAATCTCAGTAAAACTCTTCTGCATTTCTTCAGGAGTAAATTATACAGTCAAAGTTCAATCAGCTTGTTTAAGTGTGTGAGAAGACAGCATTAGCAAAGTCATGGAGAGATCAATTCAGTGGAACGGAGGAGGAAGAGTGATCAGTAAAAGCAGCCGGCGTATAATGCAGGTACAGCCACAGCAGAATATATAACGCACGCTCGTGTCCTTGTGGACGTGCCGCTGCTGGTCTTCAAAGAATGTGAGATACAGTTTGTGTGGATGAGTCTTTTTGAACTTTTTGTAGGTTTGCAGTGAAAACATTTCTGTGATTTGTTTGTTCATCATTACACGAAAACACCCAGGAGACTTGAACTGGACCCGAACCTGCAGTGCGTGCAGGGTTAACAGCAGAGGAATGACTGTGTGTGTCTGTCTTTCAGACTGCTGTGGCGTGTGTCTACAAATCTATCTCTCTCTTCACGTTTCTGTCAGTCTCTTTCTGTGGCTGTTCTCAGGCTGTACCCCTCCAGTGTACACTATGTCCACACTGCGGGAGAGCAGCTCTGAAACTTTAATGCTAATTGATCCCAGAGAAGAAGTGTGGACACAGGTGTGTTGCCGCAGGCCCTGGCTCTGACATGGATGCCAAGGGATTCTGGGTAACTGAGGGGCTTATAGGGCCAGAGCAAAAAGTGCCACTAGCCGGGGCACAAGTGACCTAGTTCTTTTCTAATCAGCACAGGTTTGATGTGCAGTGTGTGTGTCTGTGTGTGTGCACACATCAGGCAGAGAGAGAAAAAGTATAATGGGCCTTTTCAGCCAACTAGTACCAGAAAGTAAAGGGCCCCCGGAAACATATCTGAAATTAAATTTAATTCAGTGCGTCGCCTTCCACAATTAAATTTAACCTTAAAAACGATGACGATTAGGGGGTATTAGACCAGCAGAATCAAAGGCAACCATTTGGTTTGACAGGTAATTTTGCAAATGTCGACACAACAGGAACCACAACTGTAAGGCAAGTTAGATTAGAGACTTTTTGAGACATCTTTAATGCCACTTGGAATGGAATTTGATGTATTTTAACATATTTTATTTAAATTTAGGGGAAAATTTGCATTAAATGTTTGTTGTAACAAAAAAAAACAAGCCATTTGTCTGCAAATACCCGCTTTTTCTTGGCAAGTTTTCTTTGCAGTTTTGTGTTTCTCACTCTGCATGTTAGTTTCAAATGCCTTAATTCCCTTCGTTCCAATCTGGAAACCTTTTTGCATAAAGAACACCAAGTCTCGCATGCACTGCCTTATGCCAGTTTCAGCCATGCCATGAAATATTGGTGAAATAGCCAATTTTTATTGGATTTGCACTTTCCCATGTTGTCCAGAATACAGTGACAGCTAGCAAACAGACAGTGGATCCTGTGCTCTGAGCATCCCGGCATTAAACTAAGATACAAGTGTTGTTGGTGCCACTATCCTGATCTGTACGACATTAATGGCATGGTGGTAAACAAGTTACGTCGACAGCTACAAAATTTAATTTCCGTATACATAATGTATTGTTGCGTTACAAAAAGGCTATCAGTGTAGGATTTCTGAAACAATTGAATTATACTCAACAAAATTACAAGACCTTATCAAAACTGTCAGTGATTTTTATTAATGCCATGACTTTTCCAGGCCTGTAAAATTTGATTGAAGAATTCCAAGATTTTTCCAGGTTTTCCCTGACCTTGGGAACCCTGTTAATACCAACTAAGTGCTTATTTTTAGAGAAATGAATTCAGTAGACCTTTTAAGGATCTGCAGGAACCCTGTATGTGGTTCCTCCAGCCAAAATGCAGGTAAAAGACATGATAAACAATAATGCTCCTGTGTGTGCGTGCACAAGTTTGAGTCTTGTACTATATGTGTGTTAGTTTTTGAATGAGTATGATAATTGTGAGCCTTTGAGCCCCGGGAAAACCCACATATAAATCACACTCAAGCTGCTGTGTAACTCCCAGATTTTCGCTCTAAGTTTGCAGATTGAGTGGGTGGTTGCATGTCTGTGCACGTGTGCGTGTGTGTTGGTCTGGATCGAAAAGAGACTTAGCACAGCCAAGACGCAGGTGTGCGGATTAGGTGTGATCCCTTCTCATATTCTCAGTAGTATATCTTATTTGATGGCTTTTCTGCCATGTAAATCTTATCAAAAACTAGCTAACAATAGCACCACGTTGACAGACGCCCAAGCATCTGGCGAGCCACCACTCTGAATGTTCAAACTGCTGTGAACAACCTGTCTCCAGAAAGAGAGAAAATAACTGGGAAGGAAACTCAGGGAGTTTGTGTGTGCTTGCGTGTGAGTGTTTGTGTTTTTGGTGTGTGCGTGAAAGAGATGAGAGAGAAAGAACGAGGGATCAGGGGGAGGAAGGCGCATGTTGATAGCCTCATAAATCATGAAACAGATAGTGCTGTATCTTAACCAGTGTTGAGCCAGGTGATGGCATGAAGATGATCTGAATGCGACTCTGCTCCTCCTGTTTCAGCCTCCTCCATTGACTTTGTTCCCTCACTCAGCTCAAAGATAGAGAAAGATAGAAGGAAGGAGAGAGGGAGAGAAATAACTTTGGCCGGTACAGGGCCCCATTAAAGTGTGATGAGTGGCCTCAGTGAGGGGCTCTGTGTACAGCACTTTATTCAGGAACGATCACTTATTTATAGGTGTTGGAATTGTGTTGTTTGCTTGTTTTATTGAAAACCTTGTGGGTAAAGTGGCGGCAGGCCGCCTGGCATGTGAGCGCTGCATCTCTGGAGGGCATCCCTGCAGAAAAATCTTCCTCCTTGATGAATAAGTGAAGAGGACAGATACATTTTTCATTCACACAGAATCCATTGTCGCCTGAGATGTCTGGTCTGTGGGTATGTGTAGTCAACCTGCGGGCGGTTAAAAAAAAACCCCACAACCCCCCTTAGACAACAGCACACCATCGCGTATAAGCATCTAATGTATATTCACGAAGTCACACATGTAGAAACACACATGCTTCATTCAAGCTGTGGACACTGCTGAGCTCTGATAGACGGGGACTGTCAGATGTTGTTAAGGAAGATGGATTAATTAGTGTTTACTCTGCCACATGACTGCAAGTGAGGTTATCAGTCAAGGCACTCGACAGCCTTGTTTAGAAAGTTGAATAAATTGCTATCTTTCTTTTAAAGCTTTTTTCACCTTTTGCAGTCAGAAATTTCAATTCTTGAGAGGACCGTAATGAAAAATAACAAGAAATTGACAGGATAATGATGTTTTTATGCCTCTTTGTGTGCAATAGTCATGGCCAGAGGCATTGTCTTTTCGTGTTGTCCATATGCTCATACATACGTTTGTGTCCATCTGTCCATCAGTCCCATGCTTATGAAAGCATATCTCAAGAGGGGCTGGAGAGAATGTCTTCAAATTTGGCACAAACGTCTATGTGGATTCAACGATGATTAGATTGATTTGATTTTGGTGATCAAAGAACAAGGTTATCGTTAACTCTACTGTGTAATTGTTGTGCACGTGACATCTCAAGAATGCCTTGGGGGATTTTTTTTCATTTTGGCAAAAATGTCCACTTGGACTCAAGATTAACCTGATCAGCTTTTGGCACTCAAAGGTCAGAGTCACCATGACATTGTGTCATTGTCATTTTTGTGAATATCTAAAAAGCGCCTTGAAGGAATTTCTTCATCTTTGGCACAAAGTTGGAGTCAACGAAAAACTCGCTACAATTTGGAGGTATCTTTTTCAAGAGTGACCTGGCCAATATCTCAACAAGGCTTTGAGAGATTGTCCTCAAATTTGGCACAAACGTCCATTTGGACTCAAACACTAACTGACTAGAATTCTGTGGTCAAAGGTCAAGGTCACTGAGACCTCACAAAACTTGGTTTTGGCCATAAATCTGAAATTCTTACACTAATTATGACCGAATTTCACAAGAAATGTCTAATAGAATAAAATGATGAAGTGATGCCATTTTATACCCAAAAGGTTAAAGGTCAACTTCACTCTGACATCAAAATAGTTTCTCGCCGTTAGTCAATGTCATAACACAGGAACAGAAATGGGGAAATACAGCTCAGATACTAAATTGCTGACACTAATCTCGGGTATCCACTTTGAGACTGTGTTGACTTAATAGATCTTCTGAGGTGAAGATTTACGTGAAGCATCCATGTTTTTACAGACATGGATGTAAATTGCAACTTTTGGAAGAAGCATACAACCATGAGGTGGTATTTCCAATTGTAGTTAATTATGATGAATTTCATAAATAGCGTCATATAATTTCATTTAAAAGCTACATGAAGTGAAAGTCTGCCTATATGCTCTGCGGCTACCGCCTTTACTTCAAGTCTTGTACACTAGAACTCACGTTGACATCCACACAGGCGATGCACAAGCAAAAACATGAAGGTAGCAAAGTGTAGCCCATCACAGGAAGGGCTGCGGTGTTTTGTGTACATGAGGGAGCATCTCTCAGTATGAATCATTTATATTAAAAGAGAAAGTGAAAAGTCTTTCTGGCGCACCCCCTCCTCCTGCACCCCCTCCCCACCCCATGTGAACAGAAGGGAGCATCTTCACATGGCCAAATGGGTCTGATGGTGATGGCATGGAGGAGAGAGCGCGGCTGCTCGCTTGCAAAGCCTTCTATGATCTCTACCACCACTCTCGCCGCGCGCTGGGACACATCAAAAAGGGAATTAATAAATAAATAACACACAACACCATGTTTTATTAACTTGGTTAAGGCACCAGTGGTGAGGGGTCCTAGAGAATCCTGAGATTGGATGGCGGCTGGGATTGTTGCTGGAAAACTTGTAGCAGCTTTCTAACCATTTGCAGATTCTTTGAGGAGGTCTTATTGAGCTGGACCGTCGATGCTAAAAAGTAATTTGGTAGCAAAAAGCCAAACTTCTACAGCTTAATCTCATTGAGTCACTGTAGATATAGTAAATAATGATCAATGTGCATATTACATCACTGCATGTTAGTGTGATGTAGATGCAGAAATAGTTATTTATTTATGTGAAATGTTCAACAGTAACTCCCTGCTGAACTGCTGTACCTGTATTTTTTTTCACTTAATGCATTTGCATATTCACTTACTAAGTTATTAAAAGGGTTAAGTCAACAACACCAACAGTTAATGTTTAAATTGCCAAATTATTATTTTATGATGCAATACTGAAGGGCCGCAACTAACATAATTATATTATTGATTAACCTGCCACTTCTTTTTGAATAACTGATAAATTGGTGAGTCTAAGAAATGTCAGAAAATATAATTTTTAAATCTTATAACTGTCCTCTACTTATGCAATTTTTAATTTCAATATATGCTATAGGGCTGGCAGGATATTCTTTTTCAGTAAACAATTATGGCAAAATAATTCACAATAAAAATTTAAATGCACAATCTATAGAAAATTTAAAAAATAATATTAATTCTAAACGTCAAATTCATCTTTTACTTTGTTTATTGTGTGTTTCTGTCTTTTGGCAAACTAATTCCACTCAAAATATAAGTGTGCGGAGGTGAAAAGAGAGTCTGTTACCATAACTGTACAGACGCATACAAAAAGAGCAATAACAGTAAATGGACAGTGATTTCAACAGTCTAATACAGCGCAACATTAACAGGAAGAGGAATTGTTTAAGAGTGATGGACAGTGCTGCCCTTCATCCTGCACTTGGACAGACACATGTACTGCAGACTCTTTTTCAGACAACCACCTCTGGTGGTTACTCATCTTCTTCACCTACTGTTTAGTTTTGACAGAAATCCAACACTATTCCTAGAGATGGGACTTTAGCTATTTTTTTGTTTACAGTGAGGGAGTTGTTCTGCTTTCTTAACATGGCACAAGCAGATGTTTGTTTCCATAACCCCCTTCTTGGAGTGAATGCAGGGTGTTTTTATAGCCTGGCTTGTTTTATAGGTATTAATACTGTCAGGATGATGCTGAGATTCCGCTTGTCAGGTATTATCTTCACATCGCAGATGGATTAGTGTGCGAGTGTGCACACAGATGTGTTTATGTATGTTTGTGTGTAATTGTGCACGTGCTGCCAAACTTATCCACGTTCCTGGGAATGCGTGTCTGAGCATTATGCACCTGTGAGCGTGTGTGTGTGTGTGTGCGTGTGTGTGTTTTTGTGTCATCTCGAGCGCACTGTGAAGGTGTCATTGTGCAGCCTAGGCCCTGTAAGCTGTCAGACAGTGAGAGATGCTGCACCTCTAAAGGGCATGCTTTCTGGGCCTTTCCTGTCTATTATAAGCCCTGCAACACTCATCAAGGCTGTTGAAGTGCACCCCCATGTCCCTCAAGCAGCCACAGAGAAAAGCCACCTTTCTAACTAGGAGAGCCCTTGCCTCTAAACTTCACATACCCTTGTCTTCCATTTTGACATGATAAACGCAAGCAGCAGTAATGAGGCGTCGGGTTGTCAGGGCATCCATTTTGTTTTTCTGAAATCTGAGTAGAAGCAGAGAATCCTAGCCTCTTCTCCATTTCCCTCCAAGCTGCAGCTCCTCGCCAACAGTGCCGGACCCAAGTCTTTCAGCACCCTAGGCAAGCCCCCGCCCCCACAAAAATGTAATTAGTATCATCTTAACAACCCCAGATTCAAATAACTTTGGATGCCGTGTAAAAAAACAATCGAATGCAAATGATTTGAAAATATTTTTTGACCTTTCTTCAATTGAAAACACTACAAATACCCAATGCTGATATTTAACCTGTTACCAAATAACCCGTTTACCTGTAAAATGGTCCACACTGGTGTTTTTTGAGCATACCACAGCTTTCCCATTCTTTTGCTGCCTGTCGCAATTTTTTTAGGCATGTTGCAGGCTTCAAATTCAGAATTTATTTATATTTACAAAAAACAACCACAAAGTTTATCAGTTTAAATACTAAATATCGTGTCTCTGGACTGTATTCAATTGAATATAGGTCAAAAGAGATTTGCAAGTCATCACATTCTGTTTTTATTTACAGTTTACAGTGTCCTAGCTTTTATGGAATTAGGGTATTTATTGTATTTATTACTGACAGGAACAAGAGCTGATGAGAAATCACACAAACAACAATAATGATAAATAAAACAATAGGAGAATACGGTATGTGGAAACTGTTTAAGTCTTGTTTTTGTACTGCGCCTCAGATAGGTTTTACCTCCTTACTTTCTCTTCCTAATTTCTCTCTATATTTAATGTCTTTGAATGTAAAAAAAAGGAAACTGTGGGAGGTCGGGGGAGAGAGTTTGGCGCCCTAGGCAGCTGCTTATATCCCTTATGGGAAGATCCACCACTGCTTGCCAATACCACCTCATGGCATCCTTCCTTCACCTTGTGATTCCCACTCACTAATTTAGATCCCCACTCAATCTGAAATCCTGTTTAGGGATTATTGGAAATGATACATTGCCCCCGAGGCCTTTTTGATAACGCTGAGAAGTGATGACACCAAAGGTGGTGCTAGCACTACAGCTAAGATAGACAGCACTGAGCCAGCTAGCCAAAGATTGAGATGTGTCGCTATCTCGCCATCTGTAACAGTCACGCCTGGCGTCGTCAGAAGCAGATCGCCTTGATACCAGCCACATCAAATCTCCAGTTTGCCAAGCAAATAGAATAAAACAATCTATCGATCTCGCCCCACCTCCCTGTGTATCAACACAATCCATCTGTGTTCATCAGACTATCTGGCTTTCTATCTTTTGTTGTCTGCAGGCAGGCATTCTTTTCTTTCCTTCTCTTTTATTTTCTTCCTTCCTCCTCCCACATTTGTTTTGTGATCCATCAGCCTATTTACCTTATCATGCTGCCAAACCATCCATTTACGCTCCCATCTGTCTGTCAAACTATATCTTAGCTTCCATTTGTCTAACTATCTCTCTGTTTACCCGTTCACCTGTCAATCATGTGGCTTGCCTTGGCTGCCGCAGGTTGCAGCCGCTCGTCTGGCTGATGCTGTCTCTGACCTCGTCGGCTCAGAAGACCGTTGGATAAAGTAATTAGATTCCTATCACTTCATCTGAAGTTTTACACAGTATTAACTACAGCACAATGTAATTATAGTAATAGAATTATGTCAGTTTCAGGGTTGGCACGAGGCTAAATATATGGACATATCATGAATTTATTATGGTAGAAGGTTAACCTATATTGGCATATGAAGGGGTGTTTAGTTCAGATGTAAGATGTGTGGTTCTTTGTGCAGAATTTACGTGGTCAAATAAATCTGAATCTGGTAGTAATACATTAGTTTAGGCTGTATTTTCACACATTTTTGCAGAACATTATACGTGATCTAGATAGCTCCCTCCACAGAGTCCAAACAGAAGCAGGTCACTGCTTTGGCTCGGTCCAGTTCAGATCAAGCCTCAGTGGAGCAAGCCAGGCACTGATGTCCGTGTAGTCAGGGGGTCTGGCCTCCCACAGAGACCCAATCAGTCTTATAGGGTCAGTGACTGCCCCCCTAGGCACCAGAGTGCCCTGGCCTGATGGATTACTCTCTCTCCTGGCGCAGGCCTGTGAAACGCAGGCCTCAGCTACAGGCCCCATCTGTGCTTTCCATGGCTCCTGCACGCCTTGTGGTCTCCGGCTGTTGGTGAAGCCCCAAAATCAAAAGCTTCAGTCTAGTGTACATATTCTGACACTGCTAGTGACTCTCCATGCGTAAAGTAGACTCGAGTAAAATAAGACTGCAGAATGAGTGCAAAGGCAGTGATTACCCGATTAACTGATTTGCCACTGTTTTCAGAGGTAATTATGGTTTGTCATTTTTCAGGCATGGTCCCTGGTAATATATTACAATATTAAAAAATAAATATTTAGCAGATTTTGGCTTTTCATTGCACAAACTGGACATATGTTGATGCCATTGTGGACTCTGGGATGTAATCCAATAATATCTGATTTAAAAAACTGAGAGAAAACTTGATTTTGAAAATAACTTAGTTTTAGCCCTAGAGTTAATGTACAAATCTGGTGGAAATGCTAGTGCTCCCTGTACAGCACAAAATGTACTGCACATCCCAATACCAGTACCACTCGACTTCTGAGCTACACTGTATACTTAAGTGTTGTGCCAAAGTAAGGAGATAATGTCAAAGTGAAAAGTAAACTCAAACAGCAGGCAAACAGGTGGGTAGTGCTTAGCACTTTCAGGAATTTACTTTCGAGGATATTTGTTTTCTTTCATGGTTATACTTAGGTTGAAGCCTGCCTCCTGAAACTTGACTGCTGAGAGGACAATCATGAATGGGAGTTTTGCCTCAGGCACTGATCGATAGCAAAAGTGTTTTCATATAACTGTTCATTTGGGCTGTGTGTGCCTCCGCCGCATCCCAGAATGCAAAGAGGCATTGTTCCGTGACTGAGGAATCAAGTCCAGCAGAGATATTTTAAGGAGCTCTGAACCTGAGGGGCCCGAGGAGGAATCTGTGCAACCAGTAGTCTGTCAGGCTTATTGTTTTCAATCACGAATCTAACAAATGTTAGCCAAGCTCCGAAGAGAACAATGGATTTTTTTGAGATTACCACTCACATAGATTCACGCAGAGCTTAAAGTGCATATGATTACACACAGGTTTTACCTGCAAAAACACATGCAAAACCTCTTTTCTTGTCTCCTGCTGTTTTGTCCCTGGTAGAGACCTGTCAGAGCTTACCTACTGAGAAGATAAACTAGTACTTTTCTTCCCTCGCATTTGTACATAAACATGTGCCGTGATTTCCTACCCTCCTGAAACATTTTTTGTGTCGAGCAGTCGGGAGACATCACTCTCAGACCAAGCTCTTTTCAGTGCGGTTGTTAAGGTAGTAAGTGAATGTGTGCACATTAAATGCTGCGTGCATGTGGAAGCACGGCAAAGAAATAGGCTGCATTTATGCACAGTATGTTTGACAATAAAAGCACTACGAGGACAGATGGGACTAGTTGCAATAAGGGAGGAGGAAAAAAAGTGGTAAGCATGGCGATGGCAAGAAAATCAGCCCTGATGCCATTGGTGGAGTGACGGTGCACAGCCCAGTTTTTGTCAAAGGGAGTGTGAAACTTAAATGGAAACCAGGGATTGAGAGTCGTGAGAGGCTGCTGGGGAGGGAAGAATGGCTGTATTCACTATCTGGGTCAGTCACCAGTATTGCCAGGCATGCACATCACCGTACCCACTGAGATAGAGTGGTGATAGAAACGTGGAAAGATTAACCACATCCCTGCTCTGTCAAAACCGATTGCATGTGTTATGACCACACTGCTCTCTGCAAACCTCTCCTCATTACAGTTTATCTCAACAGACTGTCAGTTAAACTCACTTTGCCTCCAAGTGCTGTATACAAACTGTCAAGCAGGAACATGAACTTGTATACATGCATGCCTAATCTGAGCACTATGAGATTTAGTGTCCGTTTCAAGTTAAAATTCGCTGTCAGTGGTTAGATTGCTTTCTGTTGCTTCCTGGGTGTTTAGAAATCACAAGTGGTCGGCTTTTTGTAGTAAACATCGGAGGTAATGTCAGTAATAAGGGGGATTAAAAAGAAAAGTAGGGGAGAGCAGGAGAATGAAATTGAAAAGAGAAAATGCAAGACAGACAGTGTGGTGCATAAGGAAGTGAGAAACAGAGAGAGTGGGGGGAATTTCAGTATCTTGCCTCAGCATGTTTATCCAGGCCTGTCTTAGGCATTTCCCTCTGTCATGCCATTCTGATCGCCCCTGCCTGCTATGGCATGCTGAGAAAACACACCAAAACACATCAAGCACCGGATTGCAGCCCCCTCACTCTCAGATCCCCTGACATTTGTACACTCCCCTCTTTCAGGTGATGCTTCTTAAAAAAAAATAAAACTAACAGCAGCTATAGGTTATATACAGATAAACTTTGGAGAGAAGTCAGAGAGAACAGTTTCTCCATAAACCTCCACAGATCGTAGTACAATGCTGCCATAAGGCATGTTGTGTTTCGACAGGGAGGACCACAGATGCATCCTTGTCTTCGCAGACAGGTTGGTTGGCTAAGTATATCTATAAGCCACTTACAGCCGCCTTTGAAAGAAACGTGTTTATTACCCAGGGAATTTGTGAAAGTCATCCGAGGACGTATAGGGAATCAATAAGTGAAAATGTTGGTGAGGCAGGATGAGAGAAACCGGATATATCGATACAGTAAATTAGATAAAACCTGAGATTAGAAGTCAACTAATGTCCCCAAACTTTAACACAACAGCTGAAACATTGAAAAGTTGTGTGTGTGTCCTTTTTGTGAGACAGAGTAAAGAATGTAGTAAGTGTGCATGTACTCATGCAAGGATGTCTAAATTTTGTCGCACACTTGCACTTCTTTTTCCTTGTCAGTGGAATAGCAAGGCAATCATAAACCAGAGTGTTGGCTTTAAGGATACTTAACAAACAGCATGTTGACCTTTATAAAGGCTTTGCTTGCTTGCCTCTACAGACAATGGAGAATTTCAAAAAAAGACAAACATTTTTTACAAGTTGTAAAAAAGTCACTGTGGATCCTGTTTAACAACAGCAAGACTATATCAAAACATTAGTTTACAGACTTTCACATCACTGGTACAATATAGTCCAAGTCCCATTTACCCAGTCCTAAACTCATACGTGCTTTAACTAAAAACATTACGATAAAAAACACTTCCGCCTACGAGAAGCGATCTCTGAGCGTGCCTGAGCACATGCATGTGTATGAGTGCTGCTTAAAGCGGTGAGTTCAAACGCAGCCACTTGCCCAGCAAGCTACCCAGCCATGCATGAGACAGTCTGTACTGATGTATTTTAGATTGTAATATTTCAGCATACAGCTGGATAAATGAGCCTTGGATTATACCGCACCAGTTATGTTTGAGTTTGTAAATGGCTGTTTTGATATATTTTGCTGTTGCTAAGCGCTGCCCCCCTTCACGTTTTTGAGTCCTCCGTTCATTGTTGGGGGGTGAGAGAAAAACAACGTTTTCTTCATAAATTGAATGTAACATGTGCACTTATTCTGCAGTTGAAGTACATCTTTCATGTGGGACGTTAACATATAGAATATGCATTTTTGGATGTGTATTTTAAAGACATGAAAATTTGATTTAAGTAGAAATTTAAGTAAATTCAATAAAGATACTATTTGCACTGCAACCATAATGTAGTTCACTTTGTTCAAATGTTTATCGTTATTTATTTATTTCTTACTTGGAGAAACTCTACCACAAAATCTTGTTTTTTTTTCTCTTCAATTTTTGTTACCAGGAGCCAGGTGACCTTTGTTTATCGTAAGTTGCGGTGTTTTCTTACAGCTGGAAAAAAATCAACAACTTTTGGACACTTGGAGAGAGAAAATGGTTCAAATCAATCTTTTCTTTTTTGAGAACCTAGATATTTTTTTCCGTAAAAAACAAACAAACAAACCAACAACAAAAAAAAACAACCCAGAAAACAATAAGTATTACCTATATAGTGCCATGGCTGAGAGACAGCATTTGGGGCTTTTATTCCTTTAATCTTGCACCATGCGTTGGTTTGTATACATTTTAGCTGCTTGTTATTAATCAGAGTACCATCAGAGAGAAAGGGGTCACTGACACTTTTTTCTTCTGTGACCCACCCCGATCCTCATCGTCCTCCCCCCTGCTTTTCCCCCAGCTCTCCAAACTGAACTCACCTTTTCTTCAGTTGCACCACCCCCCCTCCCCTGCTCCCTGGTTGGGGTGATTACTCTTACCAGTGAACGAGGGGCTGTGTTTGCCACGACTGTAGTTTTGCGATACCCGGCCCATAACTTTCAGTGGGAAGAAATAGCTTCTCTCCCTCTGCATCCCATTTATACACCGTATCTTGTTTCTGTGTAGGGAGTTCCATTACTCTGTAGCTCGGAGGCTGGCAGAGGGGAAGTGGGGAGGGAGGTGCAGGAGATGAAAAGAGGTGATAGAAGGTTGCGGCTGTTGCTGCTGCGAGTGCTGCAGACGCTCTACCCTTTGACAGAGGAGCAAACACAACATGTTGATGTGCAGAGAGCAGATATCTAATTACCTTTATTATTCTTTATCTCATCAAAATATGAAGTGCGGAGCGACACGTAGAGAATTAGACAAAGGCGGTGACATGTCAGAGCAGTCATGTTGTCGCTCACTTGTTTAGCACAAACAACAGTGAGTGCATGATTTGCACAGATACTCTAAAATAGATGCAGCTCCAGTCATGCCTTATGATGCATCCTGGTTGCCTTCTGCAGCTATTTACACACATGATGGGTGATTATGTGAGCCTGACCTTGTTATTGTGGCCTTGATGAATGCGAGTACCATGTTTAGATGTTGGCTCAGGGTCTGATGCAGATGATATTTAACTAACATAGCATAATCCCTCTAAAAGTCTTCCTGTTTATACTGGCCACTGAGAGGCAATTCCTCAAAGTATCCCACGCTGAAAGGGTTTGATAGATGACTGGCAGCTTTTCCGTCTTTTGCGGATCATAGAGCCTTATCATGATGTAATTCCACGTAATTAGCCAAAGATGACAGTAACACAAAAGTCATTATGATATTTAATCTCTTTTGGGGGAATCCACTGGGGGAAACTGCGGTTCTATCATAACATGAAATGACATCTCACTGGAGGCCCTCCAAACAGTCGGGAGAAGGTTGGAGTTGACTGCGCCGGCTTAAGGCCTCTGCTTTCACTGTTTAGTAATCTTTGGGTCCTCTCCTCCTCCTTTTACCCCCGTCTTATTCAGAGGCTCTCCCTTGTGGCAGGGATCATCATGATATACATGTGAGGATATGAGGAAACTGTGTGTGTGTGTGTGTGTGTGTGTGTGTGTGTGTGTGTGTGTGTGTGTGTGTGACTTCCTCAAAGCATTGAGCTGTTTTTCTCTGCACCCCTTGAACACTTAAGTAACAATGCATTTCCTTCTGTGTGTGTGAGACAGAGAGAGATTGTGCGCGTGTCAGTGACTTCCCCCTCCATCTGCCCACCTTCATTGAAATCCTCAGTGCATTTAGTAACATTTTGAGCAACGGTGCCAGCATTTAATTAAGTTCTGGTATGCCAACATCTCCCTGCTGTAACTTGGAATACCTGCTCTTCTTTTGTCAATTTCTCCTCCTGTTCTTGTGCTTCTCTGTGTCGCGCCTACTGTAACTCGGAAAGATGTTGCCGCTGGGAGAAGCAGGTAAAGAAGCCATCAAAACCAATGCGAGTAGAAAGAGTTGCAATCAGTGCTCCAAATAACCGTAGAGTTTGTCTTTTGTGTGGATCTCTCCTCCTATCCCCCAGTCTCACTTTGTTTCCCTCTCTGCCTGTATGTGTGTGTGTGTGTGTGTGTGTATGTGTGCTTTAAGCGTTCAATTCAGTAGAGGCTAGTAGTAATGTTTCTCTCCCAGTAGAAATGGCTGCTGTTTGTTCAATTGTTGTGATAGATTGATGTGGGGTGGGAAAAGATGGGCTTTTATGCACCTGAAGATAGGAACAGAAAAGTCTTTATGAGAAGCCAATAGCTCTCCGTTCAAGGATCCTCTGATGGGAAATGCATTTTGCTGGAAGTTTTTCGCTCTTGTTTTGTGAAGTCTTTGACGAAAGCTTTCCCATGTATTTAAGTAACCCCCAAAAGGGCACTTTTCATTTGTTATTCCACAAAAAAGCGGCCCACTATACATGTTTCTGTGGGGTTTTAACAAGTGGTCACACTAAATGGTCGGCATTGTTTTCAGTTTAAACAGCACACAAATAGCTGCCTCTTGAAATAACAAAGCAAACAGCAACCGTGTGCTCTTGTGAAACGCACAGTTCTCATATGAGTATCAATACACCTGCGCTTCGAACCATCACCACTATAAGTATGTGTGAAGAGAGCTGATGGCAGCATGAAGGCTGGTTATATTTTATTGTAATCAAATCTCTTGATACAAACCATACAGACTGTTGTATTTCAATAATACTGATAAACTCTTTTGAAAGGTGGGTATTCTGAATATAATGTGCATTTATGTTGTTGTTCGTGCAGCCTGTATTCAAACCCCCTATTTTTTTTATAGATCTGTTTGTGGATTGCTCCAGTTTTTCTTTTATGATTCCTCTTGTCTCCCAATTCATTTATAGTCTCTTTTTTTCATATAGTCGTCTCTTTGATCCTTTGTGCTGTCTATTTTCCCATCCTATTTACAGTAATAGATGTAGCCCGAGATGACCCCGCATTAGAGACAGAGGGTCTGTATTCTCCCGGCTCTGTTTTTTACGCTCCTCTGATAGACTAAGGGTTAAAGGGGACTGCTTGCCCAGAAATGAGGTTACAGCAATTGGACTTGCAGATGCCTGGCAGGGATGGATAGTGTATGATCTATTTTCCTTTTTTTTCAATTCTGTCCCTGTTCTTTCTTTTTTTGTGTGCGATGAATGTTTGTTTTGAAAGGAGGAGGGTTGTATAAGTCCTGTTTACAGACTGAAGCACAACCTGTGGATGTAAAAATGAGTGCATGGATAAGTAGTGATGATGTTTTCGGACACGCTGCCGGAACATGTTAGCTGTAATGATCACCTACTGTACGTTACCTTAACTGAAAAGAAGCAGAGAATACAGAACCTTTCATCCGTGTTTTCTTTTTTTTTTTCTAAACACCTCGATCTGTCTTCCTTTCACTCTTTCTGTTCCTTCCCTCCCTCGCTCTCCCTCTCTCCTCCTGTGCACCATCTGCATGATGCTTTGTATCCAATCTGAGGGAGTGCTTTCTGTTCTCCACTGTGATGATAGGAGTCTGCGTGTGTGTGTGCACAAGTTTGTGTATGTGTTCCTAGCCATCACAGTCACTCTCAGCTCATTACCTGACATGATGGATGGAGCGAGTGCCATTAAACAACGCCCAGCCCGGGACGCCTGGCACCCTACAGCTGGCACTGAGTAATGTGCATGGTGGTGGCGGCACGCTTGGAAACACCAGGGAGTCCTGTGTGGGTGTGCCTGCAGTCATCTCCGTGGCTATGCTTCCTGGTTCTGTCCGGCCCCACCTGCCACCTGGCTGCCCGGCAGAAGCCATGGGCATTTCTGGGCAGACACGGTTGGATAGCACGGGAGGCAGTGTTTGTATGACTCTGTCATAGAACTGGCAACAGAGAAACCCAAAGTGCTTTCTGACCACAAAGTCTGTAGTAAAACATTCACTGCCACTAATCACCAGGCGTGAAGAAGCCAATTTCAAATTTTACTTTTCCCTCCCTTGAATTTTCTCTGCTTGTTGGTTCCGACTAGAATTTTTTGAATCGAAGGTTGGTATCGTCGCATGTTTAATCTCACGCAGAATCACTATGAATGACTGCGTGACACAAACATGTCTTGCAGTCCTTGTTCATTACATGTCTGTGTTTTTTATGAACTGTATATGTGAAGCCTGAAGATAAAGTCAGTACCTGTTTATGCTTTTAAGACCTCATTGCCACTTTGAGTTCTAACCAGTTTCATCAGCATTACACTTAAAGGAGTATTTTACTGATCTTCAACCAGTTTTGTATCAAAACTGTGTGGATAGTATGTGTAGATGAACTGTGGTGGACTTCCCTCCATCTAACCAATGATTCGAATCCATTTCATTTTGTCGTTTCTAAAGCACGCTCAGATTTCCCTCTAAAGTGCATTTCTAAACCTGATTTGAAATTATTTGAGAGGAAAATATTTCTTTTTTTAGTTAAATTCGAGCTATTATTTCCCTATGACCCACCACTGAAAGTCACAAAAAATTCATAAAATAGTACGTCAGAAAAATATTTCATAAAAGAGAAAGTCATTATCTAAAAAAGGCCATAGTATATAATACAGATATTTTAAAGAAAAGGCCATAGTAGAGTATGTCATAAAAATGTGTAGCAAATTCCTAGTAAAAAAATCAGAAAGAATTTAAGGTGAAGTTAATGTACAGTATGATCCAAAAAAAAGTCATAGTATAGCATGTCTTAAAATAGTGTTTTAAGACAGTGTTTCACACGATGTCGAATCTAGCAGGAACCCCACTATGCCCTTACACAATAAACAAATTGATGCAAACTTCAGCACACATCGGACAAATAAACATATTGACAACAAGCAACAAAATGTGGAACCTAAATTTGTGTTTAGGACTTTTTCATATTTATTAATTATTGCTTTATGATTCATCAGTTCTTAATATTTAAGATCCCACAGACACGCTGGTGTAGTCTCATTGCCCTGCTGACCCACCTTGTTTAGCTGTTTGTGTGTGTGCGTGCCTGCATGTGTGCTTTTACTTTGTTTTCGGTGCATATGCTGCTTCTGACAGGAGTCGAGGGGCTCTTGAGTGCAAGCCTGGATCAGGAGCTGAATGGAGTTACTATGACACCAGACACAAGCACCTCAACTCCAGCAGCTTCTTCTGTTTCTCGGTCCTCCCCTGCTGCTCCGTTTTCAATCAGCCTGGATTTGCCTCATGTTGTTTCTTCTCTCCTCCTCCGTCTCTTTTCTCTGCCTCCCTTAGTTTCTCTATACAATCTTTCATTCGGTTGAGCTCCCGCGTGCCAGTATGGATCAATGTAACAACACTTTCTTGTGCTTTCTCAGTCTCACTCTGTTTCTTTTTTTTTTTTCTCTGAATAGACAACCGCCGCGCAGTCCTGGAAAGGTCTCGTTCACGCCACAACGCAAATCACCAAGCTCGATGATCGCCCGCGCCTACCACAAGACGCTAGATAAGTGCCAAAGAGGCCTGCGAGGTGGAGACCTGGAAGACATCTGAAGAAGGGACAGACCACCCCCGTAACTGTAGCGCACACACATACACACACACACACATACACACACACATACACACAGCACCAAGTATGGAACAAAAATGCCTAAAGAAGCCACACAGAACTGAAGCACCTACAGTAAATCACAGAGACATTTCATTTTCATGCGGTGCATCTGACGCCTTACATATTTATTCAACACTCTCATCACTCCAAATGTTCATGTCCTCTCTAGATGGTTTTGATTTATAAAAAGAACGCATTTTTAAGGCTGCTGCTGTTTTTGAAGAGAGCTTTTCTTTGCTTGGAAATCCATTTTGATTCTTGCAAGTTTGAGGCTTCTACTAATCCTTTTTTTAAAATCAAAATACTGAAGTTCACATACAGTTTTGACTATGAAACATGCAGTGTTTCTCAAATAGACATTCTGCCGAGAAGGACTGCACCATAGCGTACGCTTACCGCTCTGAAAAATATACCACACATACCGCATTCAGCAAAGGGAAGCGGGCCAGCTGTCCTTTAAATGCAAGACGGGGATTCAGCACTCATGTCGGCAAGCCCAAAACCTGACGACATTTTCTTCAACAAGCACTGAACCCTCACGGCAGAGGGAGTGGTTGCAACTTTTTTTTTTCTGCCAATCCTTCCCTCTACCAACATCAAGACATTTTTTTACAAGTAAATGTACAAAGAGTCCACATGAATCATTTAATTTCATTACATATCCCACAAAGCCTCCCGAGCTGGCCCCTGACTGCGCTGATATTTCAGAGCATGTGACTCATGGATCCTGAAACTGTAGTCTCCTTTTTGACAGGATGCATTTTATTTTTAGTTTGTAATAACTAACCAATGCCTTCGGGTGCCGATCTCTGTCCCAAGGTCGCTTTGGCTGTTAACGTGAGAGACTGACACATTTCTAAATGCATATAACTGCCGAAAGGAGCTAACACGACCCTTTGACCTTTCCTGCGGTCACACAGGTTTCCAGTGGGGGTAGCTTGATTGTACAGTGGTATTACAACGTTTTTAATCTATTTCAGTCCCTGTTTTTTTTTTTTTTTTTTTAATATATATGATGGCTCTAAAAAAAATGGAGACAAATGGTGAGTAGTTCACTCTCCTTAGATTTCCCTCAGCAAATTTTAAGGTTTTTTTCCCGCTTTCAGAACATTAACTAATATTTACAGGGCTAAGCAGCAGACAACATGCCAGCTCAAATTTCAGTTGGTAAATTAATATTGTAGAATGTATTTTTCACACTTACGAAGCTTTCAGCAGTGAAACAAACACCTGGGGCCAGATGTATGAACGAATCATACACACAAAAACCATGCTTTTGCCACACATAAAGTAGTATTTTTTGAGTAAAAATGTGCAGGGGCGATGCACGCACCTCAGGCATACTTTACACCAGGCACACTCATGGTTTTAGCTGAGATAGCTGCAGATGAACACTGAGAGTAAAATGCCTTTTTAGCTTGTTTGCAAATTGCACTTACTGTGTTGTTCTATCAGGCTGAACAGCATTCTGTAAAATGTCAACTCAAATGTGATGAACTTAATTTTAAATTATTTATAAGTGATGAATTTAATCACTTTTTATTGACATTTAAACTATCATCTCCGTTAATGATTTCTTAATTTTATCCTGGATCGTGAAGCACTTTGTAAAGTCAGTTTCAACATGAGCGCCATGAATGAATCATTGATCATCTTTCTGAAGTTTAATAATAATGATGATTCAGATTTTGCCATGATAATGGTTTGCAGGAACATGTGATGAATTAGTGGTACCGACGCTACAAATATCCACAGCCATGCTCTGGCACCATTGGAAAATCTAACCAATATAAGGCAGCTGGCAAAATTGCACTTTCTTTGCCGTATTTCTCACTGACAGGTATAATAAGTGGTGGAGAGACACAAGTGTGATGTGGGATATTTAAAGGCGTTTCTACATCCATGTACTGCTACCTGCTGAAGTGCAAATTAGGCTCGTGCATGTGCCACAAGAATTGAGAATTAGAAAACAGAAACATTCTTTAAAAAGCCGACCAAAACAATGCACATGCACATTTTGTCTTTGTGCCTCCACACAGTTTAAGTTATGAATCTGCGCAGAGTTTCATGCATCTGGCCCCAGATGCTTTGTGTTCATGTACAAAATACTTAAAACTTCGCTGTGAGCTTTGTTCCTCTGTAAGGAGCTACTGTCACACAGTTTCTTCTTGTGAACTCTTTATTCATATATTCATGCCTAGGGCGGCCCTGTCCCCTCAACTGCCCTAAAACTTAAGCAGATGCTACTAAAAACAACCATTGAATCCACATGGAGAGTGGGCACCACCACAATAATCGACTAAGGGCCACAGAAGACATAATGCTTGTCTTAGCAAGGGAGTCTCCAAACACCCTCCAATTCCCCAGCACTAATAGCATAAGTGACCCTTTTTACCACAACACGAGTTACTTTAGTAATACCATAACGCTGCTTTAGGCTTTGTGTGTGTATGCTTGTGTGTGTGTGTGTGTGTGTGTGTGCGCGTGCGTGTGTGCTTGAGTGCATGCGCCATGCCAGCTCAGTAATCAGAACAGGAACCCAGGCAAAATAGGATTCAGTGTGCTTGACTCTTGGGCTGAATAGATGGAGATTTTTCATTTAAACAATCTGCCAGTGCTGCTTGTGATGTGTCTGTTTCATGATGCCTCCTCTCCTGGTCTGCATGCTTCTAAAAATGCAATTTTACACATCATCTCGGCTCAAGGTGCATCCACAATGCTCTGAGAAGTCTGCATATTTAAGAAGACAATAATTCTCCTGCGAATATAAGGTTCGAGCAGTCGCACGGAGAGAGCATAGAGAATGAGGTTTCCGCATAAGGGATTCTGCGTGGATAGGAGTTTTAAGGGTGTGTTGTATACAGCAGAGACAGAGATGTGCCATCAGAGGCAGTAATTTCCTTTTTCAAATCGCAATCTGCCCTCTGTCCTCAACACCACATCGCCTGTACAGCTTAAAATATTGTTTCAGTTCAACACCAGTGTCTGCTGAAAACTAATTGGATACTGTACATGCCAAAACAACCAGTGGTTTGGGGTTGACGATTTGAAAGAAACATTTTTGATTAATTAATCAATTTGAATTTTTGTTAACGTGCCAATTTTTTTGTGGGAACGAGGGGGGAGACAGTTCTAACTGTACAATGAGAAAAAAATCCCTTTTTTTTTGCTTTGTTTTTGATTCTGTTTTGTATATCAAAGGGAGTACAGGTATCTTTTTTTTTGTCAAAGTATGAGGATGATTGTACAGACATAAAAAGTACATTTTTTAAATTATTATTTGAACCATTGTTAAATAGCCATTGATCCAATTTAGAACTGTCATTCAACATAGGGTATTTTGATGTGATAACAAAATGATCATGAGTCGTGTTTTTTTGGGGGCTTTTTTGAATAATGTTGTCATGATGCCATTGTAAAACGTAACGAGCTTAACGCCCAGACCCACCAAACCGACGGCAAAGAACTAGCCGCGACAAATTCAACTGATGCGTTGAAAATAACAAAGCATATTTAATGTGCACAAGTCAACAATAACACAAACTACCAGAAAACATTTAAGCTTAAAAGCTCAATGGCTAAAGAAAAAAGGTCTTACATAACATAACAACACCTTACATTACATTCGTCTTACATTTCTGTTTCTGATCTGAACTGCCAATCAGACTGATTTGATACAGCGACATGCTCCACTGTCGATTTAACATGCTAAATCAGCAAAGTGGGAGCCAACAGAACAGGACACACTGCAGAGACTAGAGCACTAAACGCTCACTGACGGCCGAACATTGACCGACGGCAGGCCATTGGCTTGGTGTGTCAGGGCCTTAAGATCTACGTTGTTAGCAGTGTCAGATTGTGCATCTCTCCTACAACAATGATCTCTTTGAATTATTATAACAATGCAAAACTGAAAAAAACTGAAACTCATCCCTCTAAGTGATTGTTATACCCCCCCCCTCCAAATTTCATCTTTTAGGATAATCAGAAGTATGTGTTTATATAGAAAATAGCAGAGAGTCTCGGGTCAAAGAACCTGAATTGTTCCATCGTTTGTGTGAAAACAGGCCTCTGTGTTTGGGCCGATCATCCCATTGTCTTTTAGCTCGTGACTAACAACCTGATCCGGTGATATGACTTGTGTTCATGGTAATTGTAAGAATGAGGAGGCAGGGGTATGAAAGATTTATCAAAAAAAAAAAAAAAAAAGTAAAAAGGTGCCATTTTGGTGGTGAAAGTTGGCAAACGCTTTAATTAAAAAGAAAAGTTTGCAATCTAACTCACACTCACTGTGCACTTTACCTCACAAGATATTCTGCTCAGGCTGAGTTGTTTCAGATGTTTGAACACGACATTGCCACTAACAGAGTGAACTATTTGCAAAGTATTTCTTTTGGTAAATAGTTCCAGCTGCCACATATCCAGTTCTTTCCTACTTTGTGAGTGCTTACTATTGATTTGTGGAAGACCAATTGCGGCTGTATCAACAAACAACGCTCATAACTGTTGACAAACCCTGTCCGACCATGATGTGTAAGCTGCCATATCCCTGCCTACCCTCCTTGTTGTCATTGGGTATGTTTTATTGTCTTAAGAAACATTTATATTTGTAACATTTTAAGTTTATTTGTATCCTTAAGAACATGAAAAAACAAAATGGTTATGCACACTGTCCTTCCATAAAATATGTAATGGAATATGATACTAAATAATAACCACTTTGTTATATAAACTGACTTCTGAAAGATACTCTTTGTCTTTCTGCATTTCATTTATGTATTTACATATTTACAAGTTAGATGTACGAGAATGTGTCCCTATCACTTATTGTTTTTTTAAAGTCTTCTTTTGTTTTTCCAGATACTCTCGTCTAAAATTACATCCTCGGTTTACTTTGTGGCAGGCAAGAAGATACCTGGCACACGCTGACTTATGGACAGGGATTACACAGAGCTCTAGGTGTAAGCACATGATGAATGGGACAGCTCCTACCTATAAAAGTAACATATTTGGACCTTGGTGCCCTACCTGCTTTATCTTGCACAGTGTCAAAGGCAAAGTGATAATGCTGTCATGTCCAATGGCAGCTTAGGGAAATTACTGCAGAGTCAAAAAATACATATCTAGAAAAATTGCCCTTTTTAATCATTTTTTCAGACCTTGAAATCCCCCGTGACTACAAATTTTCTCGGCCCCAACTCAAAGGACAGGAAACGTAAGTGTAAAATTCAATTTTTTTTTTTTTATTATTTGATTCTAAAGGATTTAATATGACCAGGGAGACATTTTCTGTGTATTTCAACTCTTGTAGAAACAAGTATTGTGCCTGATTCTGTTAGAGGCAATCTGAGTTTATAATTAATAATCAAAAAGTGAGACCATATTTTATATTAGAGTAGCAAATGTGGAAAAATTAACCTGTGTATGTCTGCGTGCTTCAGTATGTGAGATATATTGACTCTCCTGTTTCTGTTTCCTCTCTGTCTGGCTGCCTAGGTCCCAGGAGTGAGTGTCAAATGGCAGAGCGGAGCTGTTCCTGTCCTACCCCGTTAGCGTTATACCCCTACCCCGCAAACAAACTCAATCCAATGGCGTGTTCTCTCTGCATGTGCCATGTCTCACTTCCCTGCTGCAGCATGACATCATAAAATAAAGGCTGACATGGAGAGGTAACCCCATGGCCACAAGGGCCTCACTCACTCTCTTCCTGCTCACACACGCAGAAACACACAAAGCTTCACTTTGCGAATCTTGGGACTGATTTTCTCAGAGTCTCTCCTCCTCCCAGTGTGCAGCCAGACAGATGGAGATTCATCTCTCAACAAGCTGTGATCTGTGTTTAGAGATGTGTGCTGCAGAACACAACTCTAATTAGGTTTATTGTTGATCTTGGGAGGTTAATTTGTACTTGGCTGCAAGTAAACATGCTGAAGGAGGCCAACCTAGTTCCTTACAAGGAACCAGCGTTGCAGCAATAGAGAAGGGCGGCGTTTTTATCTTCTTGACTTTCCAGGTGATTCAGAAAGATTATACACCCCATGCTATATTTATCTGGTCTGGTGTAATTGCGCTTTGTACCGAGGGTGAGAGATCTGTCTTGGTTGGAACGGTGGAACAAGGAATGAGATTCAGAAAGTGTGTTGGGCTAATGAGCTTAGGGGTACAGTTTCTGTGTACGTGGCAGGTATTACTTATTTATTTATCTTATCCTGTTTTTTCTTTTTTTACTTTTATAACCTCCAGGTAAGTAGCCTTGTCAGAGTCTGAGAGATGAGCTAGGCCCACACAAGTTCTCTTTTTTCTCCCCACCCTCTTTCTTCAAGCTATACACAGACGAGTTTCTAATGCGCCTGTGACAGATCAGTTGTCAGCGTGAGTACAACATAATTATGTTTCCTTTTTGAATTTCTTTCTACTTAAGAATACGCAAACATTATGGAGATGAGACAAAGCAGACAGTAACGATGCCCTCCTTACCTAAGCTAATTCTAAGTGCAAGGTGCTGCTTGAATAAGATTTCTATCTTTTTTAAAGAAGCACTTTACACTCGGACATGACAGCTTGAAAAATGCACATATGCGTGTCTTCAGGGCAAAAGGATGCCTTGAATTTGTCTGCAAAATAATTTTCTTATATATAGTACTGTAGGTTTGTGTGCCATGAAAAGCTCAGTGTTGTCTCTCAAAGTATGTCAGATAAGCTGACCAAATACTACAATGCGTACAATATAGAGAAGTACCAGTGCTGGATACAGTATCACAACATTAGCCTTAGCTCCAGTTGTTATATTTTGATTAGCCAAATGTTGTACTAGAGCAAAAGAAAGAGGAAAAAAAAATCCCTGTACACCATGAAAAGTGTGGTAATAAGTTGTTGAAAAATGTCATGTTAAAAGTCAAAAAATGCAAATAAATGTATTCAGTAAATGTGATTAAAATGGTGGTTTGATGGTATGTAATGAAAATGTCGGATGTAGAATAACTTGATGAGACGCGTCATAGTATACAAAGTGGCAATAAAGGCCAAGAAAGGCTCTGCCTCCTCTTTCTTTCTTTCTTTCTGTTGCTTTCTGGCCTTGATACTTAAGTCATAATTGCTGATAAGTGACCCTAGGTTCTTCATGGAGCGCTTATCCTTTTCTGGAGCACAAGTTTCCTGTGTTTTAGTTGAACTAATACACTGAGCTCCATTTCCTTCTCTTACTCCCTCCACTAGAAAATGCTTATGTCTGTTTACTGCATTGCACTAACTCTGTTTCCTCTCCCTTGTCTCCTAGTTTTCCCGGATCCTGGCAGCAACCTTGGCTGTGCTTGATAGTGGTGATGGCTGTGCTGGTGATGGGGTTCCTGCCTTTGGTCATGCTCGTGCTGTGGCTGCACTGATACTGTATCCCCAGCTTGTCCTGACTGTGGCCTTGATTTTGCCACTGCTGTGGTCCTGCCTGAAGCTACGCCTGTGTTGTGAGTCTTAGTTGCGTTAATGCCGTCATCGTGCTTGACGCAACCCTCTACTGCTTTTATTATAAGCCACCCCTCCACTATCAATACACGCATGGGACTCTTATCAACACCCACAATATTATCATAGAGTGCATTTAGTTAATGTCAAAAAAGGCTTAAAACCTTAAAAATTTAGCACGTCCAAAAAATGGCCAACAAGGCAATAGTATAGTATGGCGAAAAAAGTCAAAATGTGACCCCTCCTAAAAATGGCTGAAAACCACTTAGAATAACTTGTAGAGACACGTTATAGTATTCAAAGTGGGAATAAAGGTCAAAAAAAGGCCAAAAACCTTAAAAATTTAGCACGTCCAAAAAATGGCCAACAAGGCAATAGTATAGTATGGCGAAAAAAGTCAAAATGTGACCCCTCCTAAAAATGGCTGAAAACCACTTAGAATAACTTGTAGAGACGCTTTATAGTATTCAAAGTGGGAATAAAGGTCAAAAAAAGGCCAGAAACATCATAATTTAGCATGTCCAAAAAATGGCCAACGAGGCAATAGTATAGTATGGCGAAAAAAGTCAAAATGTGACCCCTCCTAAAAATGGCTGAAAACCACTTAGAATAACTTGTAGATGCGTGTTATAGCATACAAAGTGGGAATAAAATTCAAAAAAGGCCAGAAACATCATAATTTAGCACGTCCAAAAAATGGCCAACAAGGCAATTGTATAGTATGGCAAAAACAGTCAAAATTTGACCCCTCCTAAAAATGGCTGAAAACCACTTAGAATAACTTCTAGACACGCGTTATAGTATTCAAATTGGGAATAAGGTCAAAAAAAGGCCAGAAACGTCATAATTTAGCACGTCAAAAAAATGGCCAACAAGGCAATAGTATAGTATGGCGAAAAAAGTCAAAATGTGACCCCTCCTAAAAATGGCTGAAAACCACTTAGAATAACTTGTAGAGATGCGTTATAGTATTCAAAGTGGGAATAAAGGTCAAAAAAGGCCAAAAACCTCATAATTTAGCACTTCCAAAAAATGGCCAACAAGGCAATAGTATAGTATGGCGAAAAAAGTCAAAATGTGACCCCTCCTAAAAATGGCTGAAAACCACTTAGAATAACTTGTAGAGATGCGTTATAGTATTCAAAGTGGGAATAAACTTCAAAAAAGGCCAAAAACCTTCAAAATTTAGCACGTCCAAAAAATGGCCAACAAGGCAATAGTATAGTATGGCAAAAAAAGTCAAAATGTGACCCTCCTAAAATGGCTGAAAACCACTTAGAATAACTTGTAGAGATGCGTTATAGTATACAAAGTGGGAATAAAGGTCAAAAAAAGGCCAAAAACGTCATAATTTAGCAACGTCCAAAAAATGGCCAACAAGGCAATAGTATAGTATGGCGAAAAAAGTCAAAATGTGACCCCTCCTAAAAATGGCTGAAAACCACTTAGAATAACTTGTAGAGATGCGTTATAGTATACAAAGTGGGAATAAAGGTCAAAAAAGGCCAAAAACCGTCATAATTTAGCAACGTCAAAAAATGGCCAACAAGGCAATAGTATAGTATGGCGAAAAAAGTCAAAATTTGACCCCTCCTAAAAATGGCTTAAAACCACTTAGAATAGCTTGTAGATACGTGTTATAATATACAAAGTGGGAATAAACTTCAAAAAAGGTCAAAAACCTTAAAAATTCAGCACATCCACAAAATGGCCAACAAGGCAATAGTATAGTATGGCGAAAAAAAGTCAAAATGTGACCCCTCCTAAAATGGCTGAAAACCACTTAGAATAACTTGTAGATATGCGTTATAGTATTCAAAGTGGGAATAAACTTCAAAAAAGACCAAAAACCTTCAAAATTTAGCATGTCCAAAAAATGGCCAACAAGGCAATAGTATAGTATGGCGAAAAAAGTCAAAATGTGACCCCTCCTAAAAATGGCTGAAAACCACTTAGAATAACTTGTAGATATGCGTTATAGTATACAAAGTGGGAATAAAGGTCAAAAAAAGGCCAAAAACGTCATAATTTAGCAACGTCCAAAAAATGGCCAACAAGGCAATAGTATAGTATGGCGAAAAAAGTCAAAATGTGACCCCTCCTAAAAATGGCTGAAAACCACTTAGAATAACTTGTAGATATACGTTATAGTATTCAAAGTGGGAATAAACTTCAAAAAAGGCCAAAAACCTTCAAAATTTAGCACGTCCAAAAAATGGCCAACAAGGCAATAGTATAGTATGGCGAAAAAAGTCAAAATGTGACCCCTCCTAAAAATGGCTGAAAACCACTTAGAATAACTTGTAGATATGCGTTATAGTATACAAAGTGGGAATAAAGGTCAAAAAAAGGCCAAAAACGTCATAATTTAGCAACGTCCAAAAAATGGCCAACAAGGCAATAGTATAGTATGGCGAAAAAAGTCAAAATGTGACCCCTCCTAAAAATGGCTGAAAACCACTTAGAATAACTTGTAGAGATGCGTTATAGTATACAAAGTGGGAATAAACTTCAAAAAAGGCCAAAAACCTTCAAAATTTAGCACGTCCAAAAAATGGCTAACAAGGCAATAGTATAGTATGGCGAAAAAAGTCAAAATGTGACCCCTGATAAAAATGGCTGAAAACCACTTAGAATAACTTGTAGATATACGTTATAGTATTCAAAGTGGGAATAAACTTCAAAAAAGGCCAGAAACGTCATAATTTAGCAACGTCCAAAAAATGGCCAACAAGGCAATAGTATAGTATGGCGAAAAAAGTCAAAATGTGACCCCTCCTAAAAATGGCTGAAAACCACTTAGAATAACTTGTAGAGATGCGTTATAGTATACAAAGTGGGAATAAAGGTCAAAAAAGGCCAAAAACCTTCAAAATTTAGCACATCCAAAAAATGGCCAACAAGGCAATAGTATAGTATGGCGAAAAAAGTCAAAATGTGACCCCTCCTAAAAATGGCTGAAAACCACTTAGAATAACTTGTAGAGATGCGTTATAGTATACAAAGTGGTAATATACTTCAAATAAGGCCAAAAACCTTCAAAATTTAGCACGTCCAAAAAATGGCCAACAAGGCAATAGTATAGTATGGCAAAAAAAGTCAAAATGTGACCCCTCCTAAAAATGGCTGAAAACCACTTAGAATAACTTGTAGAGACGCGTTATAATATACAAAGTGGGAATAAAGGCCAAAAATGGCCAAAAACCTTATAATTTAGCATATCCAAAAAAATGGCCAACAAGGCAATAGTATTGTATGGCGAAAAAAGTCAAAATGTGACCCTCCTAAAATGGCTGAAAACCACTTAGAATAACTTGTAGAGATGCGTTATAGTATACAAAGTGGGAATAAACTTCAAAAAAGGCCAAAAACGTCATAATTTAGCAACGTCCAAAAAATGGCCAACAAGGCAATAGTATAGTATGGCGAAAAAAGTCAAAATGTGACCCCTCCTAAAAATGGCTGAAAACCACTTAGAATAACTTGTAGAGATGCGTTATAGTATACAAAGTGGGAATAAAGGTCAAAAAAGGCCAAAAACCTTAAAAATTTAGCACATCCAAAAAATGGCCAACAAGGCAATAGTATAGTATGGCAAAAAGTCAAAATGTGACCCCTCCTAAAATGGCTGAAAACCACTTAGAATAACTTGTAGATATGCGTTATAGTATACAAAGTGGGAATAAAGGTCAAAAAAGGCCAAAAACATCATAATTTAGCAACGCCCAAAAATGGCCAACAAGGCAATAGTATAGTATGGCGAAAAAAGTCAAAATGTGACCCTCCTAAAATGGCTGAAAACCACTTAGAATAACTTGTAGAGATGCGTTATAGTATACAAAGTGGGAATAAAGGTCAAAAAAGGCCAAAACGTCATAATTTAGCAACGTCAAAAAATGGCCAACAAGGCAATAGTATAGTATGGCGAAAAAAAGTCAAAATGTGACCCCTCCTAAAAATGGCTGAAAACCACTTAGAATAACTTGTAGAGATGCGTTATAGTATACAAAGTGGGAATAAACTTCAAAAAAGGCCAAAAACCTTAAAAATTTAGCACGTCCAAAAAATGGCCAACAAGGCAATAGTATAGTATATGGCGAAAAAAGTCAAAATGTGACCCTCCTAAAATGGCTGAAAACCACTTAGAATAACTTGTAGAGATGCGTTATAGTATACAAAGTGGGAATAAACTTCAAAAAAGGCCAAAAACCTTAAAAATTTAGCACATCCAAAAAATGGCCAACAAGGCAATAGTATAGTATGGCGAAAAAAGTCAAAATGTGACCCCTCCTAAAAATGGCTGAAAACCACTTAGAATAACTTGTAGAGATGCGTTCTAGTATTCAAAGTGGGAATAAACTTCAAAAAGGCCAAAAACCTTATAATTTAGCAACGTCAAAAATGGCCAACAAGGCAATAGTATAGTATGGCAAAAAAGTCAAAATGTGACCCCTCCTAAAAATGGCTGAAAACCACTTAGAATAACTTGTAGAGATGCGTTATAGTATACAAAGTGGGAATAAAGGTCAAAAAAAGGCCAAAAACCTTAAAAATTTAGCACGTCCAAAAAATGGCCAACAAGGCAATAGTATAGTATGGCGAAAAAAAGTCAAAATGTGACCCTCCTAAAATGGCTGAAAACCACTTAGAATAACTTGTAGAGATGCGTTATAGTATACAAAGTGGGAATAAACTTCAAAAAGGCCAAAAACCTTAAAATTTAGCACATCAAAAAATGGCCAACAAGGCAATAGTATAGTATGGCGAAAAAAAGTCAAAATGTGACCCCTCCTAAAAATGGCTGAAAACCACTTAGAATAACTTGTAGATATGCGTTATAGTATACAAAGTGGGAATAAAGGTCAAAAAAAGGCCAAAAACGTCATAATTTAGCAACGTCCAAAAAATGGCCAACAAGGCAATAGTATAGTATGGCGAAAAAAGTCAAAATGTGACCCCTCCTAAAATGGCTGAAAACCACTTAGAATAACTTGTAGAGATGCGTTATAGTATACAAAGTGGGAATAAACTTCAAAAAGGCCAAAAACCTTCAAAATTTAGCAACGTCAAAAATGGCCAACCAGGCAATAGTATACTATGGCGAAAAAAGTCAAAATGTGACCCCTCCTAAAAATGGCTGAAAACCACTTAGAATAACTTGTAGAGATGCGTTATAGTATACAAAGTGGGAATAAACTTCAAAAAAGGCCAAAAACCTTCAAAATTTAGCACGTCCAAAAAATGGCCAACAAGGCAATAGTATAGTATGGCGAAAAAAGTCAAAATGTGACCCCTCCTAAAAATGGCTGAAAACCACTTAGAATAACTTGTAGAGACGCGTTATAATATACAAAGTGGGAATAAAGGTCAAAAAAAGGCCAGAAACGTCATAATTTAGCATGTCCAAAAAATGGCCAACAAGGCAATAGTATAGTATGGCGAAAAAAGTCAAAATGTGACCCCTCCTAAAAATGGCTGAAAACCACTTAGAATAACTTGTAGAGATGCGTTATAGTATACAAAGTGGGAATAAACTTCAAAAAAGGCCAAAAACGTCATAATTTAGCAACGTCCAAAAAATGGCCAACAAGGCAATAGTATAGTATGGCGAAAAAAGTCAAAATGTGACCCCTCCTAAAAATGGCTGAAAACCACTTAGAATAACTTGTAGAGATGCGTTATAGTATACAAAGTGGGAATAAACTTCAAAAAAGGCCAAAAACCTTCAAAATTTAGCACGTCCAAAAATGGCCAACAAGGCAATAGTATAGTATGGCGAAAAAAGTCAAAATGTGACCCCTCCTAAAAATGGCTGAAAACCACTTAGAATAACTTGTAGATATGCGTTATAGTATACAAAGTGGGAATAAAGGTCAAAAAAAGGCCAAAAACGTCATAATTTAGCAACGTCCAAAAAATGGCCAACAAGGCAATAGTATAGTATGGCGAAAAAAGTCAAAATGTGACCCCTCCTAAAAATGGCTGAAAACCACTTAGAATAACTTGTAGAGATGCGTTATAGTATACAAAGTGGGAATAAACTTCAAAAAAGGCCAAAAACCTTAAAAATTTAGCACATCCAAAAAATGGCCAACAAGGCAATAGTATAGTATGGCGAAAAAAGTCAAAATGTGACCCCTCCTAAAAATGGCTGAAAACCACTTAGAATAACTTGTAGATATGCGTTATAGTATACAAAGTGGGAATAAAGGTCAAAAAAAGGCCAAAAACGTCATAATTTAGCAACGTCCAAAAAATGGCCAACAAGGCAATAGTATAGTATGGCGAAAAAAGTCAAAATGTGACCCCTCCTAAAAATGGCTGAAAACCACTTAGAATAACTTGTAGAGATGCGTTATAGTATACAAAGTGGGAATAAAGGTCAAAAAAGGCCAAAACGTCATAATTTAGCACGTCCAAAAATGGCCAACAAGGCAATAGTATAGTATGGCGAAAAAAGTCAAAATGTGGCCCTCCTAAAAATGGCTGAAAACCACTTAGAATAACTTGTAGACATGCGTTATGGTATTCAAAGTGGGAATAAACTTCAAAAAAGGCCAAAAACCTTAAAATTTAACAACGTCCAAAAAATGGCCAACAAGGCAATAGTATAGTATGGCGAAAAAAGTCAAAATGTGACCCCTCCTAAAAATGGCTGAAAACCACTTAGAATAACTTGTAGAGATGCGTTATAGTATACAAAGTGGGAATAAAGGTCAAAAAAGGCCAGAAACCTTAAATATTTAACATGTCCAAAAAATGGCCAACAAGGCAATAGTATAGTATGGCGAAAAAAGTCAAAATGTGACCCTCCTAAAAATGGCTGAAAACCACTTAGAATAACTTGTAGAGATGCGTTATAGTATACAAAGTGGGAATAAACTTCAAAAAAGGCCAAAAACGTCATAATTTAGCAACGTCCAAAAAATGGCCAACAAGGCAATAGTATAGTATGGCGAAAAAAGTCAAAATGTGACCCCTCCTAAAAATGGCTGAAAACCACTTAGAATAACTTGTAGAGATGCGTTATAGTATACAAAGTGGGAATAAACTTCAAAAAAGGCCAAAAACCTTAAAAATTTAGCAACGTCCAAAAAATGGCCAACAAGGCAATAGTATAGTATGTGAAAAAAGTCAAAATGTGACCCCTCCTAAAATGGCTGAAAACCACTTAGAATAACTTGTAGAGATGCGTTATAGTATACAAAGTGGGAATAAACTTCAAAAAGGCCAAAAACCTTCAAAATTTAGCACATCCAAAAATGGCCAACAAGGCAATAGTATAGTATGGCGAAAAAAGTCAAAATGTGACCCCTCCTAAAAATGGCTGAAAACCACTTAGAATAACTTGTAGATATGCGTTATAGTATACAAAGTGGGAATAAAGGTCAAAAAAAGGCCAAAAACGTCATAATTTAGCAACGTCCAAAAAATGGCCAACAAGGCAATAGTATAGTATGGCGAAAAAAGTCAAAATGTGACCCCTCCTAAAAATGGCTGAAAACCACTTAGAATAACTTGTAGATATGCGTTATAGTATTCAAAGTGGGAATAAACTTCAAAAAAGGCCAAAAACCTTCAAAATTTAGCACGTCCAAAAAATGGCCAACAAGGCAATAGTATAGTATGGCGAAAAAAGTCAAAATGTGACCCCTCCTAAAAATGGCTGAAAACCACTTAGAATAACTTGTAGATATGCGTTATAGTATACAAAGTGGGAATAAAGGTCAAAAAAAGGCCAAAAACATCATAATTTAGCAACGTCCAAAAAATGGCCAACAAGGCAATAGTATAGTATGGCGAAAAAAGTCAAAATGTGACCCCTCCTAAAAATGGCTGAAAACCACTTAGAATAACTTGTAGAGATGCGTTATAGTATACAAAGTGGGAATAAACTTCAAAAAAGGCCAAAAACCTTAAAAATTTAGCACGTCCAAAAAATGGCCAACAAGGCAATAGTATAGTATGGCGAAAAAAGTCAAAATGTGACCCCTCCTAAAAATGGCTGAAAACCACTTAGAATAACTTGTAGAGATGCGTTATAGTATACAAAGTGGGAATAAACTTCAAAAAAGGCCAGAAACGTCATAATTTAGTACGTCCAAAAAATGGCCAACAAGGCAATAGTATAGTATGGCGAAAAAAGTCAAAATGTGACCCCTCCTAAAAATGGCTGAAAACCACTTAGAATAACTTGTAGAAATGCGTTATAGTATACAAAGTGGAAATAAACTTCAAAAAAGGCCAAAAACCTTCAAAATTTAGCACGTCCAAAAAATGGCCAACAAGGCAATAGTATAGTATGGCGAAAAAAGTCAAAATGTGACCCCTCCTAAAAATGGCTGAAAACCACTTAGAATAACTTGTAGAGATGCGTTATAGTATACAAAGTGGGAATAAAGGTCAAAAAAGGCCAAAAACCTTCAAAATTTAGCACGTCCAAAAAATGGCCAACAAGGCAATAGTATAGTATGGCAAAAAAAGTCAAAATGTGACCCCTCCTAAAAATGGCTGAAAACCACTTAGAATAACTTGTAGAGACGCGTTATAATATACAAAGTGGGAATAAAGGTCAAAAAAAGGCCAGAAACGTCATAATTTAGCAACGTCCAAAAAATGGCCAACAAGGCAATAGTATAGTATGGCGAAAAAAGTCAAAATGTGACCCCTCCTAAAAATGGCTGAAAACCACTTAGAATAACTTGTAGAGATGCGTTATAGTATACAAAGTGGGAATAAACTTCAAAAAAGGCCAAAAACGTCATAATTTAGCAACGTCCAAAAAATGGCCAACAAGGCAATAGTATAGTATGGCGAAAAAAGTCAAAATGTGACCCCTCCTAAGAATGGCTGAAAACCACTTAGAATAACTTGTAGAGATGCGTTATAGTATACAAAGTGGGAATAAAGGTCAAAAAAGGCCAAAACCTTCAAAATTAAGCACGTCCAAAAAATGGCCAACAAGGCAATAGTATAGTATGGCGAAAAAAAGTCAAAATGTGACCCTCCTAAAATGGCTGAAAACCACTTAGAATAACTTGTAGAGATGCGTTATAGTATACAAAGTGGGAATAAACTTCAAAAAAGGCCAAAAACCTTAAAAATTTAGCACGTCCAAAAAATGGCCAACAAGGCAATAGTATAGTATGGCGAAAAAAGTCAAAATGTGACCCCTCCTAAAAATGGCTGAAAACCACTTAGAATAACTTGTAGAGATGCGTTATAGTATACAAAGTGGGAATAAAGGTCAAAAAAGGCCAAAAACCTTCAAAATTTAGCACGTCCAAAAAATGGCCA
Source organism: Plectropomus leopardus (assembly GCF_026936395.1). Classification (NCBI taxonomy): domain Eukaryota; kingdom Metazoa; phylum Chordata; class Actinopteri; order Perciformes; family Serranidae; genus Plectropomus; species Plectropomus leopardus. The sequence continues at coordinate 13,187,496 of NC_142183.1, forward strand.
ACAAGGCAATAGTATAGTATGGCGAAAAAAGTCAAAATGTGACCCCTCCTAAAAATGGCTGAAAACCACTTAGAATAACTTGTAGAGATGCGTTATAGTATACAAAGTGGGAATAAACTTCAAAAAAGGCCAAAAACGTCATAATTTAGCAACGTCCAAAAAATGGCCAACAAGGCAATAGTATAGTATGGCGAAAAAACTCAAAATGTGACCCCTCCTAAAATGGCTGAAAACCACTTAGAATAACTTGTAGAGATGCGTTATAGTATACAAAGTGGGAATAAACTTCAAAAAGGCCAAAAACCTTCAAAATTTAGCACGTCAAAAAATGGCCAACAAGGCAATAGTATAGTATGGCGAAAAAAGTCAAAATGTGACCCCTCCTAAAAATGGCTGAAAACCACTTAGAATAACTTGTAGAGATGCGTTATAGTATACAAAGTGGGAATAAACTTCAAAAAAGGCCAAAAACCTTCAAAATTTAGCACGTCCAAAAAATGGCCAACAAGGCAATAGTATAGTATGGCGAAAAAAGTCAAAATGTGACCCCTCCTAAAAATGGCTGAAAACCACTTAGAATAACTTGTAGAGACGCGTTATAATATACAAAGTGGGAATAAAGGTCAAAAAAAGGCCAGAAACGTCATAATTTAGCATGTCCAAAAAATGGCCAACAAGGCAATAGTATAGTATGTGAAAAACGTCAAAATGTGACCCCTCCTAAAAATGGCTGAAAACCACTTAGAATAACTTGTAGAGATGCGTTATAGTATACAAAGTGGGAATAAACTTCAAAAAGGCCAAAAACGATCATAATTTAGCAACGTCAAAAATGGCCAACAAGGCAATAGTCTAGTATGGCGAAAAAAGTCAAAATGTGACCCCTCCTAAAAATGGCTGAAAACCACTTAGAATAACTTGTAGAGATGCGTTATAGTATACAAAGTGGGAATAAACTTCAAAAAAGGCCAAAAACCTTAAAAATTTAGCACGTCCAAAAAATGGCCAACAAGGCAATAGTATAGTATGGCGAAAAAAGTCAAAATGTGACCCCTCCTAAAAATGGCTGAAAACCACTTAGAATAACTTGTAGATATGCGTTATAGTATACAAAGTGGGAATAAAGGTCAAAAAAAGGCCAAAAACGTCATAATTTAGCAACGTCAAAAAAATGGACAACAAGGCAATAGTATAGTATGGCGAAAAAAGTCAAAATGTGACCCCTCCTAAAAATGGCTGAAAACCACTTAGAATAACTTGTAGAGATGCGTTATAGTATACAAAGTGGGAATAAACTTCAAAAAAGGCCAAAAACCTTAAAAATTTAGCACATCCAAAAAATGGCCAACAAGGCAATAGTATAGTATGGCGAAAAAAGTCAAAATGTGACCCTCCTAAAATGGCTGAAAACCACTTAGAATAACTTGTAGATATGCGTTATAGTATACAAAGTGGGAATAAACTTCAAAAAAGGCCAAAAACGTCATAATTTAGCAACGATCAAAAATGGCCAACAAGGCAATAGTATAGTATGGCGAAAAAAGTCAAAATGTGACCCCTCCTAAAATGGCTGAAAACCACTTAGAATAACTTGTAGAGATGCGTTATAGTATACAAAGTGGGAATAAAGGTCAAAAAAAGGCCAAAAACGTCATAATTTAGCAACGTCCAAAAAATGGCCAACAAGGCAATAGTATAGTATGGCGAAAAAAGTCAAAATGTGACCCCTCCTAAAAATGGCTGAAAACCACTTAGAATAACTTGTAGAGATGCGTTATAGTATACAAAGTGGGAATAAACTTCAAAAAAGGCCAAAAACCTTAAAAATTTAGCACGTCCAAAAAATGGCCAACAAGGCAATAGTATAGTATGGCGAAAAAAGTCAAAATGTGACCCCTCCTAAAAATGGCTGAAAACCACTTAGAATAACTTGTAGAGATGCGTTATAGTATACAAAGTGGGAATAAACTTCAAAAAAGGCCAAAAACCTTCAAAATTTAGCACGTCCAAAAAATGGCCAACAAGGCAATAGTATAGAATGGCGAAAAAAAGTCAAAATGTGACCCTCCTAAAATGGCTGAAAACCACTTAGAATAACTTGTAGAGATGCGTTATAGTATACAAAGTGGGAATAAACTTCAAAAAGGCCAAAAACATCATAATTTAGCAACGTCCAAAAAATGGCCAACAAGGCAATAGTATAGTATGGCGAAAAAAGTCAAAATGTGACCCCTCCTAAAAATGGCTGAAAACCACTTAGAATAACTTGTAGAGATGCGTTATAGTATACAAAGTGGGAATAAACTTCAAAAAAGGCCAAAAACCTTAAAAATTTAGCACGTCCAAAAAATGGCCAACAAGGCAATAGTATAGTATGGCGAAAAAAGTCAAAATGTGACCCCTCCTAAAAATGGCTGAAAACCACTTAGAATAACTTGTAGAGATGCGTTATAGTATACAAAGTGGGAATAAACTTCAAAAAGGCCAAAAACCTTCAAAATTTAGCAACGTCCAAAAAATGGCCAACAAGGCAATAGTATAGTATGGCGAAAAAAGTCAAAATGTGACCCCTCCTAAAAATGGCTGAAAACCACTTAGAATAACTTGTAGAGATGCGTTATAGTATACAAAGTGGGAATAAACTTCAAAAAAGGCCAAAAACCTTCAAAATTTAGCACGTCCAAAAAATGGCCAACAAGGCAATAGTATAGTATGGCGAAAAAAGTCAAAATGTGACCCTCCTAAAATGGCTGAAAACCACTTAGAATAACTTGTAGAGACGCGTTATAGTATTCAAAGTGGGAATAAAGGTCAAAAAAAGGCCAGAAACGTCATAATTTAGCATGTCCAAAAAATGGCCAACAAGGCAATAGTATAGTATGGCGAAAAAAGTCAAAATGTGACCCCTCCTAAAAATGGCTGAAAACCACTTAGAATAACTTGTAGAGATGCGTTATAGTATACAAAGTGGGAATAAACTTCAAAAAAGGCCAAAAACGTCATAATTTAGCACGATCAAAAATGGCCAACAAGGCAATAGTATAGTATGGCGAAAAAAGTCAAAATGTGACCCTCCTAAAATGGCTGAAAACCACTTAGAATAACTTGTAGATATGCGTTATAGTATACAAAGTGGGAATAAAGGTCAAAAAAGGCCAAAAACGTCATAATTTAGCAACGCTCAAAAATGGCCAACAAGGCAATAGTATAGTATGTGAAAAAAGTCAAAATGTGACCCCTCCTAAAAATGGCTGAAAACCACTTAGAATAACTTGTAGATATGCGTTATAGTATACAAAGTGGGAATAAACTTCAAAAAAGGCCAAAAACCTTCAAAATTTAGCACATCCAAAAAATGGCCAACAAGGCAATAGTATAGTATGGCGAAAAAAGTCAAAATGTGACCCCTCCTAAAAATGGCTGAAAACCACTTAGAATAACTTGTAGATATGCGTTATAGTATACAAAGTGGGAATAAAGGTCAAAAAAAGGCCAAAACGCGTCATAATTTAGCAACGTCCAAAAAATGGCCAACAAGGCAATAGTATAGTATGGTGAAAAAAGTCAAAATGTGACCCCTCCTAAAAATGGCTGAAAACCACTTAGAATAACTTGTAGATATGCGTTATAGTATACAAAGTGGGAATAAAGGTCAAAAAAGGCCAAAAAAGCTCATAATTTAGCAACGTCCAAAAATGGCCAACAAGGCAATAGTATAGTATGGCGAAAAAAGTCAAAATGTGACCCCTCCTAAAAATGGCTGAAAACCACTTAGAATAACTTGTAGATATGCGTTATAGTATACAAAGTGGGAGTAAAGGTCAAAACAAGGCCAGAAACGTCGTAATTTAGCACGTCCAAAAAATGGCCAACAAGGCAATAGTATAGTATGGCGAAAAAAGTCAAAATGTGACCCCTCCTAAAAATGGCTGAAAACCACTTAGAATAACTTGTAGAGATGCGTTATAGTATACAAAGTGGGAATAAACTTCAAAAAAGGCCAAAAACCTTCAAAATTTAGCACGTCCAAAAAATGGCCAACAAGGCAATAGTATAGTATGGCGAAAAAAGTCAAAATGTGACCCCTCCTAAAAATGGCTGAAAACCACTTAGAATAACTTGTAGATATGCGTTATAGTATACAAAGTGGGAATAAAGGTCAAAACAAGGCAAGAAACGTCATAATTTAGCAACGCCCAAAAATGGCCAACAAGGCAATAGTATAGTATGGCGAAAAAAGTCAAAATGTGACCCTCCTAAAATGGCTGAAAACCACTTAGAATAACTTGTAGAGATGCGTTATAGTATACAAAGTGGAATAAACTTCAAAAAAGGCCAAAAACCTTCAAAATTTAGCAACGTCCAAAAAAATGGCCAACAAGGCAATAGTATAGTATGGCGAAAAAATTCAAAATTTGACCCCTCCTAAAAATGGCTGAAAACCACTTAGAATAACTTGTAGAGATGCATTATAGTATACAAAGTGGGAATAAACTTTCAAAAGGCCAGAAACGTCATAATTTAGCACGTCCAAAAAATGGCCAACAAGGCAATAGTATAGTATGGCAAAAAAAGTCAAAATGTGACCCCTCCTAAAAATGGCTGAAAACCACTTAGAATAACTTGTAGAGATGCGTTATAGTATACAAAGTGGGAATAAACTTCAAAAAAGGCCAAAAACCTTCAAAATTTAGCACGTCCAAAAAATGGCCAACAAGGCAATAGTATAGTATGGCGAAAAAAGTCAAAATGTGACCCCTCCTAAAAATGGCTGAAAACCACTTAGAATAACTTGTAGAGATGCGTTATAGTATACAAAGTGGAATAAACTTCAAAAAGGCCAAAAACATCAAAATTTAGCAACGTCAAAAAATGGCCAACAAGGCAATAGTATAGTATGTGAAAAAAGTCAAAATGTGACCCTCCTAAAATGGCTGAAAACCACTTAGAATAACTTGTAGAGATGCGTTATAGTATACAAAGTGGGAATAAACTTCAAAAAGGCCAAAAACGTCATAATTTAGCAACGTCAAAAATGGCCAACAAGGCAATAGTATAGTATGGCAAAAAAAGTGAAAATGTGACCCCTCCTTAAAATGGTTTAAAACCACTTAGAATAACTTGTAGATAGGCGTTATAATATACAAAGTGGGAATAAAGGTCAAATAAAGGCCAGAATCGTCATAATTTAGCATGTCCAAAAAATGGCCAACAAGGCAATAGTATAGTATGGCGAAAAAAAGTCAAAATGTGACCCCTCCTAAAAATGGCTGAAAACCACTTAGAATAACTTGTAGAGATGCGTTATAGTATACAAAGTGGGAATAAACTTCAAAAAAGGCCAAAAACCTTAAAAATTTAGCACGTCCAAAAAATGGCCAACAAGGCAATAGTATAGTATGGCGAAAAAAGTCAAAATGTGACCCCTCCTAAAAATGGCTGAAAACCACTTAGAATAACTTGTAGATATGCGTTATAGTATACAAAGTGGGAATAAAGGTCAAAAAAGGCCCAAAAACTTCATAATTTAGCAACGCCAAAAAATGGCCAACAAGGCAATAGTATAGTATGGCGAAAAAAGTCAAAATGTGACCCCTCCTAAAAATGGCTGAAAACCACTTAGAATAACTTGTAGATATGCGTTATAGTATACAAAGTGGGAATAAAGGTCAAAAAAAGGCCAAAAACGTCATAATTTAGCAACGATCAAAAATGGCCAACAAGGCAATAGTATAGTATGGCGAAAAAAGTCAAAATGTGACCCCTCCTAAAATGGCTGAAAACCACTTAGAATAACTTGTAGAGATGCGTTATAGTATACAAAGTGGGAATAAACTTCAAAAAGGCCAGAAACGTCAAAATTTAGCACGTCCAAAAAATGGCCAACAAGGCAATAGTATAGTATGGCGAAAAAAGTCAAAATGTGACCCCTCCTAAAAATGGCTGAAAACCACTTAGAATAACTTGTAGATATGCGTTATAGTATACAAAGTGGGAATAAAGGTCAAAAAAAGGCCAAAAACATCATAATTTAGCAACGTCCAAAAAATGGCCAACAAGGCAATAGTATAGTATGGCGAAAAAAGTCAAAACGTGACCCCTCCTAAAAATGGCTGAAAACCACTTAGAATAACTTGTAGATATGCGTTATAGTATACAAAGTGGGAATAAAGGTCAAAAAAAGGCCAAAAACGTCATAATTTAGCAACGTCCAAAAAATGGCCAACAAGGCAATAGTATAGTATGGCGAAAAAAGTCAAAATGTGACCCCTCCTAAAAATGGCTGAAAACCACTTAGAATAACTTGTAGAGATGCGTTATAGTATACAAAGTGGGAATAAAGGTCAAAAAAAGGCCAGAAACGTCATAATTTAGCAACGTCCAAAAAATGGCCAACAAGGCAATAGTATAGTATGGCGAAAAAAGTCAAAATGTGACCCTCCTAAAAATGGCTGAAAACCACTTAGAATAACTTGTAGATATACGTTATAGTATACAAAGTGGGAATAAACTTCAAAAAAGGCCAAAAACCTTAAAAATTTAGCACGTCCAAAAAATGGCCAACAAGGCAATAGTATAGTATGGCGAAAAAAGTCAAAATGTGACCCCTCCTAAAAATGGCTGAAAACCACTTAGAATAACTTGTAGATATGCGTTATAGTATACAAAGTGGAATAAAGGACAAAAAAGGCCAAAAACGTCATAATTTATCAACGTCCAAAAATGGCCAACAAGGCAATAGTATAGTATGGCGAAAAAAGTCAAAATGTGACCCCTCCTAAAAATGGCTGAAAACCACTTAGAATAACTTGTAGATATGCGTTATAGTATACAAAGTGGGAATAAAGGTCAAAAAAAGGCCAGAAACGTCATAATTTAGCAACGTCCAAAAAATGGCCAACAAGGCAATAGTATAGTATGGCGAAAAAAGTCAAAATGTGACCCCTCCTAAAAATGGCTGAAAACCACTTAGAATAACTTGTAGAGATGCGTTATAGTATACAAAGTGGGAATAAACTTCAAAAAAGGCCAAAAACCTTAAATATTTAGCACGTCCAAAAATGGCCAACAAGGCAATAGTATAGTATGGCGAAAAAAGTCAAAATGTGACCCCTCCTAAAAATGGCTGAAAACCACTTAGAATAACTTGTAGAGATGCGTTATAGTATACAAAGTGGGAATAAAGGTCAAAAAAAGGCCAAAAACCTTCAAAATTTAGCACATCCAAAAAATGGCCAACAAGGCAATAGTATAGTATGGCGAAAAAAGTCAAAATGTGACCCTCCTAAAATGGCTGAAAACCACTTAGAATAACTTGTAGAGATGCGTTATAGTATACAAAGTGGGAATAAAGGTCAAAAAAAGGCCAAAAACCTCATAATTTAGCAACGTCCAAAAAATGGCCAACAAGGCAATAGTATAGTATGGCGAAAAAACTCAAAATGTGACCCCTCCTAAAAATGGCTGAAAACCACTTAGAATAACTTGTAGAGATGCGTTATAGTATACAAAGTGGGAATAAAGGTCAAAAAAAGGCCAAAAACGTCATAATTTAGCAACGTCCAAAAAATGGCCAACAAGGCAATAGTATAGTATGGCGAAAAAGTCAAAATGTGACCCTCCTAAAATGGCTGAAAACCACTTAGAATAACTTGTAGATATGCGTTATAGTATACAAAGTGGGAATAAACTTCAAAAAAGGCCAAAAACCTTCATAATTTAGCAACGTCAAAAAATGGCCAACAAGGCAATAGTATAGTATGTGAAAAAAGTCAAAATGTGACCCTCCTAAAATGGCTGAAAACCACTTAGAATAACTTGTAGATATGCGTTATAGTATACAAAGTGGGAATAAAAGGTCAAAAAAGGCCAAAAACGTCATAATTTAGCAACGTCAAAAAATGGCCAACAAGGCAATAGTATAGTATGGCGAAAAAGTCAAAATGTGACCCTCCTAAAATGGCTGAAAACCACTTAGAATAACTTGTAGATATGCTTTATAGTATACAAAGTGGGAATAAACCTCAAAAAAGGCCAAAAACCTTAAAAATTTAGCAACGTCCAAAAAATGGCCAACAAGGCAATAGTATAGTATGGCGAAAAAAGTCAAAATGTGACCCCTCCTAAAAATGGCTGAAAACCACTTAGAATAACTTGTAGAGATGCGTTATAGTATACAAAGTGGGAATAAAGGTCAAAAAAGGCCAAAAACGTCATAATTTAGCGATCCAAAAAATGGCCAACAAGGCAATAGTATAGTATGGAAAAAAAGTCAAAATGTGACCCCTCCTAAAATGGCTGAAAACCACTTAGAATAACTTGTAGAGATGCGTTATAGTATACAAAGTGGGAATAAAGGTCAAAAAAGGCCAAAAACGTCAAAATTTAGCAACGTACAAAAAATGGCCAACAAGGCAATAGTATAGTATGGCGAAAAAAGTCAAAATGTGACCCCTCCTAAAAATGGCTGAAAACCACTTAGAATAACTTGTAGAGATGCGTTATAGAATACAAAGTGGGAATAAAGGTCAAAAAAGGCCAAAACCTTCATAATTTAGCAACGCCAAAAAATGGCCAACAAGGCAATAGTATAGTATGGCGAAAAAAGTCAAAATGTGACCCTCCTAAAATGGCTGAAAACCACTTAGAATAACTTGTAGATATGCGTTATAGTATACAAAGTGGGAATAAAGGTCAAAAAAAGGCCAAAAACATCATAATTTAGAAACGTCCAAAGAGTGGCCAACAAGGCAAGAGTATAGTATGGCGAAAAAAGTCAAAATGTGACCCTCCTAAAATGGCTGAAAACCACTTAGAATAACTTGTAGAGATGCGTTATAGTATACAAAGTGGGAATAAACTTCAAAAAGGCCAAAAACCTCAAAATTTAGCACGTCCAAAAATGGCCAACAAGGCAATAGTATAGTATGGCGAAAAAAGTCAAAATGTGACCCCTCCTAAAAATGGCTGAAAACCACTTAGAATAACTTGTAGAGATGCGTTATAGTATACAAAGTGGGAATAAAGGTCAAAAAAAGGCCAAAAACATAAAAATTTAGCAACGTCCAAAAAATGGCCAACAAGGCAATAGTATAGTATGGCGAAAAAAAGTCAAAATGTGACCCCTCCTAAAATGGCTGAAAACCACTTAGAATAACTTGTAGAGATGCGTTATAGTATACAAAGTGGGAATAAAGGTCAAAAAAGGCCAAAAACCTTAAAAATTTAGCAACGCCCAAAAAATGGCCAACAAGGCAATAGTATAGTATGGCGAAAAAAAGTCAAAATGTGACCCCTCCTAAAATGGCTGAAAACCACTTAGAATAACTTGTAGAGATGCGTTATAGTATACAAAGTGGGAATAAAGGTCAAAAAAGGCCAGAAACGCTATAATTTAGCAACGTCCAAAAATGGCCAACAAGGCAATAGTATAGTATGGCGAAAAAAGTCAAAATGTGACCCCTCCTAAAAATGGCTGAAAACCACTTAGAATAACTTGTAGAGATGCGTTATAGTATACAAAGTGGGAATAAACTTCAAAAAAGGCCAAAAACCTTAAAAATTTAGCACATCCAAAAAATGGCCAACAAGGCAATAGTATAGTATGGCGAAAAAAGTCAAAATGTGACCCCTCCTAAAAATGGCTGAAAACCACTTAGAATAACTTGTAGAGATGCGTTATAGTATACAAAGTGGGAATAAACTTCAAAAAAAGGCCAAAAACCTCATAATTTAGCAACGCCCAAAAAATGGCCAACAAGGCAATAGTATAGTATGGCGAAAAAGTCAAAATGTGACCCTCCTAAAATGGCTGAAAACCACTTAGAATAACTTGTAGAGATGCGTTATAGTATACAAAGTGGGAATAAACTTCAAAAAGGCCAAAAACCTTAAAAATTTAGCAACGTCCAAAAATGGCCAACAAGGCAATAGTATAGTATGGCGAAAAAAAGTCAAAATGTGACCCCTCCTAAAATGGCTGAAAACCACTTAGAATAACTTGTAGAGATGCGTTATGGTATACAAAGTGGGAATAAACTTCAAAAAAGGCCAAAAAACTTAAATATTTAGCACGTCCAAAAAATGGCCAACAAGGCAATAGTATAGTATGGCGAAAAAAGTCAAAATGTGACCCCTCCTAAAAATGGCTGAAAACCACTTAGAATAACTTGTAGATATGCGTTATAGTATACAAAGTGGGAATAAAGGTCAAAAAAGGCCAAAACGCCATAATTTAGCAACGCTCCAAAAATGGCCAACAAGGCAATAGTATAGTATGGCGAAAAAAGTCAAAATGTGACCCTCCTAAAATGGCTGAAAACCACTTAGAATAACTTGTAGATATGCGTTATAGTATACAAAGTGGGAATAAAGGTCAAAAAAAGGCCAAAAACATCATAATTTAGCAACGTCCAAAAAATGGCCAACAAGGCAATAGTATAGTATGGCGAAAAAAGTCAAAATGTGACCCCTCCTAAAAATGGCTGAAAACCACTTAGAATAACTTGTAGAGATGCGTTATAGTATACAAAGTGGGAATAAAGTTCAAAAAAAGGCCAAAAACGTCATAATTTAGCAACGTCAAAAATGGCCAACAAGGCAATAGTATAGTATGGCGAAAAAAGTCAAAATGTGACCCTCCTAAAATGGCTGAAAACCACTTAGAATAACTTGTAGAGATGCGTTATAGTATACAAAGTGGAATAAAGGTCAAAAAAGGCCAAAACATCATAATTTAGCAACGCCCAAAAAAATGGCCAACAAGGCAATAGTATAGTATGGCGAAAAAAAGTCAAAATGTGACCCTCCTAAAATGGCTGAAAACCACTTAGAATAACTTGTAGAGATGCGTTATAGTATACAAAGTGGGAATAAACTTCAAAAAAGGTCAAAAACCTTAAAAATTCAGCACATCCACAAAATGGCCAACAAGGCAATAGTATAGTATGGCGAAAAAATTCAAAATTTGACCCCTCCTAAAAATGGCTGAAAACCACTTAGAATAACTTGTAGAGACGCGTTATAGTATACAAAGTGGGAATAAAGGTCAAAAAAAGGCCAGAAACGTCATAATTTAGCAACGTCCAAAAAATGGCCAACAAGGCAATAGTATAGTATGGCGAAAAAAGTCAAAATGTGACCCCTCCTAAAATGGCTGAAAACCACTTAGAATAACTTGTAGAGATGCGTTATAGTATACAAAGTGGGAATAAAGGTCAAAAAGGCCAAAACCTTAAAAATTTAGCACATCAAAAAATGGCCAACAAGGCAATAGTATAGTATGGCGAAAAAAAGTCAAAATGTGACCCTCCTAAAATGGCTGAAAACCACTTAGAATAACTTGTAGATATGCGTTATAGTATACAAAGTGGGAATAAAGGTCAAAAAAAGGCCAAAAACATCATAATTTAGCAACGTCCAAAAAATGGCCAACAAGGCAATAGTATAGTATGGCGAAAAAAGTCAAAATGTGACCCCTCCTAAAAATGGTTTAAAACCACTTAGAATAACTTGTAGATATACGTTATGGTATACAAAGTGGGAATAAACTTCAAATAAGGCCAAAAACCTGAAAAATTTAGCACGTTCAAAAAATGGCCAACAAGGCAATAGTATAGTATGGCAAAAAAAGTGAAAATGTGACCCCTCCTTAAAATGGTTTAAAACCACTTAGAATAACTTGTAGAGAGTTATAGTATACAAAGTGGGAATAAAGGTCAAAAAAGGCCAAAAACGTCATAATTTAGCAAACGTCCAAAAAATGGCCAACAAGGCAATAGTATAGTATGGCGAAAAAAGTCAAAATGTGACCCCTCCTAAAAATGGCTGAAAACCACTTAGAATAACTTGTAGAGATGCGTTATAGTATACAAAGTGGGAATAAAGGTCAAAAAAGGCCAAAAACCTTAAAAATTTAGCACGTCCAAAAAATGGCCAACAAGGCAATAGTATAGTATGGCGAAAAAAGTCAAAATGTGACCCCTCCTAAAAATGGCTGAAAACCACTTAGAATAACTTGTAGAGACGCGTTATAGTATACAAAGTGGGAATAAAGGTCAAAAAAAGGCCAGAAACGTCATAATTTAGCAACGTCCAAAAAATGGCCAACAAGGCAATAGTATAGTATGGCGAAAAAGTCAAAATGTGACCCTCCTAAAATGGCTGAAAACCACTTAGAATAACTTGTAGAGATGCGTTATAGTATACAAAGTGGGAATAAACTTCAAAAAGGCCAAAAACCTTCATAATTTAGCAACGTCCAAAAAAATGGCCAACAAGGCAATAGTATAGTATGGCGAAAAAAGTCAAAATGTGACCCCTCCTAAAAATGGCTGAAAACCACTTAGAATAACTTGTAGAGATGCGTTATAGTATACAAAGTGGGAATAAAGGTCAAAAAAGGCCAAAAACGCTAAAATTTAGCAACGCCCAAAAATGGCCAACAAGGCAATAGTATAGTATGGCGAAAAAAAGTCAAAATGTGACCTCCTAAAAATGGCTGAAAACCACTTAGAATAACTTGTAGAGATGCGTTATAGGATACAAAGTGGGAATAAACTTCAAAAAAGGCCAAAAACCTTAAAAATTTAGCACATCCAAAAAATGGCCAACAAGGCAATAGTATAGTATGGCGAAAAAAGTCAAAATGTGACCCCTCCTAAAAATGGCTGAAAACCACTTAGAATAACTTGTAGAGACGCGTTATAATATACAAAGTGGGAATAAAGGTCAAAAAAGGCCAAAAAACTTAAATAATTTAGCAACGCTCCAAAAATGGCCAACAAGGCAATAGTATAGTATGGCGAAAAAAGTCAAAATGTGACCCTCCTAAAATGGCTGAAAACCACTTAGAATAACTTGGAGATATGCGTTATTGTAAACAAAGGTGGAATAAAGGTCAAAAAAAGGCCAAAAACGTCATAATTTAGCAACGTCCAAAAAATGGCCAACAAGGCAATAGTATAGTATGGCGAAAAAAGTCAAAATGTGACCCCTCCTAAAAATGGCTGAAAACCACTTAGAATAACTTGTAGATATGCGTTATAGTATACAAAGTGGGAATAAAGGTCAAAAAAGGCCAAAACATCATAATTTAGCAACGTCCAAAAATGGCCAACAAGGCAATAGTATAGTATGGCGAAAAAAGTCAAAATGTGACCCCTCCTAAAAATGGCTGAAAACCACTTAGAATAACTTGTAGAGATGCGTTATAGTATACAAAGTGGGAATAAACTTCAAAAAAGGCCAAAAACCTTAAAAATTTAGCAACGCCCAAAAATGGCCAACAAGGCAATAGTATAGTATGGCGAAAAAAGTCAAAATGTGACCCCTCCTAAAATGGCTGAAAACCACTTAGAATAACTTGTAGAGATGCGTTATAGTATACAAAGTGGGAATAAAGGTCAAAAAAGGCCAGAAACGTCATAATTTAGCAACGTCCAAAAATGGCCAACAAGGCAATAGTATAGTATGGCGAAAAAAGTCAAAATGTGACCCTCCTAAAATGGCTGAAAACCACTTAGAATAACTTGTAGAGATGCGTTATAGTATACAAAGTGGGAATAAACTTCAAAAAGGCCAAAAACCTTAAAAATTTAGCAACGTCCAAAAATGGCCAACAAGGCAATAGTATAGTATGGCGAAAAAAGTCAAAATGTGACCCTCCTAAAATGGCTGAAAACCACTTAGAATAACTTGTAGATATGCGTTATAGTATACAAAGTGGGAATAAAGGTCAAAAAAAGGCCAAAAACATCATAATTTAGCAACGTCCAAAAAATGGCCAACAAGGCAATAGTATAGTATGGCGAAAAAAGTCAAAATGTGACCCCTCCTAAAAATGGCTGAAAACCACTTAGAATAACTTGTAGAGATGCGTTATAGTATTCAAAGTGGAATAAAGGTCAAAAAGGCCAAAAACGTCATAATTTAGCAACGCCCAAAAATGGCCAACAAGGCAATAGTATAGTATGGCGAAAAAAAGTCAAAATGTGACCCTCCTAAAATGGCTGAAAACCACTTAGAATAACTTGTAGATATGCGTTATAGTATACAAAGTGGGAATAAACTTCAAAAAAGGCCAAAAACCTTAAAAATTTAGCACGTCCAAAAAATGGCCAACAAGGCAATAGTATAGTATGGCGAAAAAAGTCAAAATGTGACCCTCCTAAAATGGCTGAAAACCACTTAGAATAACTTGTAGATATGCGTTATAGTATACAAAGTGGGAATAAAGGTCAAAAAAGGCCAAAAACATCATAATTTAGCAACGCCCAAAAAATGGCCAACAAGGCAATAGTATAGTATGGCGAAAAAAGCCAAAATGTGAACCCTCCTAAAAATGGCTGAAAACCACTTAGAATAACTTGTAGATATGCGTTATAGTATACAAAGTGGGAATAAAGGTCAAAAAAGGCCAAAAAAACTCATAATTTAGCAACGTCCAAAAATGGCCAACAAGGCAATAGTATAGTATGGCGAAAAAAGTCAAAATGTGACCCTCCTAAAATGGCTGAAAACCACTTAGAATAACTTGTAGAGATGCGTTATAGTATACAAAGTGGGAATAAAGTCCAAAAAAGGCCAAAAACTCATAATTTAGCAACGCTCCAAAAATGGCCAACAAGGCAATAGTATAGTATGGCGAAAAAACTCAAAATGTGACCCCTCCTAAAAATGGCTGAAAACCACTTAGAATAACTTGTAGAGATGCGTTATAGTATACAAAGTGGGAATAAAGGTCAAAAAAAGGCCAAAAACGTCATAATTTAGCAACGAAAAAAATGGCCAACAAGGCAATAGTATAGTATGGCGAAAAAAGTCAAAATGTGACCCTCCTAAAATGGCTGAAAACCACTTAGAATAACTTGTAGAGATGTTATAGTATACAAAGTGGGAATAAAGGTCAAAAAGGCCAAAACCTTAAAAATTTAGCAACGCCCAAAAAATGGCCAACAAGGCAATAGTATAGTATGGCGAAAAAAAGTCAAAATGTGACCCCTCCTAAAATGGCTGAAAACCACTTAGAATAACTTGTAGAGACGCGTTATAGTATACAAAGTGGGAATAAAGGTCAAAAAAAGGCCAAAAACGTCATAATTTAGCAACGTCCAAAAAATGGCCAACAAGGCAATAGTATAGTATGGCGAAAAAAGTCAAAATGTGACCCTCCTAAAAATGGCTGAAAACCACTTAGAATAACTTGTAGAGACGCGTTATAGTATACAAAGTGGGAATAAAGGTCAAAAAAAGGCCAAAAACGTCATAATTTAGCAACGTCCAAAAAATGGCCAACAAGGCAATAGTATAGTATGGCGAAAAAAGTCAAAATGTGACCCTCCTAAAATGGCTGAAAACCACTTAGAATAACTTGTAGATATGTTATAGTATACAAAGTGGCAATAAAGGTCAAAAAAAGGCCAAAAACGTCATAATATAGCAACGTCCCAACAATGGCCAACAAGGCAATAGTATAGTATGGCGAAAAAGTCAAAATGTGACCTCCTAAAAATGGCTGAAAACCACTTAGAATAACTTGTAGAGATGCGTTATAGTATACAAAGTGGGAATAAAGGTCAAAAAAAGGCCAAAAAACCATAATTTAGCAACGCTCCAAAAATGGCCAACAAGGCAATAGTATAGTATGGCGAAAAAAAGTCAAAATGTGACCCTCCTAAAATGGCTGAAAACCACTTAGAATAACTTGTAGAGATATGCTATAGTAAACAAAGTGGGAATAAAGGTCAAAAAAAGGCCAAAAACGTCATAATTTAGCAACGTCCAAAAAATGGCCAACAAGGCAATAGTATAGTATGGCGAAAAAAGTCAAAATGTGACCCCTCCTAAAAATGGCTGAAAACCACTTAGAATAACTTGTAGATATGCGTTATAGTATACAAAGTGGGAATAAAGGTCAAAAAAAGGCCAAAAACATCATAATTTAGCAACGTCCAAAAAATGGCCAACAAGGCAATAGTATAGTATGGCGAAAAAAGTCAAAATGTGACCCTCCTAAAATGGCTGAAAACCACTTAGAATAACTTGTAGAGATGCGTTATAGTATACAAAGTGGGAATAAAGGTCAAAAAAGGCCAAAACGCTATAATTTAGCAACGCCCAAAAATGGCCAACAAGGCAATAGTATAGTATGGCGAAAAAAGTCAAAATGTGACCCTCCTAAAATGGCTGAAAACCACTTAGAATAACTTGTAGAGATGTGTTATAGTATACAAAGTGGGAATAAAGGTCAAAAAAAGGCCAAAAACATCATAATTTAGCAACGTCCAAAAAATGGCCAACAAGGCAATAGTATAGTATGGCGAAAAAGTCAAAATGTGACCCTCCTAAAATGGCTGAAAACCACTTAGAATAACTTGTAGAGATGCGTTATAGTATACAAAGTGGGAATAAAGGTCAAAAAAGGCCAAAACGCCATAATTTAGCAACGCCCAAAAAATGGCCAACAAGGCAATAGTATAGTATGGCGAAAAAAAGTCAAAATGTGACCCTCCTAAAAATGGCTGAAAACCACTTAGAATAACTTGTAGAGATGCGTTATAGTATACAAAGTGGGAATAAAGGTCAAAAAAAGGCCAAAAACCTTATAATTTAGCAACGCTCCAAAAAATGGCCAACAAGGCAATAGTATAGTATGGCGAAAAAAAAGTCAAAATGTGACCCTCCTAAAATGGCTGAAAACCACTTAGAATAACTTGTAGAGATGCGTTATAGTATACAAAGTGGGAATAAAGGTCAAAAAAAGGCCAAAACCTTAAAATTTAGCACGCTCCAAAAAATGGCCAACAAGGCAATAGTATAGTATGGCGAAAAAAGTCAAAATGTGACCCTCCTAAAATGGCTGAAAACCACTTAGAATAACTTGTAGAGATGCGTTATAGTATACAAAGTGGGAATAAACTTCAAAAAAGGCCAAAAACTTAAAAATTTAGCAACGTCCAAAAATGGCCAACAAGGCAATAGTATAGTATGGCGAAAAAGTCAAAATGTGACCCTCCTAAAATGGCTGAAAACCACTTAGAATAACTTGTAGATATGCGTTATAGTATACAAAGTGGGAATAAAGGTCAAAAAGGCCAAAACGTCATAATTTAGCAACGCTCCAAAAATGGCCAACAAGGCAATAGTATAGTATGGCGAAAAAAGTCAAAATGTGACCCTCCTAAAATGGCTGAAAACCACTTAGAATAACTTGTAGAGATGCGTTATAGTATACAAAGTGGGAATAAAGGTCAAAAAAGGCCAAAAACATCATAATTTAGCAACGCCCAAAAATGGCCAACAAGGCAATAGTATAGTATGGCGAAAAAGTCAAAATGTGACCCCTCCTAAAATGGCTGAAAACCACTTAGAATAACTTGTAGAGATGCGTTATAGTATACAAAGTGGGAATAAAGGTCAAAAAAGGCCAAAAACGTCATAATTTATCAACGTCCAAAAATGGCCAACAAGGCAATAGTATAGTATGGCGTAAAAAGTCAAAATGTGACCCTCCTAAAATGGCTGAAAACCACTTAGAATAACTTGTAGATATGCTATAGTATACAAAGTGGGAATAAAGGTCAAAAAAGGCCAAAACATCATAATTTAGCAACGCCCAAAAATGGCCAACAAGGCAATAGTATAGTATGGCGTAAAAAAGTCAAAATGTGACCCTCCTAAAATGGCTGAAAACCACTTAGAATAACTTGTAGAGATGCGTTATAGTATACAAAGTGGGAATAAACTTCAAAAAAGGCCAAAAACCTTCATAATTTAGCAACGTCCAAAAATGGCCAACAAGGCAATAGTATAGTATGGCGAAAAAAGTCAAAATGTGACCCTCCTAAAATGGCTGAAAACCACTTAGAATAACTTGTAGAGATGCGTTATAGTATACAAAGTGGGAATAAAGGTCAAAAAAGGCCAAAAACGCTATAATTTAGCAACGCTCCAAAAAATGGCCAACAAGGCAATAGTATAGTATGGCTAAAAAAGTCAAAATGTGACCCTCCTAAAATGGCTGAAAACCACTTAGAATAACTTGTAGAGATGCGTTATAGTATACAAAGTGGGAATAAACTTCAAAAAGGCCAAAAACCTTAAAAAATTTAGCACGTCCAAAAATGGCCAACAAGGCAATAGTATAGTATGGCGTAAAAAAGTCAAAATGTGACCCCTCCTAAAATGGCTGAAAACCACTTAGAATAACTTGTAGAGACGCGTTATAGTATACAAAGTGGGAATAAAGGTCAAAAAAAGGCCAGAAACGTCATAATTTAGCAACGTCCAAAAAATGGCCAACAAGGCAATAGTATAGTATGGCGAAAAAAGTCAAAATGTGACACCTCCTAAAAATGGCTGAAAACCACTTAGAATAACTTGTAGAGACGCGTTATAGTATACAAAGTGGGAATAAAGGTCAAAAAGGCCAAAAACGCCATAATTTAGCAACGTCCAAAAAATGGCCAACAAGGCAATAGTATAGTATGGCGAAAAAAAGTCAAAATGTGACCCTCCTAAAATGGCTGAAAACCACTTAGAATAACTTGTAGATATGCGTTATAGTATACAAAGTGGGAATAAAGGTCAAAAAGGCCAAAACCTTAAAATTTAGCAACGTCCAAAAAATGGCCAACAAGGCAATAGTATAGTATGGCAAAAAGTCAAAATGTGACCCTCCTAAAATGGCTGAAAACCACTTAGAATAACTTGTAGATATGCGTTATAGTATACAAAGTGGGAATAAAGGTCAAAAAAGGCCAAAAACATCATAATTTAGCAACGCCCAAAAATGGCCAACAAGGCAATAGTATAGTATGGCGAAAAAGTCAAAATGTGACCCTCCTAAAATGGCTGAAAACCACTTAGAATAACTTGTAGAGATGCGTTATAGTATACAAAGTGGGAATAAAGGTCAAAAAAAGGCCAAAAACGTCATAATTTAGCAACGTCCAAAAAATGGCCAACAAGGCAATAGTATAGTATGGCGAAAAAAGTCAAAATGTGACCCTCCTAAAATGGCTGAAAACCACTTAGAATAACTTGTAGAGATGCGTTATAGTATACAAAGTGGGAATAAAGGTCAAAAAAGGCCAAAAACCATAATTTAGCAACGTCAAAAAATGGCCAACAAGGCAATAGTATAGTATGGCTAAAAAAGTCAAAATGTGACCCTCCTAAAATGGCTGAAAACCACTTAGAATAACTTGTAGAGATGCGTTATAGTATACAAAGTGGGAATAAACTCAAAAAAGGCCAAAACGCTTCATAATTTAGCACGTCCAAAAAATGGCCAACAAGGCAATAGTATAGTATGGCAAAAAAAGTCAAAATGTGACCCCTCCTAAAAATGGCTGAAAACCACTTAGAATAACTTGTAGAGATGCGTTATAGTATACAAAGTGGGAATAAAGGTCAAAAAGGCCAAAACCTTAAAAATTTAGCACGCCCAAAAAATGGCCAACAAGGCAATAGTATAGTATGGCGAAAAAAGTCAAAATGTGACCCTCCTAAAATGGCTGAAAACCCCTTAGAATAACTTGTAGATATGCGTTATAGTATACAAAGTGGGAATAAAGGTCAAAAAAAGGCCAAAAACGTCATAATTTAGCAACGTCCAAAAAATGGCCAACAAGGCAATAGTATAGTATGGCGAAAAAGTCAAAATGTGACCCTCCTAAAATGGCTGAAAACCACTTAGAATAACTTGTAGAGATGCGTTATAGTATACAAAGTGGGAATAAAGGTCAAAAAGGCCAAAAACATCATAATTTAGCAACGCTCCAAAAAATGGCCAACAAGGCAATAGTATAGTATGGCGAAAAAAGTCAAAATGTGACCCTCCTAAAATGGCTGAAAACCACTTAGAATAACTTGTAGATATGCGTTATAGTATACAAAGTGGGAATAAAGGTCAAAAAAGGCCAAAACCTTAAAATTTAGCAACGTCCAAAAATGGCCAACAAGGCAATAGTATAGTATGGCGAAAAAGTCAAAATGTGACCCTCCTAAAATGGCTGAAAACCACTTAGAATAACTTGTAGAGATGCGTTATAGTATACAAAGTGGGAATAAAGGTCAAAAAAGGCCAAAACATCATAATTTAGCAACGCCCAAAAATGGCCAACAAGGCAATAGTATAGTATGGCGAAAAAAGTCAAAATGTGACCCTCCTAAAATGGCTGAAAACCACTTAGAATAACTTGTAGAGATGCGTTATAGTATACAAAGTGGAATAAACTTCAAAAAAGGCCAAAAACCTTAAAATTTAGCAACGTCCAAAAAATGGCCAACAAGGCAATAGTATAGTATGGCGAAAAAAGTCAAAATGTGACCCTCCTAAAATGGCTGAAAACCACTTAGAATAACTTGTAGAGATGCGTTATAGTATACAAAGTGGGAATAAAGGTCAAAAAAGGCCAAAACCTTAAAATTTAGCACGCTCCAAAAAATGGCCAACAAGGCAATAGTATAGTATATGGCGAAAAAAGTCAAAATGTGACCCTCCTAAAATGGCTGAAAACCACTTAGAATAACTTGTAGAGACGTTATAGTATACAAAGTGGGAATAAAGGTCAAAAAGGCCAGAAACGCTATAATTTAGCAACGTCAAAAAATGGCCAACAAGGCAATAGTATAGTATGGCTAAAAAAGTCAAAATGTGACCCTCCTAAAATGGCTGAAAACCACTTAGAATAACTTGTAGAGATGCGTTATAGTATACAAAGTGGAATAAACTTCAAAAAGGCCAAAAACCTTAAAAAATTTAGCACGCTCAAAAATGGCCAACAAGGCAATAGTATAGTATGGCGAAAAAAGTCAAAATGTGACCCCTCCTAAAAATGGCTGAAAACCACTTAGAATAACTTGTAGATATGCGTTATAGTATACAAAGTGGGAATAAAGGTCAAAAAAAGGCCAAAAACATCATAATTTAGCAACGTCCAAAAAATGGCCAACAAGGCAATAGTATAGTATGGCGAAAAAAGTCAAAATGTGACCCCTCCTAAAAATGGCTGAAAACCACTTAGAATAACTTGTAGATATGCGTTATAGTATACAAAGTGGGAATAGAGGTCAAAAAAAGGCCAAAAACATCATAATTTAGCAACGTCCAAAAAATGGCCAACAAGGCAATAGTATAGTATGGCGAAAAAAGTCAAAATGTGACCCCTCTAAAAATGGCTGAAAACCACTTAGAATAACTTGTAGAGATGCGTTATAGTATACAAAGTGGGAATAAACTTCAAAAAGGCCAAAAACCTTATAATTTAGCACGTCCAAAAAATGGCCAACAAGGCAATAGTATAGTATGGCGAAAAAAAGTCAAAATGTGACCCTCCTAAAATGGCTGAAAACCACTTAGAATAACTTGTAGAGATGCGTTATAGTATACAAAGTGGGAATAAAGGTCAAAAAAAGGCCAAAAACATCATAATTTAGCAACGTCCAAAAAATGGCCAACAAGGCAATAGTATAGTATGGCGAAAAAAGTCAAAATGTGACCCCTCCTAAAAATGGCTGAAAACCACTTAGAATAACTTGTAGAGATGCGTTATAGTATTCAAAGTGGGAATAAACTTCAAAAAAGGCCAAAAACCTTAAAAATTTAGCACGTCCAAAAAATGGCCAACAAGGCAATAGTATAGTATGGCGAAAAAAAGTCAAAATGTGACCCTCCTAAAATGGTTGAAAACCACTTAGAATAACTTGTAGATATGCGTTATAGTATACAAAGTGGGAATAAAGGTCAAAAAAAGGCCAAAAACGTCATAATTTAGCATGTCCAAAAAATGGCCAACAAGGCAATAGTATAGTATGGCGAAAAAAGTCAAAATGTGACCCTCCTAAAATGGCTGAAAACCACTTAGAATAACTTGTAGAGATGCGTTATAGTATACAAAGTGGGAATAAAGGTCAAAAAAGGCCAAAAACGCCATAATTTAGCAACGCTCAAAAATGGCCAACAAGGCAATAGTATAGTATGTGAAAAAAGTCAAAATGTGACCCTCCTAAAATGGCTGAAAACCACTTAGAATAACTTGTAGATATGCGTTATAGTATACAAAGTGGGAATAAAGGTCAAAAAGGCCAAAAACGCCATAATTTAGCAACGTCAAAAAATGGCCAACAAGGCAATAGTATAGTATGGCGAAAAAAGTCAAAATGTGACCCTCCTAAAATGGCTGAAAACCACTTAGAATAACTTGTAGATATGCGTTATAGTATACAAAGTAGGAAAAAAGGTCAAAAAAAGGCCAAAAACCTAATAAATTAGCAACGTGCAAAAAAGGGCCAACAAGGCAATAGTATAGTATGGCGAAAAAGTCAAAATGTGACCCCTCCTAAAAATGGCTGAAAACCACTTAGAATAACTTGTAGATATGCGTTATAGTATACAAAGTGGGAATAAAGGTCAAAAAAAGGCCAAAAACGTCATAATTTAGCAACGCCCAAAAATGGCCAACAAGGCAATAGTATAGTATGGCAAAAAAGTCAAAATGTGACCCTCCTAAAATGGCTGAAAACCACTTAGAATAACTTGTAGAGATGCGTTATAGTATACAAAGTGGGAATAAACTTCAAAAAGGCCAAAACCTTCAAAATTTAGCAACGTCCAAAAAATGGCCAACAAGGCAATAGTATAGTATGGCGAAAAAAGTCAAAATGTGACCCTCCTAAAATGGCTGAAAACCACTTAGAATAACTTGTAGAGATGCGTTATAGTATACAAAGTGGGAATAAAGGTCAAAAAGGCCAGAAACGCTATAATTTAGCAACGCCCAAAAAATGGCCAACAAGGCAATAGTATAGTATGGCTAAAAAGTCAAAATGTGACCCCTCCTAAAAATGGCTGAAAACCACTTAGAATAACTTGTAGAGATGCGTTATAGTATACAAAGTGGGAATAAACTTCAAAAAAGGCCAAAAACCTTCAAAATTTAGCAAATCAAAAAATGGCCAACAAGGCAATAGTATAGTATGGCGAAAAAAAGTCAAAATGTGACCCTCCTAAAATGGCTGAAAACCACTTAGAATAACTTGTAGAGATGCGTTATAGTATACAAAGTGGGAATAAAGGTCAAAAAAGGCCAAAAACGCATCATAATTTAGCAACGTCAAAAAATGGCCAACAAGGCAATAGTATAGTATGGCGAAAAAAGTCAAAATGTGACCCTCCTAAAATGGCTGAAAACCACTTAGAATAACTTGTAGAGATGCGTTATAGTATACAAAGTGGGAATAAACTTCAAAAAGGCCAAAACCTTCATAATTTAGCAACGTCCAAAAATGGCCAACAAGGCAATAGTATAGTATGGCGAAAAAAGTCAAAATGTGACCCTCCTAAAATGGCTGAAAACCACTTAGAATAACTTGTAGATATGCGTTATAGTATACAAAGTGGAATAAAGGTCAAAAAAGGCCAAAAACGCTATAATTTAGCAACGTCCAAAAAATGGCCAACAAGGCAATAGTATAGTATGGCGAAAAAAGTCAAAATGTGACCCCTCCTAAAAATGGCTGAAAACCACTTAGAATAACTTGTAGAGATGCGTTATAGTATACAAAGTGGGAATAAACTTCAAAAAAGGCCAAAACCTTAAAAATTTAGCAACGTCCAAAAAATGGCCAACAAGGCAATAGTATAGTATATAAAAAAGTCAAAATGTGACCCTCCTAAAATGGCTGAAAACCACTTAGAATAACTTGTAGATATGCGTTATAGTATACAAAGTGGGAATAAAGGTCAAAAAAGGCCAAAAACGCCATAATTTAGCAACGCTCCAAAAAATGGCCAACAAGGCAATAGTATAGTATGGCGAAAAAGTCAAAATGTGACCTCCTAAAATGGCTGAAAACCACTTAGAATAACTTGTAGAGATGCGTTATAGTATACAAAGTGGGAATAAAGGTCAAAAAGGCCAAAAACGTCATAATTTAGCAACGCCCAAAAAATGGCCAACAAGGCAATAGTATAGTATGGCGAAAAAAAGTCAAAATGTGACCCTCCTAAAATGGCTGAAAACCACTTAGAATAACTTGTAGAGATGCGTTATAGTATACAAAGTGGGAATAAAGGTCAAAAAAGGCCAAAACCTTAAAATTTAGCAACGCCCAAAAATGGCCAACAAGGCAATAGTATAGTATGGCGAAAAAAGTCAAAATGTGACCCTCCTAAAATGGCTGAAAACCACTTAGAATAACTTGTAGAGATGCGTTATAGTATACAAAGTGGAATAAAGGTCAAAAAAGGCCAAAAACGCTATAATTTAGCAACGTCCAAAAAATGGCCAACAAGGCAATAGTATAGTATGGCGAAAAAAGTCAAAATGTGACCCTCCTAAAATGGCTGAAAACCACTTAGAATAACTTGTAGAGATGCGTTATAGTATACAAAGTGGGAATAAAGGTCAAAAAAGGCCAAAAACCTTCATAATTTAGCAACGTCCAAAAAATGGCCAACAAGGCAATAGTATAGTATGGCGAAAAAAGTCAAAATGTGACCCTCCTAAAATGGCTGAAAACCACTTAGAATAACTTGTAGAGATGCGTTATAGTATACAAAGTGGGAATAAAGGTCAAAAAAGGCCAAAAACGCTATAATTTAGCAACGCTCCAAAAAATGGCCAACAAGGCAATAGTATAGTATGGCGAAAAAAGTCAAAATGTGACCCTCCTAAAATGGCTGAAAACCACTTAGAATAACTTGTAGAGATGCGTTATAGTATACAAAGTGGGAATAAACTTCAAAAAGGCCAAAACCTTCAAAATTTAGCAACGCCCAAAAATGGCCAACAAGGCAATAGTATAGTATGGCGAAAAAAGTCAAAATGTGACCCTCCTAAAATGGCTGAAAACCACTTAGAATAACTTGTAGAGATGCGTTATAGTATACAAAGTGGGAATAAAGGTCAAAAAAGGCCAGAAACGCTATAATTTAGCAACGCCCAAAAAATGGCCAACAAGGCAATAGTATAGTATGGCGAAAAAAGTCAAAATGTGACCCTCCTAAAATGGCTGAAAACCACTTAGAATAACTTGTAGAGATGCGTTATAGTATACAAAGTGGAATAAACTTCAAAAAAGGCCAAAAACCTTCAAAATTTAGCACGCCCAAAAATGGCCAACAAGGCAATAGTATAGTATGGCGAAAAAGTCAAAATGTGACCCTCCTAAAATGGCTGAAAACCACTTAGAATAACTTGTAGAGATGCGTTATAGTATACAAAGTGGAATAAAGGTCAAAAAGGCCAAAAACGCCATAATTTAGCAACGCTCCAAAAAATGGCCAACAAGGCAATAGTATAGTATGGCAAAAAAGTCAAAATGTGACCCTCCTAAAATGGCTGAAAACCACTTAGAATAACTTGTAGAGATGCGTTATAGTATACAAAGTGGGAATAAAGGTCAAAAAGGCCAAAAACCTTCAAAATTTAGCAACGTCCAAAAATGGCCAACAAGGCAATAGTATAGTATGGCGAAAAAAGTCAAAATGTGACCCTCCTAAAATGGCTGAAAACCACTTAGAATAACTTGTAGAGATGCGTTATAGTATACAAAGTGGGAATAAACTTCAAAAAAGGCCAAAACGTCATAATTTAGCAACGCCCAAAAAATGGCCAACAAGGCAATAGTATAGTATGGCCAAAAAGTCAAAATGTGACCCCTCCTAAAAATGGCTGAAAACCACTTAGAATAACTTGTAGAGATGCGTTATAGTATACAAAGTGGGAATAAAGGTCAAAAAAGGCCAAAAACCTTAAAAATTTAGCAACGTCCAAAAAATGGCCAACAAGGCAATAGTATAGTATGGCGAAAAAAGTCAAAATGTGACCCTCCTAAAATGGCTGAAAACCACTTAGAATAACTTGTAGATATGCGTTATAGTATACAAAGTGGGAATAAAGGTCAAAAAGGCCAAAACGCTATAATTTAGCAACGCCCAAAAATGGCCAACAAGGCAATAGTATAGTATGGCGAAAAAAGTCAAAATGTGACCCCTCCTAAAATGGCTGAAAACCACTTAGAATAACTTGTAGAGATGCGTTATAGTATACAAAGTGGAATAAACTTCAAAAAGGCCAAAAACCTTAAAAATTTAGCACGTCCAAAAATGGCCAACAAGGCAATAGTATAGTATGGCGAAAAAAGTCAAAATGTGACCCTCCTAAAATGGCTGAAAACCACTTAGAATAACTTGTAGATATGCGTTATAGTATACAAAGTGGGAATAAAGGTCAAAAAAGGCCAAAAACATCATAATTTAGCAACGTCCCAAAAATGGCCAACAAGGCAATAGTATAGTATGGCTAAAAAGTCAAAATGTGACCCTCCTAAAATGGCTGAAAACCACTTAGAATAACTTGTAGAGATGCGTTATAGTATACAAAGTGGAATAAAGGTCAAAAAAGGCCAAAAACCTTAAAAATTTAGCACGTCCAAAAAATGGCCAACAAGGCAATAGTATAGTATGGCGAAAAAAGTCAAAATGTGACCCTCCTAAAATGGCTGAAAACCACTTAGAATAACTTGTAGAGATGCGTTATAGTATACAAAGTGGGAATAAACTTCAAAAAGGCCAAAAACTTCAAAATTTAGCAACGCCCAAAAAATGGCCAACAAGGCAATAGTATAGTATGGCTAAAAAGTCAAAATGTGACCCCTCCTAAAATGGCTGAAAACCACTTAGAATAACTTGTAGAGATGCGTTATAGTATACAAAGTGGGAATAAAGGTCAAAAAAGGCCAAAACATCATAATTTAGCACGTCCAAAAAATGGCCAACAAGGCAATAGTATAGTATGGCGAAAAAAAGTCAAAATGTGACCCTCCTAAAATGGCTGAAAACCACTTAGAATAACTTGTAGAGATGCTATAGTATACAAAGTGGGAATAAACTTCAAAAAGGCCAAAAACATCAAAATTTAGCAACGCCCAAAAAATGGCCAACAAGGCAATAGTATAGTATGGCAAAAAGTCAAAATGTGACCCCTCCTAAAATGGCTGAAAACCACTTAGAATAACTTGTAGAGATGCGTTATAGTATACAAAGTGGGAATAAACTTCAAAAAGGCCAAAAACATCATAATTTAGCAACGCCCAAAAATGGCCAACAAGGCAATAGTATAGTATGGCAAAAAAAGTCAAAATGTGACCCTCCTAAAATGGCTGAAAACCACTTAGAATAACTTGTAGAGATGCGTTATAGTATACAAAGTGGGAATAAAGGTCAAAAAAGGCCAAAAACGCTTCATAATTTAGCAACGCTCCAAAAATGGCCAACAAGGCAATAGTATAGTATGGCGAAAAAGTCAAAATGTGACCCTCCTAAAATGGCTGAAAACCACTTAGAATAACTTGTAGAGATGCGTTATAGTATACAAAGTGGGAATAAACTTCAAAAAGGCCAAAACCTTCAAAATTTAGCACGTCCAAAAAATGGCCAACAAGGCAATAGTATAGTATGGCGAAAAAAGTCAAAATGTGACCTCCTAAAATGGCTGAAAACCACTTAGAATAACTTGTAGATATGCGTTATAGTATACAAAGTGGGAATAAAGGTCAAAAAAGGCCAAAAACGCTATAATTTAGCAACGCCCAAAAATGGCCAACAAGGCAATAGTATAGTATGGCGAAAAAAGTCAAAATGTGACCCTCCTAAAATGGCTGAAAACCACTTAGAATAACTTGTAGATATGCGTTATAGTATACAAAGTGGGAATAAAGGTCAAAAAAGGCCAAAACGCCATAATTTAGCAACGTCCAAAAAATGGCCAACAAGGCAATAGTATAGTATGGCGAAAAAAGTCAAAATGTGACCCCTCCTAAAATGGCTGAAAACCACTTAGAATAACTTGTAGAGATGCGTTATAGTATACAAAGTGGGAATAAAGGTCAAAAAAGGCCAAAAACCTTATAATTTAGCAACGCCCAAAAAATGGCCAACAAGGCAATAGTATAGTATGGCGAAAAAGTCAAAATGTGACCCTCCTAAAATGGCTGAAAACCACTTAGAATAACTTGTAGAGATGCGTTATAGTATACAAAGTGGGAATAAACTTCAAAAAAGGCCAAAAACCTTCAAAATTTAGCACATCCAAAAAATGGCCAACAAGGCAATAGTATAGTATGGCGAAAAAAGTCAAAATGTGACCCTCCTAAAATGGCTGAAAACCACTTAGAATAACTTGTAGAGATGCGTTATAGTATACAAAGTGGGAATAAACTTCAAAAAAGGCCAGAAACGCCATAATTTAGCAACGCCCAAAAATGGCCAACAAGGCAATAGTATAGTATGGCAAAAAAGTCAAAATGTGACCCTCCTAAAATGGCTGAAAACCACTTAGAATAACTTGTAGAGATGCGTTATAGTATACAAAGTGGGAATAAACTTCAAAAAAGGCCAAAAACCTAAAATTTAGCAACGCTCAAAAAATGGCCAACAAGGCAATAGTATAGTATGGCGAAAAAAGTCAAAATGTGACCCCTCCTAAAATGGCTGAAAACCACTTAGAATAACTTGTAGAGATGCGTTATAGTATACAAAGTGGAATAAACTTCAAAAAGGCCAAAACCTTAAAATTTAGCACGTCCAAAAAATGGCCAACAAGGCAATAGTATAGTATGGCGAAAAAAGTCAAAATGTGACCCCTCCTAAAAATGGCTGAAAACCACTTAGAATAACTTGTAGAGACGCGTTATAGTATACAAAGTGGGAATAAAGGTCAAAAAAAGGCCAGAAACGTCATAATTTAGCAACGTCCAAAAATGGCCAACAAGGCAATAGTATAGTATGACGAAAAAAGTCAAAATGTGACCCTCCTAAAATGGCTGAAAACCACTTAGAATAACTTGTAGAGATGCGTTATAGTATACAAAGTGGGAATAAAGGTCAAAAAGGCCAAAACCTTAAAAATTTAGCAACGTCCAAAAATGGCCAACAAGGCAATAGTATAGTATGGCAAAAAAAGTCAAAATGTGACCCCTCCTAAAAATGGCTGAAAACCACTTAGAATAACTTGTAGAGACGCGTTATAATATACAAAGTGGGAATAAAGGTCAAAAAAAGCCAAGAAACGTCATAATTTAGCAACGCCCAAAAATGGCCAACAAGGCAATAGTATAGTATGGCGAAAAAAGTCAAAATGTGACCCTCCTAAAATGGCTGAAAACCACTTAGAATAACTTGTAGATATGCGTTATAGTATACAAAGTGGGAATAAAGGTCAAAAAAGGCCAAAACGCTATAATTTAGCAACGCCCAAAAATGGCCAACAAGGCAATAGTATAGTATGGCGAAAAAGTCAAAATGTGACCCTCCTAAAATGGCTGAAAACCACTTAGAATAACTTGTAGAGATGCGTTATAGTATACAAAGTGGGAATAAACTTCAAAAAAGGCCAAAAACCTTCAAAATTTAGCACGTCCAAAAAATGGCCAACAAGGCAATAGTATAGTATGGCGAAAAAAGTCAAAATGTGACCCCTCCTAAAAATGGCTGAAAACCACTTAGAATAACTTGTAGAGATGCGTTATAGTATACAAAGTGGGAATAAACTTCAAAAAAGGCCAAAAACCTTAAAAATTTAGCACATCCAAAAAATGGCCAACAAGGCAATAGTATAGTATGGCGAAAAAAGTCAAAATGTGACCCCTCCTAAAAATGGCTGAAAACCACTTAGAATAACTTGTAGAGACGCGTTATAATATACAAAGTGGGAATAAAGTTCGAGAAAGGCCAAAAAACTCATTATTTTGCGCCTCCAAAAAAATGGATAAAACGGCGAAAGTAAAGTATGGTGTTATGGGCACTAGTGTTGTTTTTGGTCATTTTGTGTATGAGGCTTGATGCAGTCTAATTATTCAGGCAGCGTGTCTGGCGATGATGATGTCATTGGAGGTTCTCCATGTCATCAAGGATTCCTTCCTTCTGTACCATGGGATGTTCCTTTGCCTGTGGCCCATTTCCCCTCCTTCTGCTGCACGCCTTCCTACCAACCAATCGTGTTTTTCTGTTGTCTATTTAAGCCTGCTGTACCTTTGCCAGTGGGCGGCTGTGCTTACCCATAAACAGATCGCCTCGGTATTGTGCTGGCGTGATTGATGTATTTGTGACTGTAAACTCGGGTCTTCATGTTAACTCGTGTACAAGGGAGCTGGGCTATGGTTTAGCTGTTGCTGTGTTTCATGTTTAACACATGTTGTCATCGCACCACACATCAGATAATTATTTGTCTAATACACTAGGCTGTAAGGGTGGTTGTACTATTTGTGTTTTGGGAAACAGCCAAAGTTGTACTAAACTGTGGGGTAGGTTTGGTAGGTATAAGGTGTTTTATTTTGTTCATTGATTTGATTTGTCTCCCTTTGTTTGTTTGTTTGGTTGTGTACTGCTCGCATGATGCTGGTCCAGTTCTTTCATTCATACTTGTATTAAACAATAAACAACTTCCCCGCCTGTTCAAAACCACTGTGCTGTGTTGCTTCCCTCTGTCATTAAATTGAACATCTGTGGGTGGAACATACGGCGAAAAAAGTCAAAATGTGACCCCTCCTAAAAATGGCTGAAAACAACTTAGAATAACTTGTAGAGATGCTTTACAGTACTCAAAGTGGGAATAAAGGTCAAAAAAAGGCCCAAAACCTGAAAAATTTAGCACATCCAAAAAATGGCCAACAAGGCAATAGTATAGTATGGCGAAAAAAGTCAAAATTTGACCCCTCCTAAAAATGGCTGAAAACCACTTAGAATAACTTGTAGATATGCATTATAGTATTCAAATTGGGAATAAAGGTCAAAAAAAGGCCAGAAACGTCATAATTTAGCATGTCCAAAAAATGGCCAACAAGGCAATAGTATAGTATGGCGAAAAAAGTCAAAATTTGACCCCTCCTAAAAATGGCTGAAAACCACTTAGAATAACTCGTAGAGATGCGTTATAGTATTCAAATTGGGAATAAAGGTCAAAAAAAGGCCAGAAACGTCATAATTTAGCATATCCAAAAAATGGCCAACAAGGCAATAGTATAGTATGGCGAAAAAAGTCAAAATTTGACCCCTCCTAAAAATGGCTGAAAACCACTTAGAATAACTTGTAGAGACGCGTTATAGTATACAAAGTGGGAATAAAGGTCAAAGAAAGGCCCAAAACCTGAAAAATTTAGCACATCCAAAAAATGGCCAACAAGGCAATAGTATAGTATGGCGAAAAAAGTCAAAATGTGACCCCTCCTAAAAATGGCTGAAAACCACTTAGAATAACTTGTAGAGATGCGTTATAGTATACAAAGTGGGAATAAAGGTCAAAAAAAGGCCAGAAACGTCATAATTTAGCATGTCCAAAAAATGGCCAACAAGGCAATAGTATAGTATGGCGAAAAAGTCAAAATGTGACCCCTCCTAAAAATGGCTGAAAACCACTTAGAATAACTTGTAGATATGCGTTATAGTATACAAAGTGGGAATAAAGGTCAAAAAAAGGCCAGAAACGTCATAATTTAGCACGTCCAAAAAATGGCCAACAAGGCAATAGTATAGTATGGCGAAAAAAGTCAAAATTTGACCCCTCCTAAAAATGGCTGAAAACCACTTAGAATAACTTGTAGAGATGCGTTATATTATACAAAGTGGGAATAAAGGTCAAAAAAAGGCCAAAAACCTTCAAAATTTAGCACGTCCAAAAAATGGCCAACAAGGCAATAGTATAGTATGGCGAAAAAAGTCAAAATGTGACCCCTCCTAAAAATGGCTGAAAACCACTTAGAATAACTTGTAGAGACGCGTTATAATATACAAAGTGGGAATAAAGGTCAAAAAAAGGCCAGAAACGTCATAATTTAGCATGTCCAAAAAATGGCCAACAAGGCAATAGTATAGTATGGCGAAAAAGTCAAAATGTGACCCCTCCTAAAATGGCTGAAAACCACTTAGAATAACTTGTAGATATGCGTTATAGTATACAAAGTGGAATAAAAGGTCAAAAAAGGCCAGAAACGTCTATAATTTAGCATGTCCAAAAATGGCCAACAAGGCAATAGTATAGTATGGCGAAAAAAGTCAAAATGTGACCCCTCCTAAAAATGGCTGAAAACCACTTAGAATAACTTGTAGAGACGCGTTATAGTATTCAAAGTGGGAATAAAGGTCAAAAAAAGGCCAGAAACGTCATGAATTAGCATGTCCAAAAAATGGCCAACAAGGCAATAGTATAGTATGGCGAAAAAAGTCAAAATGTGACCCCTCCTAAAAATGGCTGAAAACCACTTAGAATAACTTGTAGATATGCGTTATAGTATACAAAGTGGGAATAAAGGTCAAAAAAAGGCCAGAAACGTCATAATTTAGCATGTCCAAAAAATGGCCAACAAGGCAATAGTATAGTATGGCGAAAAAAGTCAAAATGTGACCCCTCCTAAAAATGGCTGAAAACCACTTAGAATAACTTGTAGAGACGCGTTATAATATACAAAGTGGGAATAAAGGTCAAAAAGGCCAAAACCTTCAAAATTTAGCACGTCCAAAAATGGCCAACAAGGCAATAGTATAGTATGGCTTAAAAAGTCAAAATGTGACCCTCCTAAAATGGCTGAAAACCACTTAGAATAACTTGTAGATATGCGTTATAGTATACAAAGTGGGAATAAAGGTCAAAAAAGGCCAAAACGCCATAATTTAGCACGCCCAAAAATGGCCAACAAGGCAATAGTATAGTATGGCAAAAAAAGTCAAAATGTGACCCCTCCTAAAATGGCTGAAAACCACTTAGAATAACTTGTAGAGATGCGTTATAGTATACAAAGTGGGAATAAACTTCAAAAAAGGCCAAAAACCTTCAAAATTTACCACGTCCAAAAAATGGCCAACAAGGCAATAGTATAGTATGGCGAAAAAAGTCAAAATGTGACCCCTCCTAAAAATGGCTGAAAACCACTTAGAATAACTTGTAGATATGCGTTATAGTATACAAAGTGGAATAAAGGTCAAAAAAAGGCCAAAACGTCATAATTTAGCATGTCCAAAAATGGCCAACAAGGCAATAGTATAGTATGGCGAAAAGTCAAAATGTGACCCTCCTAAAATGGCTGAAAACCACTTAGAATAACTTGTAGAGATGCGTTATAGTATACAAAGTGGGAATAAACTTCAAAAAGGCCAAAAACGTCATGATTTAGCAACGCCCAAAAATGGCCAACAAGGCAATAGTATAGTATGGCGAAAAAAGTCAAAATGTGACCCTCCTAAAATGGCTGAAAACCACTTAGAATAACTTGTAGATATGCGTTATAGTATACAAAGTGGAATAAAGGTCAAAAAAAGGCCAGAAACGCTATAATTTAGCAACGCCCAAAAAATGGCCAACAAGGCAATAGTATAGTATGGCGAAAAAGTCAAAATGTGACCCCTCCTAAAAATGGCTGAAAACCACTTAGAATAACTTGTAGAGACGCGTTATAATATACAAAGTGGGAATAAAGGTCAAAAAAAGGCCAGAAACGTCATAAATTAGCATGTCCAAAAAATGGCCAACAAGGCAATAGTATAGTATGGCGAAAAAAGTCAAAATGTGACCCCTCCTAAAATGGCTGAAAACCACTTAGAATAACTTGTAGAGATGCTGTTATAGTATACAAAGTGGGAATAAACTTCAAAAAAGGCCAAAACCTTCAAAATTTAGCACGATCCAAAAAATGGCCAACAAGGCAATAGTATAGTATGGCGAAAAAGTCAAAATGTGACCCTCCTAAAATGGCTGAAAACCACTTAGAATAACTTGTAGAGACGTTATAATATACAAAGTGGGAATAAAGGTCAAAAAAAGGCCAGAAACGCTATAATTTAGCATGTCCAAAAAATGGCCAACAAGGCAATAGTATAGTATGGCAAAAAGTCAAAATGTGACCCTCCTAAAATGGCTGAAAACCACTTAGAATAACTTGTAGAGATGCTATAGTATACAAAGTGGGAATAAAGGTCAAAAAAGGCCAGAAACGTCATAATTTAGCATGTCCAAAAATGGCCAACAAGGCAATAGTATAGTATGGCTAAAAAGTCAAAATGTGACCCTCCTAAAATGGCTGAAAACCACTTAGAATAACTTGTAGATATGCGTTATAGTATACAAAGTGGGAATAAAGGTCAAAAAAGGCCAGAAACGCTATAATTTAGCATGTCCAAAAAATGGCCAACAAGGCAATAGTATAGTATGGCTAAAAAAGTCAAAATGTGACCCTCCTAAAATGGCTGAAAACCACTTAGAATAACTTGTAGAGACGCGTTATAGTATTCAAAGTGGGAATAAAGGTCAAAAAAAGGCCAGAAACGTCATGAATTAGCATGTCCAAAAAATGGCCAACAAGGCAATAGTATAGTATGGCGAAAAAAGTCAAAATGTGACCCCTCCTAAAAATGGCTGAAAACCACTTAGAATAACTTGTAGATATGCGTTATAGTATACAAAGTGGGAATAAAGGTCAAAAAAGGCCAGAAACGCTATAATTTAGCATGTCCAAAAAATGGCCAACAAGGCAATAGTATAGTATGGCTAAAAAGTCAAAATGTGACCCCTCCTAAAATGGCTGAAAACCACTTAGAATAACTTGTAGAGATGCGTTATAGTATACAAAGTGGGAATAAAGGTCAAAAAAGGCCAAAAACCTTCAAAATTTAGCATCGCCCAAAAAATGGCCAACAAGGCAATAGTATAGTATGGCTAAAAAGTCAAAATGTGACCCTCCTAAAATGGCTGAAAACCACTTAGAATAACTTGTAGAGATGCGCTTATAGTATACAAAGTGGGAATAAAGGTCAAAAAAAGGCCAAAACGCCATAATTTAGCACGCCCAAAAAATGGCCAACAAGGCAATAGTATAGTATGGCGAAAAAAGTCAAAATGTGACCCTCCTAAAATGGCTGAAAACCACTTAGAATAACTTGTAGAGATGCGTTATAGTATACAAAGTGGGAATAAACTTCAAAAAAGGCCAAAAACCTTAAAAATTTACCACGTCCAAAAAATGGCCAACAAGGCAATAGTATAGTATGGCGAAAAAAGTCAAAATGTGACCCTCCTAAAATGGCTGAAAACCACTTAGAATAACTTGTAGATATGCTATAGTATACAAAGTGGGAATAAAGGTCAAAAAAGGCCAAAAACGCTATAATTTAGCATGTCCAAAAAATGGCCAACAAGGCAATAGTATAGTATGGCGAAAAAGTCAAAATGTGACCTCCTAAAATGGCTGAAAACCACTTAGAATAACTTGTAGAGATGCATTATAGTATACAAAGTGGGAATAAACTTCAAAAAGGCCAAAACGCCATGATTTAGCAACGCCCAAAAATGGCCAACAAGGCAATAGTATAGTATGGCGAAAAAAGTCAAAATGTGACCCTCCTAAAATGGCTGAAAACCACTTAGAATAACTTGTAGATATGCGTTATAGTATACAAAGTGGGAATAAAGGTCAAAAAAGGCCAGAAACGCTATAATTTAGCAACGCCCAAAAAATGGCCAACAAGGCAATAGTATAGTATGGCTAAAAAAGTCAAAATGTGACCCTCCTAAAATGGCTGAAAACCACTTAGAATAACTTGTAGAGACGCGTTATAATATACAAAGTGGGAATAAAGGTCAAAAAAGGCCAGAAACGCTATAAATTAGCATGTCCAAAAATGGCCAACAAGGCAATAGTATAGTATGGCGAAAAAAGTCAAAATGTGACCCCTCCTAAAAATGGCTGAAAACCACTTAGAATAACTTGTAGAGATGCGTTATAGTATACAAAGTGGGAATAAAGGTCAAAAAAGGCCAGAAACCTTAAATATTTAACATGTCCAAAAAATGGCCAACAAGGCAATAGTATAGTATGGCGAAAAAAGTCAAAATGTGACCCCTCCTAAAATGGCTGAAAACCACTTAGAATAACTTGTAGAGACGTTATAATATACAAAGTGGGAATAAAGGTCAAAAAAGGCCAGAAACGCTATAATTTAGCATGTCCAAAAATGGCCAACAAGGCAATAGTATAGTATGGCTAAAAAAGTCAAAATGTGACCCTCCTAAAATGGCTGAAAACCACTTAGAATAACTTGTAGAGATGCGTTATAGTATACAAAGTGGAAATAAAGGTCAAAAAAGGCCAAAAACGCTATAATTTAGCAACGTCCAAAAAAATGGCCAACAAGGCAATAGTATAGTATGGCGAAAAAAGTCAAAATGTGACCCTCCTAAAATGGCTGAAAACCACTTAGAATAACTTGTAGAGATGCGTTATAGTATACAAAGTGGGAATAAACTTCAAAAAAGGCCAAAAACCTTAAAAATTTAGCACATCCAAAAAATGGCCAACAAGGCAATAGTATAGTATGGCGAAAAAAGTCAAAATGTGACCCCTCCTAAAAATGGCTGAAAACCACTTAGAATAACTTGTAGATATGCGTTATAGTATACAAAGTGGGAATAAAGGTCAAAAAAAGGCCAAAAACGTCATAATTTAGCATGTCCAAAAAATGGCCAACAAGGCAATAGTATAGTATGGCGAAAAAGTCAAAATGTGACCCTCCTAAAAATGGCTGAAAACCACTTAGAATAACTTGTAGAGATGCGTTATAGTATACAAAGTGGGAATAAACTTCAAAAAAGGCCAAAAACGTCATGATTTAGCAACGTCCAAAAAATGGCCAACAAGGCAATAGTATAGTATGGCGAAAAAAGTCAAAATGTGACCCCTCCTAAAAATGGCTGAAAACCACTTAGAATAACTTGTAGATATGCGTTATCGTATACAAAGTGGGAATAAAGGTCAAAAAAAGGCCAGAAACGTCATAATTTAGCAACGTCCAAAAAATGGCCAACAAGGCAATAGTATAGTATGGCGAAAAAAGTCAAAATGTGACCCCTCCTAAAAATGGCTGAAAACCACTTAGAATAACTTGTAGAGACGCGTTATAATATACAAAGTGGGAATAAAGGTCAAAAAAAGGCCAGAAACGTCATAAATTAGCATGTCCAAAAAATGGCCAACAAGGCAATAGTATAGTATGGCGAAAAAAGTCAAAATGTGACCCCTCCTAAAAATGGCTGAAAACCACTTAGAATAACTTGTAGAGATGCGTTATAGTATACAAAGTGGGAATAAACTTCAAAAAAGGCCAAAAACCTTCAAAATTTAGCACATCCAAAAATGGCCAACAAGGCAATAGTATAGTATGGCGAAAAAAGTCAAAATGTGACCCCTCCTAAAAATGGCTGAAAACCACTTAGAATAACTTGTAGAGACGCGTTATAATATACAAAGTGGGAATAAAGGTCAAAAAAAGGCCAGAAACGTCATAATTTAGCATGTCCAAAAAATGGCCAACAAGGCAATAGTATAGTATGGCGAAAAAAGTCAAAATGTGACCCCTCCTAAAAATGGCTGAAAACCACTTAGAATAACTTGTAGAGATGCGTTATAGTATACAAAGTGGGAATAAACTTCAAAAAAGGCCAAAAACGTCATGATTTAGCAACGTCCAAAAAATGGCCAACAAGGCAATAGTATAGTATGGCGAAAAAAGTCAAAATGTGACCCTCCTAAAAATGGCTGAAAACCATTTAGAATAACTTGTAGATATGCGTTATAGTATACAAAGTGGGAATAAACTTCAAAAAGGCCAAAACCTTCAAAATTTAGCACATCCAAAAATGGCCAACAAGGCAATAGTATAGTATGGCGAAAAAAAGTCAAAATGTGACCCTCCTAAAATGGCTGAAAACCACTTAGAATAACTTGTAGATATCTTATAGTATTCAAAGTGGAATAAACTTCAAAAAAGGCCAAAAACCTTAAAATTTACCACGTCCAAAAATAGCCAAAAAGGCAATACTATAGTATGGCGAAAAAACTCAAAATGTGACCCCTCCTAAAAATGGCTGAAAACCACTTAGAATAACTTGTAGATATGCGTTATAGTATACAAAGTGGGAATAAAGGTCAAAAAAAGGCCAAAAACGTCATAATTTAGCAACGTCCAAAAAATGGCCAACAAGGCAATAGTATAGTATGGCGAAAAAAGTCAAAATGTGACCCCTCCTAAAAATGGCTGAAAACCACTTAGAATAACTTGTAGAGATGCGTTATAGTATACAAAGTGGGAATAAACTTCAAAAAAGGCCAAAAACGTCAAAATTTAGCACGTCCAAAAAATGGCCAACAAGGCAATAGTATAGTATGGCGAAAAAAAGTCAAAATGTGACCCTCCTAAAATGGCTGAAAACCACTTAGAATAACTTGTAGAGATGCGTTATAATATACAAAGTGGGAATAAAGGTCAAAAAAAGGCCAGAAACGTCATAATTTAGCATGTCCAAAAAATGGCCAACAAGGCAATAGTATAGTATGGCGAAAAAAGTCAAAATGTGACCCCTCCTAAAAATGGCTGAAAACCACTTAGAATAACTTGTAGAGATGCGTTATAATATACAAAGTGGGAATAAAGGTCAAAAAAGGCCAAAACGTCATGATTTAGCAACGTCCAAAAATGGCCAACAAGGCAATAGTATAGTATGGCGAAAAAGTCAAAATGTGACCCCTCCTAAAAATGGCTGAAAACCATTTAGAATAACTTGTAGATATGCGTTGTAGTATACAAAGTGGGAATAAACTTCAAAAAAGGCCAAAAACCTTCAAAATTTAGCACATCCAAAAAATGGCCAACAAGGCAATAGTATAGTATGGCGAAAAAAGTCAAAATGTGACCCCTCCTAAAAATGGCTGAAAACCACTTAGAATAACTTGTAGATATGCGTTATAGTATTCAAAGTGGGAATAAAGGTCAAAAAGGCCAAAAACCTTAAAAATTTAGCACATCCAAAAAATGGCCAACAAGGCAATAGTATAGTATGGCGAAAAAAGTCAAAATGTGACCCCTCCTAAAAATGGCTGAAAACCACTTAGAATAACTTGTAGAGATGCGTTATAGTATACAAAGTGGGAATAAAGGTCAAAAAAAGGCCAAAAACGTCATAATTTAGCACGTCCAAAAAATGGCCAACAAGGCAATAGTATAGTATGGCGAAAAAAGTCAAAATGTGACCCCTCCTAAAAATGGCTGAAAACCACTTAGAATAACTTGTAGAGACGCGTTATAATATAAAAAGTGGGAATAAAGGTCAAAAAAGGCCAGAAACGCTATAATTTAGCATGTCCAAAAAATGGCTAATAAGCCAATAGTATAGTATGGCGAAAAAAGTCAAAATGTGACCCCTCCTAAAAATGGCTGAAAACCACTTAGAATAACTTGTAGAGATGCATTATAGTATACAAAGTGGGAATAAACTTCAAAAAAGGCCAAAAACCTTCAAAATTTAGCATGTCCAAAAAATGGCCAACAAGGCAATAGTATAGTATGGCGAAAAAACTCAAAATGTG
Organism: Plectropomus leopardus; assembly: GCF_026936395.1. NCBI lineage: Eukaryota > Metazoa > Chordata > Actinopteri > Perciformes > Serranidae > Plectropomus > Plectropomus leopardus. The sequence continues at coordinate 13,226,907 of NC_142183.1, forward strand.
ACCCTCCTAAAATGGCTGAAAACCACTTAGAATAACTTGTAGAGATGCGTTATAGTATACAAAGTGGGAATAAACTTCAAAAAAGGCCAAAAACCTTAAAAATTTAGCACGTCCAAAAAATGGCCAACAAGGCAATAGTATAGTATGGCGAAAAAAGTCAAAATGTGACCCCTCCTAAAAATGGCTGAAAACCACTTAGAATAACTTGTAGAGACGTTATAGTATTCAAAGTGGGAATAAAGGTCAAAAAAGGCCAGAAACGCCATGAATTAGCATGTCCAAAAATGGCCAACAAGGCAATAGTATAGTATGGCAAAAAGTCAAAATGTGACCCTCCTAAAAATGGCTGAAAACCACTTAGAATAACTTGTAGATATGCTATAGTATACAAAGTGGGAATAAACTTCAAAAAAAAGGCCAAAAACCTTCAAAATTTAGCACATCCAAAATGGCCAACAAGGCAATAGTATAGTATGGCGAAAAAAGTCAAAATGTGACCCCTCCTAAAAATGGCTGAAAACCACTTAGAATAACTTGTAGAGATCCGTTATAGTATACAAAGTGGGAATAAAGGTCAAAAAGGCCAAAACCTTCAAAATTTAGCACATCCAAAAATGGCCAACAAGGCAATAGTATAGTATGGCTAAAAAAGTCAAAATGTGACCCTCCTAAAAATGGCTGAAAACCACTTAGAATAACTTGTAGATATGCGTTATAGTATACAAAGTGGGAATAAACTTCAAAAAAGGTCAAAAACGTCATGATTTAGCAACGTCCAAAAAATGGCCAACAAGGCAATAGTATAGTATGGCGAAAAAAGTCAAAATGTGACCCCTCCTAAAAATGGCTGAAAACCACTTAGAATAACTTGTAGATATACGTTATAGTATACAAAGTGGGAATAAAGGTCAAAAAGGCCAAAACCTTCAAAATTTAGCACATCCAAAAATGGCCAACAAGGCAATAGTATAGTATGGCTTAAAAAAGTCAAAATGTGACCCCTCCTAAAAATGGCTGAAAACCACTTAGAATAACTTGTAGAGACGCGTTATAATATACAAAGTGGGAATAAAGGTCAAAAAGGCCAGAAACGCTATAATTTAGCATGTCCAAAAAATGGCCAACAAGGCAATAGTATAGTATGGCGAAAAAAGTCAAAATGTGACCCCTCCTAAAAATGGCTGAAAACCACTTAGAATAACTTGTAGAGATGCGTTATGGTATACAAAGTGGGAATAAACTTCAAAAAAGGCCAAAAAACTTAAATATTTAGCACGTCCAAAAAATGGCCAACAAGGCAATAGTATAGTATGGCGAAAAAAGTCAAAATGTGACCCCTCCTAAAAATGGCTGAAAACCACTTAGAATAACTTGTAGAGATGCGTTATAGCATACAAAGTGGGAATAAACTTCAAAAAAGGCCAAAAACGTCATGATTTAGCAACATCCAAAAAATGGCCAACAAGGCAATAGTATAGTATGGCGAAAAAAGTCAAAATGTGACCCCTCCTAAAAATGGCTGAAAACCACTTAGAATAACTTGTAGAGACGCGTTATAATATACAAAGTGGGAATAAAGGTCAAAAAAAGGCCAAAAACGTCATAATTTAGCACGTCCAAAAAATGGCCAACAAGGCAATAGTATAGTATGGCGAAAAAAGTCAAAATGTGACCCCTCCTAAAAATGGCTGAAAACCACTTAGAATAACTTGTAGATATGCGTTATAGTATTCAAAGTGGGAATAAACTTCAAAAAAGGCCAAAAACCTTAAAAATTTAGCAACGTCCAAAAAATGGCCAACAAGGCAATAGTATAGTATGGCGAAAAAAGTCAAAATGTGACCCCTCCTAAAAATGGCTGAAAACCACTTAGAATAACTTGTAGATATGCGTTATAGTATACAAAGTGGGAATAAAGGTCAAAAAAAGGCCAAAAACGTCATAATTTAGCAACGTCCAAAAAATGGCCAACAAGGCAATAGTATAGTATGGCGAAAAAAGTCAAAATGTGACCCCTCCTAAAAATGGCTGAAAACCACTTAGAATAACTTGTAGATATGTTATAGTATACAAAGTGGAATAAAGGTCAAAAAAGGCCAAAACCTTCATAATTTAGCATGTCCAAAAATGGCCAACAAGGCAATAGTATAGTATGGCGAAAAAAGTCAAAATGTGACCCTCCTAAAATGGCTGAAAACCACTTAGAATAACTTGTAGAGACGCGTTATAATATACAAAGTGGGAATAAAGGTCAAAAAAAGGCCAAAAACGTCATAATTTAGCAACGTCCAAAAAATGGCCAACAAGGCAATAGTATAGTATGGCGAAAAAAGTCAAAATGTGACCCCTCCTAAAAATGGCTGAAAACCACTTAGAATAACTTGTAGAGATGCGTTATAGTATACAAAGTGGGAATAAAGGTCAAAAAAGGCCAGAAACGTCATAATTTAGCATGTCCAAAAAATGGCCAACAAGGCAATAGTATAGTATGGCGAAAAAAGTCAAAATGTGACCCCTCCTAAAAATGGCTGAAAACCACTTAGAATAACTTGTAGATATGCGTTATAGTATACAAAGTGGGAATAAACTTCAAAAAAGGCCAAAAACCTTAAAAATTTAGCACATCCAAAAAATGGCCAACAAGGCAATAGTATAGTATGGCGAAAAAAGTCAAAATGTGACCCCTCCTAAAAATGGCTGAAAACCACTTAGAATAACTTGTAGATATACGTTATAGTATTCAAAGTGGGAATAAACTTCAAAAAAGGCCAAAAACCTTAAAAATTTAGCACGTCCAAAAAATGGCCAACAAGGCAATAGTATAGTATGGCTAAAAAAAAAGTCAAAATTTGACCCCTCCTAAAAATGGCTGAAAACCACTTAGAATAACTTGTAGATATGCGTTATAGTATACAAAGTGGGAATAAAGGTCAAAAAAAGGCCAAAAACGTCATAATTTAGCAACGTCCAAAAAATGGCCAACAAGGCAATAGTATAGTATGGCGAAAAAAGTCAAAATGTGACCCCTCCTAAAAATGGCTGAAAACCACTTAGAATAACTTGTAGATATGCGTTATAGTATACAAAGTGGGAATAAACTTCAAAAAAGGCCAAAAACCTTAAAAATTTAGCATGTCCAAAAAATGGCCAACAAGGCAATAGTATAGTATGGCGAAGAAAGTCAAAATGTGACCCCTCCTAAAAATGGCTGAAAACCACTTAGAATAACTTGTAGAGACGCGTTATAGTATACAAAGTGGGAATAAAGGTCAAAAAAAGGCCAGAAACGTCATAATTTAGCAACGTCCAAAAAATGGCCAACAAGGCAATAGTATAGTATGGCGAAAAAAGTCAAAATGTGACCCCTCCTAAAAATGGCTGAAAACCACTTAGAATAACTTGTAGAGATGCGTTATAGTATACAAAGTGGGAATAAACTTCAAAAAAGGCCAAAAACCTTAAAAATTTAGCACGTCCAAAAAATGGCCAACAAGGCAATAGTATAGTATGGCGAAAAAAGTCAAAATGTGACCCTCCTAAAATGGCTGAAAACCACTTAGAATAACTTGTAGAGATGCGTTATAGTATACAAAGTGGGAATAAACTTCAAAAAGGCCAGAAACGTCATAATTTAGTATGTCCAAAAATGGCCAACAAGGCAATAGTATAGTATGGCTAAAAAGTCAAAATGTGACCCCTCCTAAAAATGGCTGAAAACCACTTAGAATAACTTGTAGATATGCGTTATAGTATACAAAGTGGAATAAACTTCAAAAAGGCCAAAAACCTTAAAATTTAGCACGTCCAAAAAATGGCCAACAAGGCAATAGTATAGTATGGCGAAAAAAGTCAAAATGTGACCCCTCCTAAAAATGGCTGAAAACCACTTAGAATAACTTGTAGATATACGTTATAGTATTCAAAGTGGGAATAAACTTCAAAAAAGGCCAAAAACCTTAAAAATTTAGCACGTCCAAAAAATGGCCAACAAGGCAATAGTATAGTATGGCGAAAAAAGTCAAAATGTGACCCCTCCTAAAATGGCTGAAAACCACTTAGAATAACTTGTAGATATGCGTTATAGTATTCAAAGTGGGAATAAAGGTCAAAAAAGGCCAAAAACGCTATAATTTAGCACGTTCAAAAAATGGCCAACAAGGCAATAGTATAGTATGGCAAAAAAAGTGAAAATGTGACCCCTCCTTAAAATGGTTTAAAACCACTTAGAATAACTTGTAGATAGGCGTTATAATATACAAAGTGGAATAAACTTCAAAAAGGCCAAAAACCTTAAAAATTTAGCACATCCAAAAATGGCCAACAAGGCAATAGTATAGTATGGCTTAAAAAGTCAAAATGTGACCCCTCCTAAAATGGCTGAAAACCACTTAGAATAACTTGTAGAGACGCTTATAATATACAAAGTGGGAATAAAGGTCAAAAAAGGCCAAAACGCTATAATTTAGCAACGCCCAAAAAATGGCCAACAAGGCAATAGTATAGTATGGCAAAAAAGTCAAAATGTGACCCTCCTAAAAATGGCTGAAAACCACTTAGAATAACTTGTAGAGATGCGTTATAGTATACAAAGTGGGAATAAACTTCAAAAAGGCCAAAAACCTTCAAAATTTAGCACGTCCAAAAATGGCCAACAAGGCAATAGTATAGTATGGCTAAAAAGTCAAAATGTGACCCCTCCTAAAAATGGCTGAAAACCACTTAGAATAACTTGTAGAGACGCGTTATAGTATACAAAGTGGGAATAAACTTCAAAAAAGGCCAGAAACGTCATAATTTAGTACGTCCAAAAAAATGGCCAACAAGGCAATAGTATAGTATGGCGAAAAAAGTCAAAATGTGACCCTCCTAAAATGGCTGAAAACCACTTAGAATAACTTGTAGATATATGCTATAGTATACAAAGTGGGAATAAAGGTCAAAAAAGGCCAAAAACCTTCAAAATTAAGCGCATCCAAAAACTGGCCAACAAGGCAATAGTATAGTATGGCGAAAAAAGTCAAAATGTGACCCCTCCTAAAAATGGCTGAAAACCACTTAGAATAACTTGTAGAGACGCGTTATAGTATACAAAGTGGGAATAAACTTCAAAAAAGGCCAGAAACGTCATAATTTAGTACGTCCAAAAAAATGGCCAACAAGGCAATAGTATAGTATGGCAAAAAAGTCAAAATGTGACCCCTCCTAAAATGGCTGAAAACCACTTAGAATAACTTGTAGAGATATGCATTATAGTATACAAAGTGGGAATAAACTTCAGAAAAAGGCCAAAAACCTTCATAATTTAGCACGTCCAAAAAATGGCCAACAAGGCAATAGTATAGTATGGCGAAAAAAGTCAAAATGTGACCCCTCCTAAAAATGGCTGAAAACCACTTAGAATAACTTGTAGAGATGCGTTATAGTATACAAAGTGGGAATAAACTTCAAAAAGGCCAAAACCTTCAAAATTTAGCACATCCACAAAATGGCCAACAAGGCAATAGTATAGTATGGCAAAAAAATTCAAAAATTTGACCCCTCCTAAAATGGCTGAAAACCACTTAGAATAACTTGTAGAGACGCGTTATAATATACAAAGTGGGAATAAAGGTCAAAAAAAGGCCAGAAACGTCATAATTTAGCATGTCCAAAAAATGGCCAACAAGGCAATAGTATAGTATGGCGAAAAAAGTCAAAATGTGACCCCTCCTAAAAATGGCTGAAAACCACTTAGAATAACTTGTAGAGACGCTTTACAGTACTCAAAGTGGGAATAAAGGTCAAAAAAGGCCAGAAACCTTAAATATTTAGCATGTCCAAAAAATGGCCAACAAGGCAAAAGTACAGCATGGCGAAAAAAGTCAAAATTTGACCCCTTCTGAAAAAAGTTGAAAACCACTTAGAATAACTTGTAGATACACGTTATATTAAACAAAATGGAAAGAAAGTTGAAAAAAGGCCAAAAACCTTAAATATTTAGCATGTCCAAAAAATGGCCAACAAGGCAATAGTACAGCATGGCGTAAAAAGTCAAAATTTGACCCCTCCTAAAAATGGTTTAAAACCACTTAGAATAACTTGTAGAGACGCTTTACAGTACTCAAAGTGGGAATAAAGGTCAAAAAAGGCCAAAAACCTTAAAAATTTAGCACATCCAAAAAATGGCCAACAAGGCAATAGTATGGCGAAAAAAGTCAAAATTTGACCCCTTCTGAAAAAAGTTGAAAACCACTTAGAATAAGTTGAAGATACACGTTATATTAAACAAAGTGGGAATAAAGGTCAAATAAAGGCCAGAATCGTCATAATTTAGCACGTCCAAAAAATGGCCAACAAGGCAATAGTATAGTATGGCGAAAAAAGTCAAAATTTGACCCCTCCTAAAAATGGCTGAGGACCACTTAGATAACTTGTAGAGACGTGTTATAGCATACAAAGTGGGAATAAAGGTCATAAAAAGGCCAGAAACGTCATAATTTAGCACGTCCAAAAAATGGCCAACAAGGCCATAGTATAGTATGGCGAAAAATGTCTGAAAACCACTTAGAATAACTTGTAGAGATGCTTTATTAATGAGATTAAAGTTCAAAAAAGGCCACAAACTTCAAAATTTAGCACGTTCAAAAAATGGCCATCAAAGTAGTATGGCGAAAACAGTTAAAATTTGACCCCTCCTAAAAATGGCTGAAACCACTTAGAATAACTGTGTCCTTTGCCGCAGGGGCAGTTGGTTTGAATCTGGCCTTTGCTGTATGTCTCCCTCTTCCTCTCTCCCCCTTTCACACTTACTGTCCTGTCAATTGATGGCAATAAAAGCACAAAAAATTAATCTTAAAAATTCTGTTGTTTTTTTCATGATTTTTGACAACATACTATACTATGATGTTTTTCATCATTTTTGACAGACATAATATACTATGATGTTTTGTGATTATTTTTTACGACATACTATGACATCTGATTTTTGATGAAATCCTTTATGACATTTTTTCATGTTTTTTGATAATATATCTTAGTATGATGTTTTTTCATATTTTTGACGACATGCTATACTATGAAGTTTCTTCATGATTTTTTAATGACAAACTAAAGTATTACGTTTTTCATGATTTTTGACAACATACTATCGTATGACACTTTTTGATTATTTTTGACACACTATACTATGATGATTTTTTTCTGATTTTTTACCACATAGTATGAATTTCATGATCTTTTAAAACATACAATAGAATGATGTTTTTCATAATTTTTGATGACATATACTATTATGTTTTTTGATAATTTTTGACGACATACTATACTGTGATGTTTCTATGCCATTTTGGACAACATACTGTACTATGAAGTTTTTAATGCCATTTTTAGGGCACATTATTCTCTGACTTCTTCATACCAATTTGGACATTATACTATACTAGAACATTTTTATGCCATTTTCGATAACATATTATACTGTGGCTTTTTAAATGACATAAGATGCTATGAAGCTAAGAAATATAACTATATACATTTGTAGTCCATTTTGGACAACATGCTATACTATGACATTTTTTTCAATTTGGGTTACATACTAAGTTATGATGTTACTGCACTATAAAGTTTTTATGCCATTTTGGACGACATACTGTACTATGTCATGCTTCATCCCTTTTATGGCGACATACTATGACATCGGCCATGCCGTTTTGGAAGATGAACTATAGTATGACTTTTTTCCTGCTATTTTGGATGACATAGTGTACTATGACCTATTTATGCCGTTTTGGCCAACGTACCATACTATGAGGGTTTTTATTCAATTTTTTGAGAACATACTATAATATAACGTTTTAATGGTATTTTGGACGACACGTCATATTGTGATATTTGAATGCCATTTTGGACAACATACTATATCATCACGTTTTTATGTTATTTTGGACGACATACTTTAACTTTTTTTCATGCCATTTTTTCGACAACAAACCATACTATGCCATTTTTCTTCCATTTTGGAGGATATACCAACTATGACATTTTCATGCCTTTTTGGATGACATAGCATGCTATGACTTAATTATGTCATTTCAGACGACATACTATACTATGACTTTTTTCATCCCATTTATAGCAACATACTATGACATTTGTTATGCCATTTTGGATGATGTTCTATACTACTTTTGGACCAACCACCATAACCCAGTAGTATATCCTCCTTCCTCTGCAACCTGTCTTAGTACAGCTTGTTACAAAAAAGCCTTAGAATAATATATTATGAACACATTACAAACACAGTATATACACAGTCATAACGCTAAAAGAAGCTTAAAGTCCACAGCAAAAACTAAAAATACTTCCATTCTGAGACAAGCTGGATCCTTCAAAATAAAAGCACCATGAGTCCTGCTTTGATCTATTTAATTATAAGACTACTTTATTTACCTTTACCATAACAGTACTTTAACTTTATTCTTTACTTTATTTAACAATATAACAGTATTTTATTAAACTTATTATGATAGTAGTTTATGTAACTTTATTTTAAGGCAGTAGCTAATTTATATGTAGTTCATTTAATAATTTTGTATTTTAGTTGTTCACAGTAGTTTAGAGAGGATTAAAAATATTGAGATATATATCATGTATCACAATATAGCCTATAAATATCATGATATTACTTTGGAACCATATCACCCAGCCCTAGTTAGCGGTTAGCTAGCTAGCTGCTTGACATCTACTGTTTCGGATGATACTGTATTGTGTTCTGAATGAGGCATTTCTTAACAACAGTACAGGAGTGCTTAAACGTTGAACTTAAATCAAGAAGAGACTACTATCAGTCATGTTTTGGTGAAGTTGGGGAAGTTTATAAAGCACACTGAATGAATGTGAACAGGTGAGGTTAACTGGCTGTAGACTGATATCAACTGTGCTCTTGCTTTCTTAGGACAAAAAATACAGTATAAAGCTGCTAGCTTTTATCAGGGATATTCACAAGGATTGGCTCTGGCTTTTGCCGTTGATCTCAGTTAATGTTAACCAATAACAGTAAGCAATGACAGTTGCAGCTGACATTAGCTAAAGTTAGCATTAGAATTGTAACTTTGGCTATCCTATCTGCTGAAGCCTTTTCCGCCTGTTTTTCTCATCAAAAGGAAAGCAGTAAAATTACAAAATCAGCGTTGTTTTTTTTTTAGACTTAGGTCTGTTAAAACGGCACTGCGACATTGTAAATAATTGGAGGTTTGGACCCGCAAACAGTACTTCTGAAAGGGCATTACGTCACGACTTAAGACCCAAGCCCCCTGGAAGTGTGCTAGGTGTTTGTGAGTGTCAAAACCCCCTCGAACCGACTCATTTCATTATCTAGATTTAAGCCATCCAGTTTTGTAACATTTGGAAAGTCTAAAAAAGCCAGTCATTTTCTGTAACCGCTTGTCCAAGGGTCGTCCAATCCCAGCTGTCATTGGGTACACCCTAGACAGGTCGCCAGACTATCGCAGGGCTGACACATATAGACAGACAATCATACACGCTCACAGTGACACCTAAGGGCAATTTAGAGTCACCAATCAACCTGAGCTGCATGTCTTTGGACTGTGGGAGGAAGCCGGAGAGAACCCAGACATGGGGAGAACATGCAAACGCACAGAAGGAACCCTGTTCCAACTGGGTTTTGAACCAGGGACCCTCCTGTTGTGAGGCAACAGTGCTAAGTGCTAAGTGTACTGTATCCAGCCTTCCTATAATACATCCATGCAAAGATCACATACTCCTCTGTGCCTTACTCAACATCCAGGATCTGCTGGATGAATGTTTCCAACCATCTGACTATGACACATTGTTTTACTCATCTCTTGTACACTTAAGGACACTCAGGCATCCTCCCCAGACATTCAAACCAATGATCTACCCTCTTTATCTTGTTTTTCTCTCTCAACCCTCCAGTCACTGGAAGTCACTTGTCACCGTGTTTGTCCATTCTGCCCTGCCGGATTGTTACTACTTACAAATCAATACATTTTTTTACAGTACATGAAATTTTAAAATAACCCAGACAGCAGATGTGTCTTCTGTGTCACTATACTTCAAGTGATGGCTTGTAACACTGTGTTCAATAACACCACTTGACACTGAGTAATGGGGGGTATTAACCTAACTTGGGAAATTTAATACCGACAGATTCCTGCAGAAGTTTGTGCTTTGTTGTAGCTCGTTGATGGACTGCGTTCTTACTATTGATCATGGCTGGTAACACTGCACTCAGTATGGCATTTTCATGATCACAGTTCATTGCTCCTTCTTATATCTCCTTTTCTCCATCCTGCCTCACGCCGCCCACATCCAGGAGACATGGCTCCCAGCAGGGAGAGGGTCAGCTCAGAGGAGACTTCAACCTGTCAGAAAAAATTCACATCTAGCCCCTCATGCCTCCCTTCACCATCCAACCCCTCCGTCTCCCACGTCTCCCGTGCTCCTTCACTGGCACCCATCACTCCTCTTTCCCTCTGCTACCCTCCTCCTCTTGCCATTTGATTCAGATCACTGAGTTAGCCTCCGTCTCCTTTGTCTGAGGCTCCATTTTGCCTGGCAGATGGACAGGAGGAGAGGAGATGGACTCACAAACACACACATACACACACATATATATACTCCATATATGTGTGAATGTGTGTGTTTGTGAGATGGAAGGAGAGAAAGGAAGGGAGGAGGAGAGAGAGAAACTTTCTGGGAGGCAAAATGTCAAACAGCAATGAAGTGAGGAGACTTTTATCTGTCAAACCTGTGTGAGGTCTTGCCTTTCAGGCTACTGAGTGACAAGGCTGCAGTTAAAAGAGAGCCGAGATGCGAAAGTGAGGGCGACAGAATGAGTTTACCTCTCATTCACTTGGCTTGTCATACAGTATCAGTCTTATCTGTATATGGCCTATTTTACCTTGGCCAACGTGCACTATCAAAGGGAGATTTTTTTGGTCTTTTTGAACAGTTTTCAAAAGTCAAATATTAATCATCCAGAAAAAGTATGAGGCCAATAAACTTTTGCTTCAAAAATAGTCATCATAAGCAAGATTAGTAATCAAATATGCTGTCTTTTTTTCTGGTTGCATGATCTTTTCAAGACGTACAATATGGCCAAAAAGTGGTTACAAATGGCTGACTCACTGTATACTCACTGACATGCCCTACATTGCTTTACTACTAAGCTCATGCTCTTAGCTCATGGCAGTGCCTCCACACACAACACAGATGCAGGCCTAAGAATAGAGGGTGGATTGATGGATGTAGAAAGGGAGGAAGGGAGCTTGGTAATTGAGTAAGTGCCCTTCTGGATGTGGAAGCCTGAATAAAAAGCATTTTTTATAAAAAGCCTTTCTTAGGATCATTTCACTCAAAAGTACATAAAAGCTCTTTCAAAGTTTCTCTGTGTTCTTTGCCCTCAACTGAAATAGTCCCTGCGGAGAATGCAGAAACACACAAACACTCACGCACTCTCTCCTGAAAGACGAGGATAAAAGGGTTGACCCTATAAATACAAACTAACATGCATGCACACAAATACACAAACACACACACACACACACACACTGCAACACAAACACTCATAAAAAATAGAGGGCATTCCATTCAGGCCTCTGAATATTTTTTTCCCAGCTCTGCATCTTAACCCAAGATTATTAATAATGCTCTAGTTGAAACACAGCAACTCGTTTTACAGTGAAAGGTTTAAAGTGTGCAAGGAAAAAAACCCCTCAAAGTACACTTTTCTCCTTTGTGGCGCCACACGGCAAATAATGACCTGCGAGGCTAGTGGAATGGCCATCAGAGAAGAAGGCAAGATGCATAATTTCACTCAGGAGAGACTTTTGTCACTCAGCTGAAGAGGAATGTGCAGGGAGAGAGTGAGTGAGCAGGAGCTGCTGTAACCTGGAGATGAACCTGCAGCATGATGTGCAACACAAAAGTGCAACGTCAGTGGGGAGCAGGGTGTAAGGAAATAATGATACACTTGAGTACTGCGGTACTAAATTTTTCATACTGCATCAATTCTCCGAACTCTATCGATTTTTAACTAAACATCTGCATGCTAATTCTCTGCAGTGATTTGTATTTTGTCATATTTGAACCAAGCAGCAACCTCTTAGGCTGAAAAATGAAGCCTGTGTAGAAGTACCAAAATGTGCAGTTCTTCTAATGGCCACTTGAGGCTGACTCAGACTCAGATAGGCCCTCATGTAAAAATGCCCAACTTGACAGCAGAAATAAACATGTTTAGTAGTAGTAGTAGTAGTAGTATTTTATTCAGTTATCATACATAATACAGTTAACACAAACAGTATCATCAGTATAAACAAAAACAACAGTCTGTGTATGATGTAGTGACTGAACAGGCTTAGGCAGAAGCAAAATGTTTATATATACCTAACCTACATACTCATCAATTTAAGCTGCCCTTCAAAATGTTTAAAAAAAAAACAACAAAAAACGTATTCACGTTTGTAACCTTCAAAAATTTCTTTACAAACCATTCTTTTGAAAACCAAATGTGAATTACACATTTTTAAACTTATACTTGCATCATTCCATAATTTGACCCCAATAATAGAGATGCTCCTCCTTTTAATTCCCTTTTTAGCTTTTTGTACAGTAAACTTATATATATATATATATATATATATATATATATATATACACACACACACATATATATATATATATATATATATATATATGTGTACACCTCTCAGATCATATTTGCTTTCCCGTATTGAAAAGAACTTTTGGACAGAGTCTGGGACTGACATTGATTTTGCTTTGAACATTATTTGCATTATTTTACAATAAAACAAGTCATTAAATTTCATAACAAAAGAATTTAGAAATAGTGGATTTGTGTGACCATAATAATCAGTTTTATTAATAATTCGTATGGCTGCCTGGTACAAAAATAGTTTTGGTCTGTGTAACTAATTTCCACACTTACAGCGCCTGTACAGAGTTTTTCCAAACCTGTTTGCATTTCATTAAGACCCGCAGTTATACATATTTATACAAACACTACAAACTGTGAGTCAGATCAACCCCTCACTCCTCCACAGCTCCAATCTCTTGTCCAAATTTGGGCACTTCTGGCTCAATAAAACCAAGATGGCAAAGGCTGAAATGCCAAACTCCACAAACCAATGGATGACGTCATGGTAGCTACATCAATTATTCATACAGTCTATGGTATAAACACAAAGAGCATGGTCCCATGAAACAGGGTGTGAGTCATAAAGAGTGTACCAGTAGCTGTAACAATTGAATTGTTATTTTTCTATTGCCTTGCCCACAGCATTGCAATAAATTTAACTGTAACCCCTGTATGCTGATACCTATCATAACACTGGGTCCTTGCCAATACACAGCCCTAATATGGATATAGCTAAATAAGCTGAGAAATATAACATGAAGGTTATTCCTTTGCTGTTTCATGTAGGGTTGAAGGTAAATATTATTCTTAATAGAAATAAATCTATGAGTTTTTTAATTCCATAATTTTAAGGAGCCCCATGAAACTTTTAACCACTTGCAGCGATACGTAGCACTACAGTATGGAGCGTTGAAGTCTGAAGAAAGTAAATGTTTAGTCTGGGCCATGCCATTAAAATTAGTTTACCTATATAAATCACAATATTTTTCCATAAAAATGTTTAAAAAACAGTTAAGAGCCAAAACTTGTGCTGTGATTCACTCTATTCTTATTCTTTGATCACAGTCACAAACTTATATTATAATCTCACCACTTTTAGTTCGCCTGTGTTAAAATATTTAGCCTCTGAAATGTTTGACTCCCTTTTTAAAGGGGATTTGCAGAAAAACATGTCCATAATCCTCAGAGCAGAGTTTTCCAACAAAGTATTTCTTAGGTGTTGATACCGCACTGCGTCAGAGGTCAGCAGCATCATGTCCACACGTTCTTCCTGGTGTATCACACCAAGCTACTTTCTCGATGTGTGTCTAAGTTGACTCACTCACTCATACACTGAGTGACAACTGTATCTGAGTCATGTACACACTTCCTCTGACCCCCACTGCGACCAAATATGCACACAGCGTGTCAGCACACAGGTGACACTGCCAACACTCTGCCCCGACACTGAGACAATCTATGACAACACTTCCTCGCATCGCCCTCCTCCTCTGTGCCCGTCCTGCTGCCAGCCCGCTGTGGTGGCGTGCCACCTGCACGTGTCCATTCACCTGCCCGTGCCCCATCCTGGGATCGTCAGTGTCACCGCATTATGCAGTGTGTTCAAACTCTCTCCATGATGTGTCCTTCTGGGGAGTAGAGGGAGTAACACAAGGTGACTGTTGATATTAGGATGTAGCATTTGCTACGCTGGGGCGCCTCCCTCATTGGTATTTCATGTAGAGCGCCGTCGCATTCGTCACGTTTCATAAACTTCCTTATTATTCACTGGCGGGGAGTAATTTTGCTCTGCCGCTCGCAGTTGTGAAAGTGAGATAGCAGGAGAGAGGGAGGGATGACACTCTGAAATCCTTCTAATAATCATTTTCTCTCTTCCTCATACATGAACTTGTTTATCAGAAGAGCAGGTGGTTGAGTGCCACTCACCTCCCACCGCAGCCCAAACACAGGCTCACTTCTGTGAATCCTAGGGGTGATCATCTGTGAATTCCCACCCAGTTGCAGTGCCTCCACCCAGGGTCTCAAGATAATCAGCGGGCTTTCTGGAGCTTTGGCAAACAGAGTCGTCAGAGGAGTGACACATACAGTCACGCTTAAGGGAAACGTGGACTTGCAGAGGAAAGTAATTCATCAGTGGATTCATGGACCAAGCAGTATCCCTCAGGTCCTATGGTGCTTTGAAAGCCACAAGGAGCCGAGGATTTGCTCCCGCTGATGCTTATGGCACAGATGAATTGCTTAAGTGCACACCATATGCAGCAGGCAGCGCTCCACACACACGTCCTTGTATATCTTTGTTTAGTTGCCGAACGTGCCCATAAAGCCCAGCATAGCAGTGAGGGTTTTACGCCAAGCAGGTGGCCATGTTGCACTCGGCCAGAAAGCATAAAAAACAGCCTGCCCCCGGCAGCTGCCTGGTCATAAAACACATTTATACCATGATGTCCGTGACCGTCCCTAAAGTGTGCTTCAGGTTACGGGGCCAAAAAAGTGCAACCTGGTATATAAGATGAACCTGAGTCAACTCCAAAGCTGAAAAACAACAAACTTTGACCTTTATAGCAGAAAGAGTTATTTTCCTCAATGACCTGAAGCCGTGAAAGTTCACTTCATATACAGTAAAGTATAAAAGTCTACAGTAAGAGAAACTAGCATTCAAACTTTCTGTGACTTTTCTCTACCCCTCTTCTACTTTCAGAGGATTTCTTTGTTCCTGGACCCCGGGCCTCCTCCCTGTCTCACTCTGTTCTCGAGTAAAGTGCCAGTGAAGTTGTCCCTAAGGCGGTGGATGCGCTGGAGCATTAAGTGTGCCACAAGGTGGACTGGCGCATTAATGGAGTCCGGTTAGAACGGCTGACCTGTGAAGCAGTACGGTCAGCTGCTAGGTGAGCACGCCGCCGCTGTAAATCCCAAACAGGCGTCCCCTGTCTCTCCCTCTTTCTCTTCTCCGTCACGCCTATCAGCCACCACTTCCCCTCCATTCTGCAGCCCCCGCACCGCCGCTAACAGAATGTCAAGTCAGGCTTTGTTACCGAGGGCTGACAGAGTGGTCAATGGGGTTTGGATGTTCCAGGTTAAGGTTGTAATTGCCACTGTTTCACCCTCCTTTCAGCACATAATGACAAATAAAGGATAATTTTAGTTTTATGCATTATATTCGTGTTTCCAGGCTGAGTCAAGATGCCTCTGTGGAAGATTTATGGGCTACGTGACACTGGTGACTAATGTTATAGCCCGCTGGGACTCTATGATCTCTGTACCTTGGATTTGTGACCCTGTGAGTTTTTAACTGTAAAATAGCCAGTACTCCAGGTGAGTTCAAAACACAAAACGCCCTGTACTGCACAATGAAATTATTAGAGTTAAAGGTCCTATATTATGCTGATAATCAGGTTCATACATTTATTTGGGGTTTCCCATTAAATATGTTTACCAGCTTTAATATTCAAGAAACTCATTTTTCTTATATTGTCGGCCTGAATGTATCTGTATTCACACTCCGTCTGTAACACTTTATTTTAGCGCCTGTCTCTTTATGCCCCCTTCCTAGAAAGCCCAGCCTGCTCTGATTGGTCAGTGTTTCTGGGCCTGATCTGAAAGCTCTTCAAGATTTCTAAAATGTTACTGGGCCAAATAGATCACATCTTGATAGCAAAAACAAGTCATTTCAAGGGGGCTTTGACATGCTAAAAAATGTATCCACTAATATCAGACTGTTCTCACAAACTGATGATGTAGCAAACAAAAAAGCAGTTTAGGGGGGTCTAAGAAGGCAGGTCGGATTGGTGGATGGGTCACAAAAACCTGGCCTTACCCCTGGGACTTTTCCCTGGAGACGTGTTTGTGCATTTTTGTAAGATATCAGGCAAATCTTTCCATGAGGATGCTTTGCTGAAATACAGATGTTAGATAGTATATGTCTGTGGGACCAACAGTCCCATGGCATCACAGAAACCCATCGTTCCCCTGGGAGACACATGTTCAGAACTGTGTGAACTTTGAGTCATTTTAAGGTACATCTTTACCTTTTTTCCCCTAAACCTAACCACAGTAACTGTACTTGCCTAAACCTAACCTCCATAACTCTATGTTAATCGACAGGGGTGTAAAACAATCAATGATTTTTTTAATTGCAACTAATTGCAGAATTTCTATCGTTAATTGCGATTAATTGCATGATTCAATCACATTTCTTCAATTCTATTATTTTGCACTGCAAAACAGTTTTCAAGTCCATACTGACAAGGTGAACCATTTCCTGACAGATTGTCTTGATTAGGAATCAAATGACAACAACAAACTGCATGAAACAAGCGTTAAGTGGACATGTCTGAAGAGGGGAGAGACTCATGGGTATCCATATAATCCATTCTCATTAATGGACCCATGTTTAATGGCTACGCCATTTTTCCATCGCTAAATTTAGCCTAACTTTGGAGCATTACTTCAGCCCGTTGCTGAGAAGCTAGCATTAGCTTTAAAACTCAGCCTGGTACAGCCTCTTAAAGACGGGAATGTCTGCTGGCAATGCATTGATTATGGACATTAACTGCATCACGATTTACATGTTAAAGCTGAAGCCCTACTAATTACATTATGCGTTAAGGATGTCATATCATTTCTGGGGCGCTAATTTGTAGGATATCATACAAACTATTTGTGCATTTTTTAGGATATCATGCAAACTGTTCTATGAGGATACGCTACTTACATATAGACGCCACTTTCACAGTGTAAGTCTATGGGGAAAAGTATTTTTGGCCACGGGCGGTGTAATTTCAGTTTTAGCCACTATGTAAAATTGATTTCAAAGCTGGGCGCTCCTCTTCGTTTTCTACCTTTGTGTATGAGATTTGTGACATCACAACTGACAGATTGTTTGAAGGCACCATTTCCAAATACGTACTGTCTGCATTTTTCTGTGGGTTGAGCATATTCACAGTATTTACATAGCACCTATACCTGCTTTATAGTAATAACAATAAAAATGAAAATCAGACTTTTTACAATATTGGACCTTAAATCTATATTTAATTGGTAAGGGCTAATCCAATTTAATTTAACATGTTTAGTAAAATCCCTCTTCAGTAAAAGGGATTTCTTGAGTAGAAGCAAAGTGATCACACAGATTACAAATATGTCTTTGTAGTTCTGTCACGATCTTTTCCTGACCGACAGTCTCAGGTCACCTCTATACATGTTATGTATCAGTCCCCATGCCCATGTTTAAACCCACCTTGCAGAATTTCCTTTCAATAATGTATAAAAGAGGGCACAGACTTTGCATGTATTGTCAGTACGAGGACATGATCTCTGACATCTGGAGCCCGCACAGAGCTCACACTGAATGATACTGGCCTCTCCCCCCTTTTGATGAATTATTAAATTCAAATTGTTTTGCAAACAAAACATATTTGTTAACACAATGAAATCTGGGGTGAAAGCTGGAGCTTTATCAATATTTAATTTTCACTGTAGACAACAATATAGCCTTTGGCCAGATTCTGGTACATAATTAATGAAAGGGCAATAGAACTAACAATACATATAAAACAACTGCTGCTGTCATACCGGCACAGGTTTTAACAATGAAAACAACTACTTTGATTCCGTGCTCGAGCGTTTACGTGTGACACATGCTGATGACTCCGGGTTTACCAAAAAGACATGCACTTTTAAAATGACAGAATTCTGGAAAAATTTATTAGCGCTCTGCTGAGGCATTAATATTCATAGAGCCTTTGTCATCACTCACGCTAAACGTCTATTGTTCGATTATTTATCTCATGGTGATCTCTCCATATTTAGGCTTTTTGATTGATTGGATATCAATGTCAGACTGCAGTTATGGAGATATGCCTGTGACTGGGCTGATTAAGATTTGATTTCCCGTTAAAAGGTTTGCCCCCTCCTCCTTCTTTTGCTCTCTTTCCCTCTGTCTCCTGCATCAGACTGAGAGGACGGCAAGTCGGCACAGTGAATATCAAGTGGCTGATTGGGGCTGTCACTGAAGACCCCGATGGACCCCGGTTGCCAGATGTGCTTGTCCATTGGTGTCAGCAGCAGGAATTGTCTCTTGGGCTTGCAAGGGTTTGTCGGGGTGGACAGACGGTGCGGAGGAGGTTGCCGAGCGGAGTGCTGTCCCTCACTAGGGCCTGCCACTCATACTGTCTTTTTCTCTATTCATCACTGTCACTAGACTGCTGATGCTGGTGTCTGATGACTATACCTATTCTATGGTGGCATCGCTCATGCCCCATGTTGCACCTGATGTAAATCTCCCACAACACACGCCTTTGACTGACATTCTTTGACGAGTTATTTTGTAATGATACCGCAAACATTCAGCTTAGTTTGCCTTGGAGAGCGTAGTTTGTCCCTTATGCATTTATCCCAGAGGAGCACCCAGGGTCGATAAATGCATACAGCTCAGGAATTAAAGGAAGGACGTTTTGTTTTTTTTTCTTTTTTGTGTGTGTGCTATTGATTGTGTCTGTTGTGGGATGCTATTCAATTGTGGCGCACTGTGAGAGACATACATAATAAGATATAGTGCTAAGGAGACCAGGGTGAAGGTTGAAGCCTTGAGCTTTTTTCCACTTAACTTTGTCCTGTAACTCTGTTTTACCTGTGGGTAATGAATAGAGGCTGCTCTGCTCTGAAGTGAGGAGGAGCAGTTTGCTGCTGCATTTGAGGGGCACCTTCCTACATTTGGTTGTGTGTTTCAGACCTTGGAGAGCTCATTTAAACCCTACTTTATTGTTTCCAGCGGCACCACTCAGAAGCGCCGAGGTGGTGCTTGTTGCTATGGAGGACACAAGAAAGTGACGTGGTTGTGCAGGCAGGATATGGAGAGGGAATATGTGTGTGCAGCGTGAAGGAGCGTGCGGTGCCTGTGTGTTTATGTATATGTTTGGTGAAGGTGTCTGTGTTAAGTGTTTGCTCTATGTGTTAAATCATCTCTGCACCAAGCATCGTGCATGTGTGTGTGTTTTGAGGCAGCCAGCAGAGCGCGGGGAACATCTGCACACAGTGGCACAGGCCTTCTGCCTTTACACACGGCTCCTGCCGAGCAACGCTTCACGGCCTAGCAGGCTGTGACCTCCCAGAGGCTCCAGGGGAGCTCTTCCTCTTAAAAGCCAGCTGTGCCTCATACTTTCTGCCCGCCAAATATTCCACAGTCCAGCTGTTCACCTGAGAAGCATGGAGCACAGCCCTCTCACTTCCTCCCTTTTATATTTTTGGAGAGTCATTGTGCAGGTTTAAGAGAGCATGTAGTATAGCACCTGTGCTGTCTTTGTTGTTATTGCCAAAGCAACTGAGTTGGCCTCTCATTTTGTGTTCACAGCGGTGCACTTTAGTTTCCTCAGATATATAACTTTAACATTAAATGCATTCTCACATTTGTTTTGTTACGGTAGAAGATGTACAATACTTGTAAAAAATACATCTCAGGGGTTCTAACTCTTTCAGCGGTGCATGACCTCAGTTTAATATTCAATGTTTCATCACTCCAGCTGTCTTGAGGATAGTTAAGTCCACTTTTTAAAAGTCTTCATCTGTTTTTCTTTTAATGCAACTCTCTTTGAGATCTAAACACAAATAGATTATCTTTAAAAAGGCTCTCCATACTCTTAATCAGATCGATGTGTTTGTGTATGTGACGGAGAGAGTAAATGCCTAGTGTGTGATGTTTTAAAGCATGCATGCCAGGTAACACTTTGATGTACTTCAGAGACACATTAAAAGGATGGAGCAGTAACGTTTAGCCACAGATAACAAAATGAAACTGAGAAGTATCATTTACTGAAGGTCCTCTTGTTATTGTAGAAAGTGTTATGACTATATCATCTTTTTTGTGTCCTTCAGACACATCTGTGTTGGTCTCAGACTTCAGGGAATAGAGCTAATTTTTATGATTGATTTTTGCTTTCAACCACAAGAGGATTGCATGATACGGTCATTTATGGACGTGTGGACGCCGTTTTGTAAATAATCCATCAAGGCTTTAAATGACGCCAATCATTTTTGTGATGCGAATCAATATGATGAATAAGACATATTTCTAGTTTTAAATGTGCTGTTGACACCTATTTATTGACGTAGGTTCATTGGGGGGGTTCACAGAATGATTTTCTCTTTTCTTTTAAAATACTATAATAGTAACAACTGGATTGCACAATGAGATATTCAACCATAAATGTATAACAGAATTATCATTTTGGCCTGTTGATGTGGAAGATTAACACATTAAAGTTAGGCACCAAGATAAGTCTTCTTAAGACAGTTGTCTAAAAAATAGTCCCTGGTTTTAAGGACAGCATCATTTGTAATCAAATATGTCCTGACTCATTCCCAGTGTTGGTGGTCATATTACATTTGTATTCAAATTACATGTAACAGTTATTAGTAATTTAGCATGTTACCATTCATAAATTCAGTAATTACAAGAGTTGCTAATCAATTCATTAAATCTTTTTTTGCGTCACAAAAGTGCATAATGGGCGAATAAGAAAAATTGTCTACATGCCTACAAAGGTAACGCAGTAATGATGTGTTAATGTTCCTAAATTCAGTCATTAGGCAGGCCAGACTCTCTGATATTGTTTTTATGTACAGATGTAGCTATATTTTGAGGCAGTAGAAGCCCTCTGCAGTGCCATCTTGAATATCCTTTTGGAACATGTTTTGTGCTGATAAATAGGCATATGAAAGCTTTAACCACAGACTGTATAAAATAATGGACGCAGCTACCATGAAGTCATCCATTGGTTTGTGGATTGGTTTTCTGAGGCCTTGAGTTCGGCTTTTCAGCTGTTGCTATCCTATTTTGTTTTGTTTTGGTTTTTTTTAAACCAGAGGTGACCATAATTGGACAAGAGGGTGGAGTTGCGGACAAGCAAGGGACAGTGCCGCACCAACACCCCACCATTAATATAGTCACAGGCGTGTGTCATCATTTCACCATCGAACAGCAAAAACACCCACTTGCTTGTGGGGCTTACAGTAATATACGACAAAAATATGTAGACACTAAAAAAATCATTAAACCACCTAACAGCATCCATTGCATACATTATAGCCACCCTCCGAATCGATAATCAACACAAGCTCAGCAGAGAATAACAACAAAAATTCCTGCCTTCCCTCAAGCTTATTTGTCCAAAACAGCCCATAAAACATTCACGGAGCCCTCAGCCACCTTTCCCCTGCTTGTTTATTTACTCTTCGCATCTTGAACAGTTCAGTGTCCTTTTGCAATCTATGACCTCGCTGAGGTCTGACTTTGGCCTGCCTAGGGTCAGACTGCCCCGCTAGTTTGAGGATATTCAACAATTGTTGTTTTTTGCAATTTTACCAGTTTCCTCCTGCCGCAGAGGATAGACTATCTTAATTCAAACCACAGTTTCAAATCAACGTCAGCTCATGCACAAAATTCTCAAACTCCACGCACTGTCAAATAACAGTAAATATTAGACAGAGACTTATCTAATCCTGTTCCAGGACAATCTAAACCCTGCATGTTCAATAAACCTTTTCTCCAACACTATTCATTTCAAGTGGCAAAGCATTTCCAAAATGGCTATACTGTATAGGCAAGAAACACTTTGCACGCAGTTGTAGAAATTTAAAGAAGCTTATGTCAAGTGTCGCCTTTAAAAATGCCTATAGGGCAATATGCATTAATATGTCAGTCATGAAAAAGAGTCAGGACTAAGGGACAAGTTAAAAATTTTTGTTATAACAAGGTGCTGCTGGCTCAGTCTGTGAAGTAAAGCGCATAAAAAGTGAAGAATAAGCACATGTACAGGCCTGATATATGTCTACAGCAGAGCAATTATAGGCCCAATGGGCAAAATGGGTGACATGCCTCTAGATTGAGTGCATGGGATGTACAGAGCAGTAGCTCGTGGATCTACTGCAAACCAACTGGGCTTTATAGGACAGATTCAAACCTCAAAGAATACACTGTAGTTTATACAATCCTCCCACTTGTTGTATATCAGCAAAGCGAGACAGAAAAGGGATAGACTGAGCTCAGAGATCCACAGTGTTACTGAACAAACAGACCTTGAAGAGGAGAACATGCGCTTATATGCGCTTGCAACACATATAAATACATACAGACACTATTTGTCATTTTACAGCTCTATAAGTCCTCTTTCTCGCTCTCTCTCGTTCTTATTACTTTCTCGGATAAGCTTATTAGGATGGAGCAATGTGTTAAAATACTCGATCAGAAATTAAGCAGTGTAATGAAGCAAGACGGAGGTTGGTAAGACTGGGAGGTTAGAAGTTACCTAAGCAGTCAGCTCGACTGTGACGCCTCACTTTCATCTCGGAGGAAAGGGACACTGAAAGAGTGGGTGTGAGAATAACCCTCGCAGTTATCTATGAGATGGGAAGTTAAGACTTCCAACCTTACAGTGATTGATGACCTACATGGCAATGATGTATAGAGTGCCCCCATGCCTGTCCTATAATTTATGAGCAGGCCTGTTTAATTTGTCTGTGGCTTAATTTGGCCCGTATATATATGACGTATGAACGTGTTCAGCAATTGATGGCTTCTACTGTCGAGCGGCAGTGGCTGACTGAGACTAACATGTCCTTTGGCATTGACACCTTCACAGTCATCTGTCCAATCTACATGACCTGACAATTAAGCTAATAAGTGAAAATGGCACCTTCCCAATGCAATTTTAATGAGCACCATGTTGAGTTGAGGAATCTGTTCATGAGGAATTGTTAATGGGCTGCTTCTGATTCTCTGCACTGACGCGGGGATGGTAAATGCACTTGAACTAAAGGCTTGCCATAATTGGTCCGCGGTCCCTCGTTGAACCGGGCCTAATTGTGGTCCTTCAATGTCCGTCAAAGTTTTGCTGTGAATTTGAAGGGTTTATAGACTTTTACAGGTCTGTTGTCAGTATGACCTTCGATGAAGTACAAATGCTTTGGGCACTTGTCCTTCATGATGTCGGCCGCCAAACACAGTGCAGATATGTGATACAGATGTGCCATCTCATTATGGTGGTATAATTTTAAATGTCATAAAAATGATCATATTAGAATATTTACAGTACTGCAATTATAATGATGTGATTAAATGAGTACTTCACCCACACAATTTAAAAATCGAATGGTCCCCCCTTATTGCATTGAATTTGTAAAGAAAACTACTTTTCTCCTGTGCCCTCGTGATTGAAGAACCCTAAAATTTACATCCATTCACACTAATGCTACTCATGCATGCACAATATTCTAAGTCTCATTCATCCAGCCGTATGCTGTCCAACAGGAAACTGAAGAGACAGTGAAGTACTTCATAGCCATACTCTATTGACAGAAACAGTAATTCTACCTCACTGAGCTCAGGTGATGCTGGGCTACCGCTGCCTCAATCAGTTACTTAGATGTGGTATTGTGTGACTTTAGGGTTAGTTCAGTGAGTAATCGATAAACAAACAGTCATTTAAAGGCTAAGGTATTTAAGTCATGGAGACAAACAGCAGTCACAAAAATGGTTGAAAACAAAAATAAAGTCTCTGCCAGAAGTGGTATGTTACATAAACTCTCAGAGAAGAAGAGCAGAGGCGCTACATCACACAAAAAAGGCCACAAGCATCATGGTCACATAAAATGGATTACCAGACTAGATGTCAGAATCTGTCTCATTCCCCTCAGCAGGTTACGATTGATGAAAGCGCATACACTTTCTGGTATTTTACCAGAACCTTACATCATAATGTCAGGAAATAGAAAACACTGAGTTTTTACAAGTTTGGAAAAGTGAAGACAAACAGCTCAATCAGTCACAAAAAAGCCTAGAAATAAACAAAAAACAAAAAAAAGAGGATGACAAGTCACCACTTTGTAGAAACTAATGAAGACGCAAACAAGAATTATAAGTATAAAGTATAAAGAATAAACACCAAGCTTAAGCTTGTTTTATTATCACAAGTCAGGAAGTTAATGGCATCGGTATCCCATTTTTGATAACTGTATTTTTATGTGCATATGTAAGTATCTCATTGCGAAAGTTTTATGTAAATGGAAGAATTCAATAACACTCTTAATTTTACAAAAAGGTTCTTACGCTTACTTAAGGTGTTTTTTTTTTTTGTTGAAAAAGGGTTAATCTGACAAACTAAATAGGGAAATGCCTTTGCCAAATAAGTTTTGATAATATTTAAAGAAGTCTTGGGGGAGTTTTTCCTTATCTGCTGTGAAGGTCCGAGAACAGAGGGACGTCGTATAACGTGAAGCCCTCTAAAGCAGACCGTGATTTGCGGTAGTGGGCTTTATAAATTAAATTGATTCAAACTGAATTGACTTGACATGTATGACACACATAGCCATTGCTACACATTGGGGCTGGCTAATATACAATATTATATACTGTATATGTTGTGGCTTAGAAGGTAGAGCAGGTCATTGGTTGAACCCCAGGCTCCTCTTCTTAACACATCAAGCCCAGTGTCCTGAAGGTGCTGCTGAAATGTGTATTGCAATACACTTAGAGGTGTTATATCCTTAAAAGTATCGTCATGACAAATACACCCTGCAGTATTCTATTATTTCATAACAATATGGCCCACTCCAGTCTGTAAGCATCTATACTTGACTTTATAAGAGGTATGTTTTCCTCGACAACCTTAATCTCCCTGCCATAGAAAGCTCGGGGCTTTGCATTGTTGCCACGCTTGGAAGTTGGTGAGGCTGCCATTGTATGTAAAGGCTCACTAATAGACCCCAGTGGGGCGTCATTTCTATTCCACTCATGATGAAGACATTTTCTCTTTCTCTATTCCTTTCTTTCTCCCTCTGTCTCTCTCTCTCTCTTTCTCTTTTTTCACTTCTCTCGCTTTCTCTGTCTCTCTCTCAGACTTGATATTTTTCTCTTGGCTCTTCTCTGCTCCGCCTGTGGGCCTGTGAAATGTCTCTGTCTGAGGAGAAGGCCCGCTCGTCCCTCTGGAAGCCATTAGAGAACCTTTATGAATATGTGCTGAAAGGGCGCTTTTTTCAGGGGTGGGGACTGAGTGGGTGGGAAGTTGAGGGGGATTAATGTGCAATGCTATCATTTGCCTTATATGCTCTTGTGAACCACCTATGAACGTTCAGCTTGTCTTTTTGGAGAAGTGTTTTATTTTTGTGCCACTCTTGTTCTTTTTTTGAGTTGCTAGTGGTGCTGAGTGACGCCTGTGTTTAAGTATAGTGCCTGTGTAGATGTTTTTCTTTTCGAGTGAAGCTATATTGCTTAAAAATACTGTTGAAATTGCTGGCCTTCGCAGGCAATGGTTTCCTTTTTCATACTCTTTCCAATATCTTCTTTTCTTATCTACTTTTTCCTGCTTTTACTTACAACTTTTATTTTGAGATCGTAGTAAGTATAACTTCAGGCACAAACATAAAGGGTGCATTGTGTTGGTAAGTGCTGCTCAATATAAGTGCATTTTTGAAAGGGGGGAAGATGCAACAGGGCTCAATTTTCACAGCTTTTATGTATTCTGTCCCCATGAAATAAATATCACATATTTTAAAAGCTTGTACGTAAAATCAAGCTGTGGTTAAATATTCAAGATGCTCTTGAAGAGATAGTGGCCAGGGTGCACTAAGTGCACCACTTTACTTGTAGCATCTAGCCCCAAAGTTGATTGGTTTAACTTTGTACTCCTACTGGTAAGCCTGTGGCTGTTTGTGTCTGTATATTAACAGCACCACTTTTAGTGAGATCAGCCTACCGTTGGGTTTTTTCCCCCCTCTTGTTGATCTGTACCTCATCATAACAACATCTTATTCTGAGCAGCTGTGAATGCAGGTTTTAAAACTTGAATTACCACCTTGAGGTTGTATGCCTCCATGATCCAGTCAAGCTGCAGTTACAGTTTACACCCGTGTCTGTGAGAACTTCACACACATCAATTCAGTATCTGAACGAATGTCTCCCCTTCTGTTCTTGATTTCAGATGCTGAGTAATGGCCAGAAAAGTGTTTTCGAAGAACACTAACATGTCACTGTGAAGTTGAACTTTGACCTTTTGGATATAAAATGTTGTCACTACATCATTATATCCTATTTTTATAAAAAAAAAAGAAAACAAATCTTAGCTAGTGTATGAATTGTTGAGTTTTTGCCAAAAACATGTTTTGTGAGGTTGCAATGACCTTGACAACCTCTACAACCAACTAATTTTAATCAGTTTACTCTTAGGTCCAAGTGGATATTTGTGTCACATAGCCTTCATGATAATGAGGTCGAGGCAAGGTAACAGTGACCTTGACCTTTGGCAAAGAAATTCCGATCAGTTCATTGTTCAGTCAATTTTTGAGCCAAATTTGAAGAAATTTCTTAAAAGTGTTCTTAAAATATCACCTTCTTGAGATATAGTGTCCATGAGAATGGTGACCATGAGCCTTGAACATCAAAACTATAATCAGTTCATTGTTGAGTCTAAGTGAATCTTTGTGCCAAATTTGAAGAAATTCCTTCAAAGTGTTCTTGAGATATCACATTCACATCATGAGACATACAAGGTCACTGTATCCTTGACCCTTGCCCTTCAACTACCAAATTCTTTTCAGTTCATTCCTGAGTCTATGTGAACGTTTGTGCCAAATTTGAAGAAATTTCTAAAAGGGGTTCTGGAGATATCGTGTTCACAGATGAGACAGATGCGGTCACAGTGACCTTTGAGCACCAAAATCTAATCAGCTCATCACTGAGTCCAAGTGATCATTTGCGCCACATTCAAAGAAATTTTCTCAAGGCTTTCTTGAGATATCACGTTAACAAGAATGGGACGAATGGAGGGACAATCCGAAAACATATTGCCTACAGCCACAGCTATTGTTGGCGCGGAAGCATAATGAGATGATAAAAGAGGAAAGTGGTGGCGATGGTGGTTGCCCTCTGCTTCTTTAGCTCATTAACTGTGGAGAGGGCAACTGTTTTGAGTCCTACCTGATGGTTTAGGCTGCAGGCTTGCCCGGGTCAGAGGAGAGCTCCAGTGCTCATGAATCATGCTGCTGGGAATAGGAGTCCAGCGGAGTCCACAGGAGGGGGGCTAAGCATTGCCACAAAGGCCCCATTCACAGCAGAGAGGTGCTTTGGAGGTTCTGCAGGCTCAAACAATCAATCAGAGACCATTCTATCATAATTACACCCAGGGAGTCATGGCGCTGCACTGTCCACACCTTACAGCACATGCCCCTTCCCTCCATCCCTCCTTCTACCTCCTTTATCAAACGGTTTGTCTGATGCTCTTTTCTATTCCCTCCAGCACCTCCATCATCATCTTCCCTCCTCTTCTGTCTCCTTTTCTCCATCTCTGGTTCTTGCTTTTACCCGTGGTCCTCCGTTTGCTCTTCATTTCGATCTCACTGGCAGTATTTTCTGTTGCTGGTTGCAGACTTTGCTCAGAAATACATGTTCATACAGACAAATGCACATGTCCCGTGTTGCAGATTGTGGGAGAGGATGGATGGGAGGTGGACTGATGGTGTCTGTGGAGGGGGGTGGGGGGGGTATGTAGGGCACAGTGTGTGTGGATAAAGTAATGATTTCTCCTTCACACCTCCCTTGCTAATTAGTGCAGGCTGCCTGCTGCCTTGAAGGGGGCGGTGTCTGGGGAGTCCTGCTATTTGTCTTGAAGAATTACCGACAAGGAATTCACGTCAGTCCTTAATCCCACAGATACTGGTCGGAATACAGCACTTACCTGACTCGCAGCCTCCCGTCAATTCGATTTAATGATCGTAATGATCATTTTAGCCTCTGCTCCTCGCTGCAGCCACGCAAGAGGGATGCGGCGTAAGCAGCAGCCCACTTCACCCCTTCTCCTAGGAGTGTCTCGGTGCAGACTATTTATGTCTCCACAACGCAGCATCCTCCACACAGATGTGTCCACCACATTCCCCCATCATCTCTCATTTGTTCCCTCAGTATCTCTCCACCCCCATGCATTTGGAGAGCTGTCAGCACAGTGGTGACATCACTTAGCCCTGTGTCATGTTACAGGACTGATAGCAACAGTGTGTAAATACGACATGAATTTCAGGGAGTGGAAATATATGTATTAACCTTAAGCTTTAGCTCGAGACAACGGGTCACGCAGAAATCCACAAACAGGTTGTTAAACTTCTAAATGTATGTTTTTTCCTATTGTTATTTACTGAAGTAAATTCTCAGGACAAAAAATAGCAGAGGAGCTCAAGGATGGAAAAATAGTTCAGATTTGTAGTGTGTCACTGCTGGAGTGAGGAAAAACTGAGGTGGGTGTGTAGCATCTTAAAGATATATGTGATAGGTGTTTGTGTGGGAATCCCATTAACATTTTTTAGCCTGAGGTGGATCTCATCTCCATAGCAGCTGCATCTGACAAGCTTGCCATGGCACGACAAAGAAGCCAATCATTAATGTCAGCCAGACGAGAAAAAAAGTATTATGTATCCCTGGAAGTAGTACTCAGTAATGATGTCCATTTCCCTGCATTCTGTACTTTTCCCTACTGGGCTAATAAGATGAAACTTTAATGATCTCATTGTGTATATTGTTCTCTTGCATTACCACATACGACACAGCAAAGAAAAAATGTAATTCAGAGAAGATTGGAGTAAGAAGAGGTGCGATGCAGACACAAACCAACAATAACAATGTCTGTCTGTGGAATATGTAAAAATGAGAGCACAATGTTCAATTAATGTATTATTTAAATCCTTGTATAGTATTCCTATAAGGGCTGAGAACACATGTTTTTAACTTTGAGTGACTTTACAGTAACCCCGATGTATTTAAGATACATATCTAAAATGCTAATGACGTGTTTTTAATACTCCTCTCAGCAATCCATGGTATTGCTTTTGACTCAGTGTTTTACTCTGTTATCTCTGTATCTGCTATCAAACATATATAATTTGTAGCTCCATCTCAGTCAGTAAATGTTTTTTTTTTACTCTCTGTTTTTACTCAAAACTGCCAGTTTACAACTGCTGCAGCTAAAAGTGATTCAGTCAGATACAAAAGTCATCTTGAATGTTATTGAAACAGTTCCAGGGAGTGTTTTTTACAACATTGTGGTCATTTTGTGGTACTTGTATATTTTATAGCATTATACTGGGATTACAGCTGGGCAATATGGCCTATGAATAATATCACAATATTTTTGGCTATATTGCCATATGTAATACATATATCTCGATATTTTGAAATCTCCCCTAAACTACTGTAGAATACTAATCTACTAGATAAACAACTGCTAAAAACAATTAAGTTAAATAAAGTACTCTATTATTTTTACTGTAAGTAATATAAGTTAAATAAAGTAATAACAGAGTGCACTACTGTTACAACAAAGATAAATAAAGCAGCTATTAAAGTAATGTGTATAGTAAAGTTAAATAAAGTACTGCTATGAAACTAAATAAACTGATGTTTTAATGATGTTACATGAAGTACTGTGTATAGTAAATTTAAATAAAGTTAGAAGAAAGTTAAAGTTCTGTTATAATTAAGTTAAAGAAGTGCATATCATGAAGTTGAACAAATTACTGTTATAATAAAATTAAATAGAATGATTTTATAATGATGTTACATAAAGTACTATGTATAGTACTATTATGATATAGTTCAACAAACTACTGTTACAATTAAGTTAAACCAACAACTGTTATAATGAAATAATAGTACTGGTGCTTTTATTCTGAAACAAGTGCAGGTGGCTTAAAACATGATGGAGAAAATACGGATGTTGTGATACAGTCATTTTATACATCTTGTGTGGGATGTTTCCAGTATAACTGATACATTGCCCAGCCCTGTTAAGTGTTTCTGACTTTTTCTCCAGATTTTTTACCTCAACAAGGGTACAAATAAAGTTATAAAAACAGCAATGTAATTTAACAATGCCAGGATACACAACCTTAAAAAAAAACAAACAAAAAAACCCAATAAAGATTCATCAAAAACAGATTCATGAAAAACATAACCTTCATGGGGGATGTTGTGTTATAGTGTTTGACTGCATTAGTTTTAGCTAGTAGTGTGGAATGTATGTGTGTATTTTTCTCAGTACAATGTGACGTGTTTTATTTGTAAATGGTTTAGGGTGCGCTCTCGGCTTGATTTATTTTGCTAGTTCAGGTTGTATGTGTGTGTCCTGTCCAGAAGTTCTCCAAGTGACGGAGATGAGATGTGTTTCACAGCTGGCTTTCACAGTTGGTGGAGCACTAATCAATCTTGAACACCCTCAGTGGAATATTACACACCCACATCGGGAATGTCACACCCGACAGAGCAGTAACATACGGCAATAATGGCAGATTCTGTCAGAGAAATAATAGCACAGCAGCATCATCAACTAATTGCACCAGAGTGCCATTAACAAACTAGCAACTCAAGTCTTCCTCTTATTGATGGACTCTTGCTAAATGGGATAAAGATTAAGTTTGTTTTGTGTTTGTATAACTTTTGGGCTTGGATTTCAACTGTCTGCATATGTACTGTGGACTATCAATACTATGTATTGGTAATGTGGTTTTTAGGGCTGTACCAAATATTTAGAATGTCCAATCATTGGTGCACATGAATTAAAAAAATATCATTATAATTGCTACACAGCTATTTTATTTTTTTAAACTTGGCATTTCTGCACAGTTGCAAAGGAATTTAAGGCTACACTAACATTATCAGCATTATACCATTTGTGGAATCTGATTCCAGTGATGGTTTTGTATTATTGGTTCTTTGTGATAAATTCCCAATCACTTTAGACCATTGTAAAGTCAAAAAGTCTCACTATGTTTTTAATCTAAGCAAATATTCTGCTTCAATGCATATTATTTGTCGGTGTGTTTAGGCTTTAAAAACATTTTCAGCTTTTGACAGTAAACTAACAACATAATAAATTACATTTCTATTTACATGCAACAAGAGTTCTGCTTTGCCCTTTCTTTCACGTTGCAAAAAGTTTCACTGTCTGCAAAAATCACGCTGAGGAAGAGGCCACACTGAGCCAAGAGAAAAGCACTATATTTCCTTGGAGGGCGTGCCGTCAAGCTCATACTGTACACGCCTCTGTAATGTGAGGCAGCAGTGTAGAAATGCCCCTGTGCCAGTGGCACGTAAAATGGATGACACAGGCCTGGGCTAAGAGGCTTTGCCAAAGCTGTAGCTTACCAGTCTCACAGGTGTTAATGTGCGCTCTGTCTGCCACCCTCACTGAGAAGATTGGGCACCACACTCACTTTCAACAGCCCAGTGTCTGGCACAAAAGTTACCACCTCCAGCCCATTCTGCCATTTTTTCCACCCTTTCCTAGGTGATGTGAGAGATGTATCCATGTCATGATACAGGTTGGTGGCAATCATCCCTGCGCCACGCTCTGAAGAGTTAGTCTGATGCTATGCAATGAATGAGGAGAGTACTTCACTGTTTATCTTTTTTATCATTATAGTAGCTCTGGCTGTGAAAAAAGAGAAGGGGAGATTTGTTCCGGTGCCCATGGTAACAGTACAATGAAGGAATCATCTTTAAAAAAAAAAAAAAAGCAGAGAGGGGCTGCGAGGATTTATGGTCACTCTGGGTTCTGCGGAGTTTCTGATTGGGCTTTTGAAAGGAATCCAAACATGGACGATAATCTTTTTCTCTCCTCCACAAAAAGTGCTGCACAAACCTGGGACAGCCTGTGATTATAGTTTTTCTTTTTTATTGGTCTCTGAAATTAATTTATCTCTTTAACTGCGCCTTAGTTGTGTCTTTTTCGGCAGGTACCAGCATCACCTCGTGCCCTTTCTATCTCTTTCTCTCCATCAGAGTGTATATTGCTAGTGGGCTTTTCCTTTATTGTGAGAAGATGCTTGTAAACACAATCGGCAATGCTAGCATCCTCTGGGCCGCAGCTCGTCTTGTGTGCATAATGTGTGATTTTGAAGAAAAGTGAAAGGCCTTGGTCAGGTGTAGAAGCAGCGCCTGATAAAAGGCTTTCTTTGCACAGCTACAGAAGATACAGGTTTTTCTTTTTATTTAAAAAAATATCCGCTTTTCTGTCAGAGCTCACACTGTTACAGACTCGAAAAAAAGTGCTCTCCTTTTTCTGAAACCATGTGCCGAGGGAATTGCATCACACTTACATCATACCTGGCTATGAACAGAGTGTCCAGTGTTGTATAATTTATTTGTATTAATTGCAGTATTGTTAGGAAACAAAATAGAGGTGAGGGAATCATTTTTTTACGCCATGGTCTATACAACATTTATCTTACTAGCAAATTGGAATAAATAATGTAAATGACGTGGTAATTATTAATCTGTAACAAAAGCACATTTACTTAAATGGAAAAAATTTGAAGTATTATTTTGTGAGGCATATTTTCATATTCGGTTCATGAGACTGCAATCTGCAGTTTCCACATGTATCCACGCAGCACATCTCAGTGTGTTCAGATGCTTATTTAAATGCTGTTAAGTCTCTTAGCGCTGTCTATGGATAGTGAGCTTTAAGTGGGGAAAAGTGAAATCCCTCCTGTGTCTTAGTGGAATTGTGGGTCTGAGCAGACTGGATTTCAGCTCAATAGAAGCTGTAATTAGTTGTAATTTACGGGGCAACTCCTCCCAAGCGACCCCGCTGTGCCGAATCCCCTGGCCACTTGGAAAGATCATGTTTTCTTGCACAGTGCATGGCACTCAAATGAACCACAACACTGCCATAATGGCTTGCTCCCCACTGATTTGCCCACCTTGTGCAAGGTAGCTGAAAGTCACTTCCCGTGATGCTCAGTGGAGCGTACACGCTGCTATTTCCATCTATTAAGATGTGAAGGAGCAAGGGTGCCCAAAGCCACCATAAACACATCAATAACAGAAGCAATTGCAACGATTGGCAAAGTTGGTGGTAATGTGAAGATGTTAGTGTTGATGTGTGCGCACCATCACAGTGGCTGCAACTGACAATGTGTTTTTAGATCTAATGATGCATTTGCATGTAATTCTCTGTGCTTGTTATTGTTCTGAAATCAGTCCAGATGCAATTTGAGCGCATCAATTTGGAGTCCAATGTTACTCAAGCAACTAATGGACTCTCAGGCAAAATGAAAATTGCTTCCTAATGATCTGACTAAGCTTGATGGGTGAATCTAAATTGATTAGTGCGCTAACATGAATGTAATATGGAATTAGCCTTTGAAAAGTGTGATCACATTTTTCTGGTACTTGCTGACCTTATTACATTCTAGCATTTTAGCATCTTACTAATAGCCATTGCTTTGTACTGTATGCACTCCAGACCTCTTTTTTCTCTTCCTCTCATTCTGTTGATTAGAAATTATATTGATGTTCTCATAAATACCTGTTGTCATGGCTGTAATAAACTTAAAGTGGTGCGAATAGGACATTAGAAGGCACATGAGTGTTTCTGTGGCTAATGTGCCTCAGCAATTCATTTTGTTGTTGCACAGTCTTCAGAATTTAACAATGGAATTATTATTACCATCTCAATTACCTAAAATTAACCTCGTACAAAATATTTGTTCCCAGTTCCAAATCAAAATTATTACGAGGACGTAAAATGAGAGGCTGAAGCTGTAAACTGCCTGCACACATACGTGCATATTCTATATTGTATATGGTAAAATTTAAGATGAAAAAAGAAGATTAAAAGTGTAAGATGCAACATGGGGCGTTCAGCCAGAGTTTACATGGCAGTGTTACAGAGACTTGTCACTTTGCATCAGAATATTTAAAATTAATGTACAGTAAGGGTCAAGCCATGTCAATTTTAGTACCAAATCAGAATAAAAGTCATCTCGGGATACATTTCATAAAGAGCAAGTTCAGATCATACTCTTAATTTTGGCATTCTTCACCGCATTGCCATCATTGTGTCAAATAAAGAAATATTTGGTAAAAAGCTTTTAGCTTGAAAACCTTTTGTAGATTTTGTTAGATGTGTAAAACCTTTAGTTCTCAGAATATCTTGAAAGTCTACTTCAACAATTTATCTATTTTGTTTTAGTGGCCACAAGAAAATGTTGGCAATGTATGTTTATGCAAACCACAGATACGTTACATTTTTCCTATGTATCATATCAACGTTTCTATAGTGATGTAATAGTCTATATGAGCTGACTTTGTCATTGGGAAATTTAAGGGACAGTGGATGGTGTAACATCTAAGCAAGACCCCAGGCTGCAGAACTCTTTTTTAGCCAGTAATCGCTGTGTTTCCAGTGGCTTATTAGCCATCTTTCCTTTTTAAATATTAACCCATTGCTTAGTTTCCAGAGAGGATTGTGCTACCACAAGATGCTATTTAAACATGATCATTTCCTAACCATAACCAAGTGGATTTTGTGCCTTAACACAGTGTTGTTTCAACATATCAGCATCATTATGATGTACACATGTAATGTATCCAGGATTTGAAGTAACTTTCACATCCATACATTTTTCTGGTGATTTTTTCCCCCTCTTTTTTATGTTAGGAGAGTGTGTGGAGCTATCACAACCGTTACTCATACTGCAATTATTTGTGACATAAATTAGGTTAAAGCTCGTATATCATTGTAATTTTTGCTAAAGCAGTGAGAGACCACTCATAGTGCAATGTAACTGCTCAAAAACTGAATCTGAGTCGAGGTAACACAGATGAGGGGCTTGTCGCCTAAAAAGGACCGTGGTAGTTTCTGTCAAGCAGTCGCTGGGCTTCAGTTCAGCAGTATGGTATTAAAATAAACTTGCAGAGACATGAGATTTACTTTCGCCATCTATCACAGTGAGCGTTTTATTTCTTTATCATTCTGTTTTGAAAGCTTGTTGGTGCATTCATAGACGCTCTGAAAAATGTTTGACAGGTGAGCAGTACTTGTACCTAATGAGCTCAAACGTATATGTTTTCTAAAAGTGGTATTTTTATTTACTACAATTATTGTATCTCCACCCGGCCTGCAAACTATATTTCACAGGGCCTATTTTTGGTATGCAACGCTTCAAACCTCTGATTTACCATCTCATGGTAGATTGAACAAATTTACGAAGGAGAAGAAGACAGAGCATAACAATAAAAAATAGTAGCAGTAAAACAAAGTGCCACATTAAATGTCAGCACAAGAATACATCTCAGTGCGTGGCTTTTCTTTGATCAAGTTTTTGTAAATGAGTTAAGGTAGCCATGCAGGCTTTCAGTGACTTGAGCGAAGTGTCATGTGCCCAGATTTTCCATTTCAAACCAATCATACATGCAATACTTTTTTCTAAGGTTTTGAGAAAAGTCTGTAATCAAAAATCATGATAATTATCTCTTCCTCAGAAACATTTTGCCACCAACAAGCTGAGATTGTTATTATCAGTGTCTGCCAACATTGCAGAAAGGATCCCTACAGAAAAAAAAAAAATCTCAGGGATGTACCCAACCCAGCCCAGATTATGTCAGTCCAATCAGAGTTAGCATATTGAACTATTTATTCCTTTTTTCCATCAAGAGTTTAAGAGTTTGAACAAAGTTCTGAATGATGTTCAGGATCACAGCGACATTAGTAGCAAAGTTAGCCGTCCAAACTAAACAAAGCTAACAACATTTTTTGCTAACACTATAAATCAAACAAAATCAGAGACTATTGTACGAAGTTGCTGTGAGTTGTAAATTCAGCACTTTTGAGCAGAAGGAAGAGGATAACATCATCTGGGAGCCTGACCAGGAAAATTTTCCTTCAGGAAGCTTCCTCCTTCGTACTCAGACTCACCCTGGGTCTGGGTCTGCAGCTACCTGTACCAAAGGGCAGTGTGAACAGGAGGAGCATTCAATCTGTTGCTTAATCTGGGAACCAAAACGTCTTCTGAATTACAATAAACACTGACCGAAAAAACTTGAGGACTCTCAGTTGACAAAGGGATGACCAACTGATGATTAGACTCTTTCAGCGGGCAGCCCTAGTTTTTCTTTTCCTTTCCCTTGATCCGGTCTGTTTATTATTGTTTTCCTGCAACAAATCAAGTCACTGGACTTCACTAAGAGACTTTATTTTTAGTGGAACTTGGTAAGACACAATAATAAATTGACCAAATCAAGCAAAAGGTAGAGAGAAACATTTTTATTTCTTTGTCAGACAATAATAGTCTGAACCTGTCAGTGGCAAACACAGCCACTTTAAATGGACTTCAGTTGATAGTGTGTGATTGACCTGAGTGGTTACATCGCAGCCCAATTTGCAGCTGCCGTCTGTCGTGGTTTTGGTCAATATGTCCTCACTTGGGGACAAAAACATTGCAAAATAGGGTCTAGGTAGAAAAACAGCAAAGTTATCCTTATAGTAAAATATAGCAATGACTTCTGCATAGTGCTTTATGTGCAATACAGATTTAGTTATTTACAAATTGTTAAGACAACAACACATTTTAATGTAGTTTGCAGCAAGATAACCTCTGGCTAATAACTTCCATCTGACCTTAAAACAACCCCAGGATCCTGTCCTGCAGGACTCCTGTCTCCTTTGCTCCTAACTCAGCCAATCTGCTGACAACACTATCCAGATGGTTTGTCCCCACTCATCACCAGAAAGGAAAAGAAATGAACGAGGTGGGGAGTGTGTGAGTGAAGGCAAGAAAAACACAACATGGGCCACAATGGTTTGACCTAAATGTTACATGAGGTTCTCCGTCTTGGTAAGAGGGACTGAGGAACACTTGAATGCTGGGATGAGCTGGCAGCTGGAGCAGAGCACGACAAGCGCTCATCACCCCACCCCGCATCCTCTTCCCCTTCGCCCGCTCATCCTCCACTCTGTTCTCGACCCTTTGCAGAGGCTCACCTCGCTGAGGATGAATAATGAATGTGACTAGACACATGGGTCAGAGGTGACGTGTCTGTGAGGGAGCAAATTCCTCCTTGATTAGTACATAAAAAGCCAGGCCCATCTGCCTCTTCTCGGGGATTTGACAGGGGTCTGGGCAGGAATGCCAGGAGCCCAGGGACAGCGGAGCAGAGACAAGGCCTGAGCGTCGAGGGGGTGGGGGGGGGGATGTGGTGGGGGTGGCAGTCCTCTGCACCAAGCAAGGAGAGACCCACAGCAGGGGGACTCACTTTATCATCACCTCACATCACGCAGACTCTGCAGCATTGTAATGTGCAAAGCTTGAACTTGCCTTTGGGCGTTTTAGTCTTAGTGCAGTGTATACAAATCAGGCTATCAACCATTAAATGGCAAGAACAGCACTAACTGTTTTGTACTAACTCATAAAACTTGGAAGTAATGGAAATTGTTTTAGGCTATCACAGCACAGGAATACATCTCTTTTATAAGCTACTCATTCATATTTGAACGCAGATGTTAAATATTTCCATTCTTCAAGGATGCATCTACAATGTTTCCTCTTTCATGGTTAGTCTGGTGCAGTGCCCATTCAAAGCATGCCTCTCGACAACGCACAGACTGCTCAGCCTGAGGTGTTTCCACTTGCAGTTTTCTCAACAATGGCCCAACCAAACACCCTCAAACTCGACACTTCTCAGGGTCTAGAGCAACACACCTAGGCTACAAACAGCTGGATATTTATTATGATGTTAAGAAATACATTTAAAAAATCCAGCTCAGCAGTGTACTGTTTTACTCTGTTCCGTTCTTTCTTTTCCTTCTTGCTTTCTAAAAATAATTTTAAAATCTAATTTGTTATTGAAAATTGCTTATTGCCTTTTTTTGTTCCATATTATGAAAAAATATTGCACTAATTTGCTAAGGGTTCAAAGTTTAAATACTGGAAAAGTGATGGCACTCCAGGTTTCAAAGGGTTAAACTATTTAGCATTTTATTAGAATGAAAAGCTCCACCTCTAATAGATTGTCAGTTAAATTCTACATTTATAAAAAACTAAGTGTCATAGTGTAACCAACAGGAGACTAAATTATCATAGTTATAATATGTGACGTGGTTTTAGGGACACTGTACTGTATGAAAATAAAGTCATGGAATTATGCAGAACACCTTCTTTCAAACTAAGTGATGTAGTCGAACCAGCGGGACACGGCACTTAATAAGTGTGAAGTTAGGGAATATTTTTGTAATATCTCTTCTTGATGTTGCACTTTATAGACGGTCCCTAAGCGCTCCCATCATGCAGTACACAGAGAGCAGCGCTATCTTCTAGCTAAGAGGATGACTTGTTTTGATGAAATGTAGTTCATTGTCTCGGTCGGATAGAAGCGCTTATGTTTTAACAATGTTTTGCCTTTGAGTTATTGATCCGGGAAGTTCGAATCCGTGTTTATCTTTCCAACTTTACCACACTGCTGAAGTCAGACAGCTGCTGTTCCCTCTTCCCTGCACCGCATCCTTTAGTGGCACAGAGTGAGACCACACCTGCCTCCTTCACCCCTTGTTTTAAGTTAATATGGAAAAAAACAATCAAGGATGTCATTATCAACTTTTAGCCCCAGAACCGAGTCGTTTGCTTTCGTCTGCTGCTACTTCAAGTACTTTTAAGTAATTGAAACCAGTCCAGTGCGTATGCTTGACAGTTTAATAGCTCTGCAAAACAATACAAAAGGATGTCTGCATCTAAACTCTTCCTCAAGGGTTTTTATGTTATTTTTTTACAAAATAACAAGGTAAACAAACCCAAAATATTTTTATAGCTCTTATTACAATTTCACTTAGTGCAGCATTTGATTTTTCTATTTATGAAACAACCAAGTAAACAAACTTAAATGTCTTTAAAAATAGCTCTCAGCTTCACTTAGTGCAGCATTTGTTTTTTCAACAAAATAACAAAGTAAACAAACTAAAATGCATCCTCAGAAATTGCTCCAAAATCCACTTAGTGTAGCACTGTAATTAAAGTGCAGAACACTATAAATGAGTAATATCATCACAATTTCACTTCAAAGTAGTGTCATAGCTGAACAATCCCAGTCACAGCAAATAAAAATTGGTCCCATTTCCGCTTATCATAGCATTATAGTGAAACGAGTTCACTAAAAAAAACAACAAAATTTTCAATTTCACTAAAATTAGTTTAGCAGCTTAAGCTGAACATGAAAAAAAATCAGTTTCTACTTATTGGAGTAGCAGCATCAAGATAAAACCTGCATATCTGCCACAAATTATGCTTTCTATTTACCACCCCTGTGTGACGGCGGACGTAAAATAACTGATCCCGATCAGTTACAAAATGCAATGATTGGGCCCGATGCTGATCCTTCATAAAAGAAATGAAACACCAAAAATCCCAGCTACTCGCCGTCATGAACACAGTGCACACAGACTACACAGCACAGAAACACAGAATACACACGGCATGACTTGCCTCGCTCACAGTCTGCTCTATGGAGAGCCCTGAAGCCCGTCCACCCTGCTGCATATAGAGTCACAGAGGCTGTTCGCTTGTTTATTCAAAGTCTGTTAATGCTGAACATGTTGCGTGTCCAAATTGCACCAATTGTGACACCGCACACCCTTGGGTCCCCAGCAATACACCCGCCAGATGTGAGGTAATTCAGATGACTGGCACTCAGGATATGCAGAGGACTAACGCACACTCACAGAGATCCCTTGCTTTTTATTACAAGTTCCTTTCTTGCAGCTCTTGACCACTTTCTAACAGGCTGACCACAGACTGCCTGCGCACAGTTTTCTAAATTACTCACACATGGGTCTTTTAGAAAGGTCAAGGCCATCTGCAACACCACCAAGAATCCCTTGAAGCGGCTGACCTCCCATGGGGGGCATCATTGATCTTATTAGTCTTTATAGAGGGATTAACAGTGGGAGCTCCTCAGTAGAGCTGTCCACTCATTTACACCGACGTTCTGGGGGTGCGGGGAGGTAAATTACCATACTGCATCCCACAGTAACAATGCAATATATACATGCCCCAAACGAGGCCAGAGATAAGCAAACATGTTGGGAGAGGAAAACACGGAGCAGGTTCACCTCGCGTAGAGAGAAAGAACTTACCCTTCGGCAGCGGCTATAATTAATATGCTAAATTGAATTGCAATAATCGACTAGGGGACTGGCCTTGTGCTCTAGAGGTAGGATGATTAAAATGTTAGGCTCTAGTGAAGGGGTGATTGGGACCCTGGTGAATTAAGGATTGGATTTGATGGGAGACAATGCGCCTTCTATTTTTCATTAATTAGCCTCAGATCCATAAAACCCGTGAAAGACTTCAATTGTGTATTACTCCAGCCTCTCAATTACATCCATTCATTAGCTCTGAATGGCCTCCACCAAAGCATTATAGCACATGCATATGAGAATAAAGGATTGAATGAAAGATGGAGTAGACTACCCTAATGCCACTGGGTCCCATTATTATATGAGGGGAGTTCATGAAAAATGTTAAGGTCCTTTGTCAAATGTCAAAAGGATGAATGTTACATGGCCAACACCCAGCACAATGAGCATTTGTGTGGGATGTCAAGTCATAATAAGTTGCCAT
Source organism: Plectropomus leopardus (assembly GCF_026936395.1). Lineage (NCBI taxonomy): Eukaryota > Metazoa > Chordata > Actinopteri > Perciformes > Serranidae > Plectropomus > Plectropomus leopardus. The sequence goes on from NC_142183.1 coordinate 13,268,011, forward strand.
TTAAAAACCTCTGCAGTCGCATCCACACAGAGCCATTGTGCACTTACACACATTAATCAATATCATCTTTTGAAGGTACAAAACCACCAATTTTCAATGTCTCTCCATAGTTTCCAAAGGATCTTCCAGTGAGTGGCTCCTCTAAGCACAAATTCAATGCACACTTTTATTGCTCAGTGATCATGTAAGAACAAATGGGGTGTAATTGCCCACACAGGTGTACACGAAAGACTTCGCCATAGTCTTACTCATACACATCCTGATTTAATTATAACCCGTGAAAACAAGCTGTATTTTTACCCTTACCACAAAATTAGATATTCCTAAATCACAAGGATGCTCCTTCTGAGATTTCAAACACTGCTCATGCAGACTGCATATGCAAGGAGCTTTTAAATGAATAAAAAGACTGAGTGCTCTGAGTCCCGTTGTAGCTGTCTGTAGATGTAACTCTCCATAGGCACCCAAATACAATCTGTGATTAAAATCTCCTTTGACATTTCTTTGTTACAGTGTCTTTGCATTGCTCAAACTCACTATGGTTTTGTTTTGCTCCCACAAGCCAAAAAGCCAAGCCTGAGGATTTACTACATTTTGTTTTGATGCGAACATTTCCTTAAGAAGATTACAAAAAAAAAAAGTGTTGTCATATATCCTGTTTGCAGCTCGTCTCTCTCCATGAGAGTGTCTGCCTGTGGGTGCATGCAGAGATAGAGAGAGGTGTAGTGACAGGATGAGAGAGGTGCATGGCTCTGTAATGAAACCCATAATTACGGAGCGACAGACGGGTATTGTTCATGCGATTGACAAGTCCCTTTCAGTCATGAGTGCAGTTTTCTGTCAAAGGCCTGTTTTTCTGTCTTTCTCTTTTTTCACCTTCTGCTGCTGCAGGAGAACACAAAGGCATCACTCTCCTGGACAGGGAGTGTGCATGGCGATAATGCATGATTTGCATTTAATTCTTGGATGTGACAGCCTCCCTTATAGTACAGTAGAGCCCCGGGCCTAATTTACATTGTGTCCTTATCAGGTGCCATAATGCTTTGTTAAGAGACAAACATTTGGAGCGTATGACATTTATCTGCATGATATGGCAGTGATATGGTTAGCTAGTGTACATATGTATTGTGACAATAAAAAACAGGCTGCTGATGTGTCGGGGATATTGTAGTAAAGCTGCACCTGTGTACACCTTGTTTGAATGCAGCCTCTGTGGATCTTTTTATGTGTGTGCGCTCACATCTGAGCAGGCTGAACTATAAAAGTAAAGATATTCTCTTCCCCCTGAAAAGATGAAATTATGTTCCAAATGTCGGACCTATTTCCTCAGTCTTTTTTTCCCTTAAGAAGCAGTCTGTATGTTAGGTGTCATTCCTGTAAAGACATCCTCAGGTATCTGTTTTCACACCTGCGTCTTTATGCACACATCACCTCCTTTCAAATATTTGGAAAAAAAACCCCTTGTACTGTGAACAATGTATAACACAGTATTGCTCAGACTTGCCTCTCGTCCTCCAGCGCAGCCCCTCCTGATAGCAATTTTAACAAACACGACTTTACATCTGACTAATCTTCCAGAACAAAAGTTGCAGCCAGGAGAATCCAGAATGTCACGTATCAGGTCAGTGCATCAGGGTGTGTGATTCCTCAGATATTACACATTTTTAATTCCTCCTTACATGCCACTAGAGGATAGTAGGGGCAACGACTGCCCATAATTGAGCCATATTGTTGCTGAGCTTAGGATTCTTGTGGGAGATGGGCAGAAGATGGAGGAAAACACAAGCCCGACTCTGGAGACGGAGAGGCACAATCTGCCGTACGCACCTCCAGCTCACACCCATTTGAATGAACCTCTCTCATTCTCTCAGCTTCCTGCATCAGCCATTTGCTCTCCTCCGCCTGATTGTGGAACACACAGACATTGTTAAACCATTGTAAAATGTGCCAGGTCTGGGCGAGTATCATCCCTGCTCCCTGATGAGTTATTAAACACATATGGAGCGTACCGGCATTCCCAATAAGCCCAGGGATATGTGCTCATTCTCAATTGCCGAGCCTCATCTGCCACCTGCACCTTTTTTTAAAAATTAATTTGTCACATATCCGGGGCCAGAAAACTGCCCGGCTGAGTGCCACCTCCATTTGAGCTCGATGGTTTGAACACTATCAGAAGGGACGTGTCAAAAATGGCACAATTTGAATTGCATGTGAACTGCCTACCATGTGCTATTGCTTGTTTTTGTGACAGGAAGACAAGCCCTCAAGCAACGATATATCTGTTTTTTTTTTTTTTTTACCGCACAAGTGTTATCCTAGTGATTTCTCTTCCACCCCTAGAGATGATTGGAAGTGTTAACCATGTTTCCTGTGTATGACATGTCTCTTTGTCATGTCATGCTGTCAACGAAAAGTTATAGCAAATTAATTCCCTCAGGACCCAAAGCCATTCTCCCCTCGTTCACTTTTTCCCCTTTACTAAAGTTCAAGCGCTGTAATATCTAAGGTCAGACGAGAAATGGCTTGTCTGCTAATACTGGAAATCTGTGCAGGAGTTTAGATGGAGTGGAGTTTGGTGACGGCGAAAGCTTCGGTGCAACAAGAATTCCCGCAGGAATCACAATTTGCTTCAGCATTCCTCGGCCCTTCACAGTTTGATAACTCAATAGATTACCTGCCGCACTTTCCAAGGACATTAAACTAAGTTCTCCTCACGATCGATGGGAAAGGGCTTTTTGGATATCAACAGTGCTCAATACTGCACACTTGGTTTCGCACACCATAAAGAGCCCTACATTTAATTATACCACATGGAATGGCTTTAATTCCAACTTTGTACAGTTAGCTTAAGCAGCTGTCAATGAGAGAAGGACAGAAACACATCGCTGTTAAGAAGAAATGTCTATTTCCTCAAATAAAGGAGAAGAAATTAGGAACTGAATATACCAGAAAGAAATCTCAGTAACAAGCAGTGCTGGGCTTTAAATCAATACGACATCTATACTGTGATATCATCTAAGATTTTGTATATCACAGTATCGTAACCAGTGTATTTTCCTGGTTTTAAAGGCTGCACATCCGTAAAGTGATACCATTTTATTTCTGCACTGTTCTATTATTTGTCTTTACTCGCTTATTTTCCACGGTACTAATAATTATGTAATTACTATTAATTATGTAATGATGAGTGAAAATATTTTATAAAAGTACCAACCTTAAACACTGTCCCAGTATCGATATTGAGGTATTTGATCACAGGACTTTATATAGCAAGCTAATAATCAAATGTGATTTTTTTTTTTGTGAGCATGCTAGTTAAAATATTACATTTTTCAGTGCATTTGAGGTGAGACATATGCAATGCACTAACAGAATCTTTTATATTTGATCAGCACTGCCTAGTTTTACCATTTGACCTTCGTTTTTTTGGCCTCTATTTTCACTGTGCTGTAAACAGTATGTACCGTCTCTCGCTATTACAGCTAACAGGGCACTAAAATAAAAATAAAATAGGTGAGAAATTGTTATTTATAAATGATCAGAACTCCCTAGTTTTACGGTTTGATTGGGTTTTGGTCTAAGTTTAAGAGGTAGAGAGAGGAGTGGGTCTGTCTCTTAATCTCCTTATATGGTCTTTGTGTCCGCAGTGGCGGGCTATGTGAAAATGCCAAAAAACAGCTTATACCTCAAGCAACAGCTCAAGAGCCAGAGAAACTCTGCTGGATGGCATCCTTTGAATTAATTTGCAGTTTTTCTACACATGCTGCCTACAATTTTTTCTGTAAAAATTCTGGTTGAAAAAAACGGCTAAGTGTCTCTTAAAATCTGCTGCATGAAATGTCTGCATCATCCATTGTGCTCCATTTTTAAAAACTATGATAATTTGCTCAGATTTCTCACAGCCTCTGTCTGACTGCCTCTTCCTCTCCTTGCAGTTCTGGTAGCCACACAGCTGAAATTACATCCAATAACTACTATTAGGCTAGTTAAGGCAGAAAAATGGTTTTAAATATTAATAATAATGACAAAAAATAGTGCGACCAAATCATGTGCTGGTGGACCAACTGAGAAAGTTGGTAGCAACAGTGCCATAGTGGAAAAGTGGAGCCCAAGTTTAAAAACAATGCGATATTTGATATTCTCTATATCCCCAAACCCTAACAACAAGCTGACATTTAAAATATATATAAGGTAACTAACTCAAAAATATATTTCTTTATAGGCTGTGTATTTCATTAGAAAAAGACTGGCTTAAGTACAGAAGGTGAGAAATGGGCACTTATATTTCAGACAGGTGGCAGGTAGGGAGGAGTTATTGGTGCCCACTTGCTTTGTCAAAGGCAAAAAGGTCTTTGGAAGGTCTTTTTCAAGTGTGACACTCATTGCTGCAGACTATTTACCCACGCTTGTGCTTTTATTTATCGCACGGTTCCACACCATGAATTATCTAATGTCTTATGGACTGTAAATTTCCCTAATGCAGTTCTGCGCCCTTCCTCTACACTTTCCTACAAACATGTGCACACACAAGCACACACCACAATCAGCCACGTACATATACACTCATAACACCCCCGAAGTCACCTTTTGTAGGACTACTCCCTCGGCTTTATTGTGTATTGAGGCAACAAAGTGCTTGCATTTGTTTGCGAGGGGGGAAGTGATGAAAGCATCAGCCATAAGAAACCCCCGGTGTCCTTTTGAGGCCCTTGTGGAGGCAGTAAAGCCGCTGTCACCAATCAATCAGGGAGAGTACCGCAATATTGTTTACTAGCGCAGCTCATTAAGCAATGTAGCAGAACATGCTAACTTAATTTAAAGTGAGATTTATTGTGGCCGGGGCAGGAGAGAACCATTGTCCCGTAGCTCAACTCTGTGCCATTGTGGATCTGGGTTGCTAAATTGCAACCAGGAGCCGCTGATAAATTGTCCTGCTCTCATCTAACCTACTTACCGGTTTCCAGATAGACAATAATGAAGAATCATTTGACACTGAAGCGGAGCACACTAAAGTCATTTGCTATCACGCTATGCAGCCCAACTGTTGGCCAAAATACCACAAAGGCTATGTTAGAAGTGGAAGCAGACTGGTAACATGTAGAGACGCAGATGATTCTCATTAACCAGGCAACACAGGTTAAGTTGCGGGAGGTAGTGCATTTCACCAAAGCAGAAGCAATCTAGATCAAAATTGATTGCTTTTTACTTCAAACTGCTCCTCTAAAATTAGACTTTATAAAACTGGTACTTGGCAAAGAATAAAATTGACAATAAAAAGCAGATTTGTTTTTGCACTACAGTATGAAAGCCTTTGTATTGCATAATTAGTTTGAGCATTCTGAAGGTGTTTATAAATAACAGAAAAGAAATGCTATTGGCTGACAATTTAACTCCTCTCAGTCACACACACACACACACACACATAAACACACACTGCAGCACATCTGTGGAAGTGACACTGACACACTGACAGGCCTCCCACTGAGGACGAGGTCACACTGAAGCCCAGTGATCAGGACTCTCACCGGGGTGCTTTGGGCTTTTTCCCAGGTACCAGGTCCAGGGGCATCTCTCTTGCAAAGTGCCTCTGGGGAGTAGTCACACTTTTAAAAGACGGAAATTAAGTGGAAAAATGTCTGCTCACTCACTGATGTAATTATCTGTCCTGGATTAACATCTGTTCGCCGGCTTGCGTGCCAAGTCCACTTCAACATGTGCCAGTACCTCGTGGCAGTGCCGCGTATGTGTACCTGTGTCTATTTCCAAATGCTGTGTATCTTGGCACCAGCTGCAGCAACTTTTCACTCTGACATCCTCCACCCATTCAACATCTGCGTATTTATGTGAACATCTTGGCCGCGGTCATTGAGAATACCAACGTTGTGACACCACCTAATCAGTTTTTCCAGTTTAACCACGGCACCGCAGCACAGGTTTTCTTAGATGAAAATTCATTTTACAAATTACTTGTGCTCTACAAAGCAGAAACAGAAATTAAAAATTGTACTACATTTTCAGGGTTCCTACTGCTTATGGCACGTTAGATTTAATCATTTTTAATGCTACTCGGGATGAAATTTAAGACCAAAACTGAAGAACATGAACCAACATTCTGACTCAGGGTTAAGGATGATTTCGCCAAAATATTTATCGAAATTAGGATTGTAGATTGTGAAAATCTGGACCAATGCCGATGCAATGTTTTAAATAACAATTTGGCCGATGGCTGACACAGATATTTTTGTTTGTTTTGTTTTTGTTGTTATTTATTCCTCCTTCTGTGCCAGGGAAACAACAAATTCTTTATTAGAAAAATAAAATAACTGTTTTCACTCAGTTCTTCATTACACTTTGAATGAGCACATATTCAATCAAACAACCTTTATTATAACATTTCACATGAAAAATATCTGCTTCAAACGCCTTTTTATCATCTATAATGTATAATCATTTGTTTTGTAATATTCATTTTATACTGCTTTGAAAACATTAAATTTCTCTTTCATACAGCCGTATTTATTCAAGTTTCTCTCCTAAAACTACATTCTATAAAATTGCACTTGAACACAGCACAATACCATTATAAATTACCTTTGCCGGATATTCATTTTTACTGCATAGAGCCTGAATGCATCATAATGTCACTCAATGCAACCTCAGGCAGCTGTAAGGTGCTGCCACAGACAGCTCAGAGCTCATTTTAACTGGCTCTCCTCCTGCTGATTTTAACACGGATTCAGTGTTCAGAATGTAGCATTTTTCGTCCCTGGGAAGATCTCTGTTTGACCCTAAACACGTTTTCTGCTACGAGCCATCTAGTCACACAACAGTGCGATCACAGTCCATTTGCCAAAGTCACTGTATTCTTCTTTTACCTGTTTATTAATGTAAGTTTGTCGCTGTTAATCTCTGAGCCCTGCTTGTTACTCTGCACAAAACTGAAGTGACACAATAGAAAAACATCGGCCACTGACATCTGTGAATGACATCATATTCGCTGAAAGGCCTATGACAGTCAAGGCGATCACTGGCTGATACCAGTGTTCAGCCAATAAACTACTGCAGGCCTAATTCTAACAAAAAGCATGATATGCTGGTTTTTGTGGTGATTTTCTGTTTCTTACTCTGCATGTGGGATTCAACTGCCTTGATTTACACAATGACAATTTAGGAAGAGGGATTTGATAAATTATTTTTAAAAAAGAGGTTACTATTATACCATATTGAGATTTTAACTTAACTTAACCTACCTTGACATAAATTTACCAAAATTAACACATTATCAATGTTCCATTAATGACGCTTTTTTTTAAGGTTTTCTGATGGTTTTTGCATGTTTTTACATAATATGTCATTGTTGTTACTCTTTTATGCTCATTTGTGCAAGGCAAATTCCCCTTGGGGCAATAAAGGTTTCATATATGATTAATGTGAGGAAAAAAAGCCCACTTCTGATCATTTTTAAGACATTTAAAAGATTGATTTAAGTCACTTTAATACCAATTAAGGCCTCATTTTTTGAATAATTAATTCAATGCCTTTTAAGTCTTTTTAAGGATCCACAGGAGCCCTGGTTTTGAAGATTATTTCAGTTTATTTGACTTTATTGTATTATCATTTTTATTCAGTAGTCAGCCATATTTACTGCTCTGGTATTTTCTGCCTACTCTCCTTTTATTATAAAACTAATCCAAGCAGGGACAAGTCCTCACAGATTATCCCCTCCTGTTGGTGGGAAGCCTCTAGAAAGCTCATTAGCATGCTTCATTTATCTATATCACGTGTGTCAAAGTGAGTGTCGGGGTGGGCGTTCACCTAGTGGCTTATTCCCACCTTAACAGCTCTGTTGTAACAGAGCTCAGGTGGCCTGTGTGTACTGGAGAACCTGCTTAATATTCAGCCTGCAAACCTGGGCTAATCCATTATGCATTGGCATTGTTATACTCCTTTTTATTTTCCCCCCTTATTAGAAGGGCCAACTTTCCCTGGTGCGGCTCTAAGTGTGAGCTAAATGAAGGATTCCATTTGAGTTGTGGTTATTGACATGCAATAACCAAAGGATTACACCTGTCTTACTGCGGAAATGCCATCCAATATAAGCGGAGGGAATGTATTTGGATGACCCTCGGGTATACATGGGGACTATTCCCCAGAATGTTAAACCCACTGGGAGCAAATTATAATTGAACTATACCATGGAAAAGAGAATTTGCATCTCCTCTTGTTAACTGGGTCCTAATTATCTTTACTCTTCAGTTATTGGAGCGGAGGGGATAGAGCACTGTGTCCTCTCTATTAGATCAACTGTCTGGGGAGTTTTTTAACTATAGGTTAATGAACTGCAGAATATCAGGCAGAATGCAATCACAGCTCAGCCAATATAACCAAGGATATGATGTTTCGGAGCATGTGCATCAGGGCCGGGGAAAGTCAGCTCTCGAGGGAGCCTACCCCTGTAGTTCCAGAAATGTATAATTGGCAACAATGCCACGGTGGTTTTCCTCCATGCTCAATATTTCAAATCATCTGCCCTTGTTGCCACACAAATGGCTCTGGCTGGAGGATATTATCAAGTGCTCTCATTACAATGCATGACATGTTTTACAGAGCTCAGTTAGTATAAGATTTGCGTAGCCTTTGGCTTGTCAAATGATTCTATAATTGATTAGATTAATACTGATCAGTGCTAACATGGAGCACAGGGTGGACTGATGTCAGTGCAGAGCAGATAATTGGATATAGTGAGTTAGTGTGAATGCATTATCAGTGATTAAATGGTTTGGAAAATGTTATTAAAGTAATAGAACAGTCACACGTACTAATTTCTGAGAGGAAATAACCTCTGATTTGATTTTTTGGAATTGTGATGGATAATTATTTGCACAGTATGATGTATTTCTCATTAAAAGAATGAATTGTCTGATATATACAGTAACATGCTACACTGCCACACAGTGTTAACAATGTCTATTACTCCTCTGAATTCACTGTGTATGTGCTGAAACAAAAACTCTTTTTTACGGGTTAGAAATAAGGTGTATTTTGTGAAGTATGCTTGTTGGTGGGTTCTTGGCTTTTCTACTCTATCTCTCAAACAGAGCTTTGCAGCAATGCATGGCCATTGATCAATGTAATGCCCCCTCCTCTCAGGTTTGGGCTCAATCCCAATACAACCATGACTCTACTAATGAGTCGGATGAAGTGGACATGACCCTTAACCCTGCAAGGCCCACTGTTACAAAATTAATACTTTTAACTATTCTGTTAAAAGTGCCAAAATACACCTCTGACGTGCTCGTCACACATGAACCTTATCAATATGAACGTTCTACAACGTTCTACAATATCACTTTTAATTATACTGTTAAAACTGTCCAACTATATATTTGACATGCTTGTGGCATATGAACCTCCTCGGACCCTGAGGACATCTGGAGCTGGCCTACTGACTGAGTTCAAACAAAACATGGCGAAGAAGCATTTCAGTATCATACAGCACAAACCTGATGTTAGACAAGTCCCAACTCTGAACACTTTCAAGACAAAGCTAAAAATGTTCCTTTTTTACACTGCGCACTCCACCTGGTGATGAATGCAAATTCCATTTTTTAATGAGTATATTTAAATAATCTTATCATCTCTGGACCTCCTGTCTGTGCTTTTGCTGTTTTAAATAGTGATTTGAAAAATATTTACTCTTTTTATTTTAAGTCACTATCTTTTACTATGTTTTATATTTTATTGCTCTGTAAAGCACTTTGAATGTTGTGTGATATGTGCTGTACAAATAATGCTGCTTTAAAAAAAATCTGAAAGGTTTTAAAGAGAAAAACTGGGTCCCAGTGTGTATCCTTGCACTGCTTTTGGATAGTAAATGTGTTTACAGGCCCGGCCATCTGGCCATGAACTCACACAACCTGCATACTATTCTTCAAGCTCATCTCTTTGTTTTAGTAAACTAGATTTGGGAAGATTCAAATAATTAAAATGTCTAAAATATTTGTGGTCTGTATTAAGCAAGGACCATGCATAAAAACATTAATCTCAATGAGAAAATATGATTCTTACCAGATTTAGATTTTAGCTAGTTAACACTAAAAACAACAATCCCACACCATAAAAACATTACATCACAACAGACAACACAAACAGCTACAAACACACATCAACATACCAACACATCCATCAAGCTGGCTACAACTAAAAAAATCAATCATAAAATCTGTTATTGTTATACTTATGATCATAACAATGTCTACAGCAAGTAGATCTTTAGTTATTATGAAATACATCTATCAAATTTGATTACTTTTTCAGAGGCTCCCTCCAAACTGAGTGTTTTTAAAAAATCATTTATAATTTTACAAAATAACACTGAATTGCATATGCACATCACCATATTATCTTAGTTTAATGTTGTTTTAATATATTATGGTCCTTTTCTTATATAAAAAGCATAATAAAAGAAATCGATAGCACTACACTGATGTCTTGGGAGCTAACTAATTAGCTCGCTAATGCTTCATTGTTATTGTGGATTTGGACGTGATAGTCCCACATTTTGACATATTTCCATGCCACATTCTTCACATTTGATGGCAAATGATGCCTGAAATTTTGCCAAAATTTGCTTCTCTATGAACAGTGCTGACTGGCAGAGTAGGAGCACAGGTTGCAAACGTACACAGAGCATCATTAGTGGCCTGGCAATGAAACTTTGGTCTGTTTTATTGGATGATTTGCTTTGTTTGACTGATAGAATGAAACTCTTGTTGTTGTGAATGAACTCTGTGGATTCATCTCCGTCTCCATCAGATAAACGGCATCATTGCCACAATGGCGTCTTTTTATGTAAACATCATCGATGACTAGCGATTATGCATCGTGGTTTTGAGGGGTTGTCCCATTTCATAGGAGGAGATTTCAACCACTTACTGCAATTCTGCTCTGAGGGCCACAGAGCCACTAGAAAAAGAGGTTGGGGTAAAAATAAGAAAAGGGACTGGGCATTAGTAGAGAGCGTGTGATCATTTTCTATGCCGAGAAGAGCTGAATCTTGTGAAAATCTGATTGTCAATCCTTAGCCAACATTCTCACAGAATATGGACTTAATCTACTGCAGCATTGTGGTCCTCAGGTCCACTGCTTCTTCTCTGCTGGCAGGCTCAGGCTTTGGGCATGAAAGCAAACCACCCCGTCTTTTTCGATGGGCTCGCTCACCATCGGCAACATGAAACCATGTGTGTAGGAAGTGGCATAGCTGATGGCGGTTTCCTGGCTATCAGTGTGCTTCGACAAACAGTCGGGCCACCTTCTTACTTTAACACACATTGGTATCTTATCCCTGCTTCCAACTGGTTCTCAGCACAGTATTTGGGATAGTTTCCCTATGTCGAGGGGATCAAAAGGTGAAACTTCAGGCACTTAGCTGTGGGGCAGCACAGAGGATTTGTGGAATTTTTGCCAAAGTCTATCAAAGTCTGTAAGCTATATAAAATTAGTGTTTTCAAAATTATTGATTTATCAAATAACATTGATTATAGAAATATACATACAAACATAAATGGAACAGGTAGCATGCTGAAGACACCACGTCACCTGGTGGTGGAGGGATAAGTTACAGGACTGTTACAGCCGGCAGCCAGCAACAGCAGAGAGGCCGTGGGGAAAAACGGCATGTATTTTACATCTAACATGGTGAACCACGGGTTTATTTTGACCCAAACCAGAGCTGGGGGGTGGAACGGTGTTAGCGCCGCACACTTGCACCTTCATATATGTTATACTTCAGTGAAATTTTAAGAAAGTATGAAATTTTACACACCGCATAAGCCTAATGCCCAAGCTTTAATAGTTTCTCTTCATACTCCACCCTTCCTCTAAACTCCACTTTCAACTTGCATCAGTGCACAGCATCACTATTTGGTGCTGCAGAGATCATTGCTCTGCTTCTGTCATTTTAATAATGAAACAAAGCCTCGAGGTAGAGATTTTGAATTTGAGTAATTCATTACTCAAGTAATCATTTCAGCCCCAGATTGATTATTGATCAGGAAGGTACAGTTCGACGCTTCCCCTGCAAATTGCACAGAGACATACATATGATGAGGGGAAATATTAATAAATGAGCTTGAACAAAACACTAAATATGTTTTCAAGCAACCAACTTGTACTTGCACTGCTTGTTAAATACATGGCCTTGGTTTGATCTGCAAGTGAAAAAGGATAATAATCTGATTTATACTGACCAACGGATATGAGCAACTGAGAACACACTTTTCATCAAGTCGCAGATGTCTTAAAGTGCTGTCGCGGAGCCATTCATTAGTAATTCTGATAAAGGGTCTGTATAATTTTCCGTGTAGCAGCAGGTTCAGTGCTTCTGTTGTTTTCATTCATTTTGTTCATCACACTGAATCTCTGAGGACTCTGTGCCATCTTATGGCCATCTCCTCTCCAGCTGGTCCACAGGTGGCTAAGTACACTTTGCTCTTATTTGTCTGGCCTGCGTGTTCAATATTAGCCTTCTCTCCATCCGCGGAACGGCCCCTGATATTGTTATGAGAGGGGGAGCGTGGAATCAAGAAGAGCAGAAAGGCATTTTGGCTGGCATTTCCCACCTTGGCTAAATCCCGCTCCTGGTGCCTGGGCCAGACTGTTTCGTTTCTGTTCGTGCATTGATGATGACACTGTTCCAGGTCTCCACCTGTGTCCTCCTCCTCTGATCAGCGCGGTGGCCATGCTGAGAAGGGATAAGCAACAGCAGGACGCTCTCATCTTTCCCTAGTTTTTCCGCGCTGATAAGCATGGAGAGATTATCAGGATTGTAAGGTGTTAGAATCTCAATCTTTTATGCTTGACCTGATATCGATGTACATATGTCTGTTTGACTCTGGTATTCCCGATTCTGGCTGTGCGTAGTCAAACCTTTATTTGTGCATAAAAATGCCTTTAATTTACAAATAACTTAATTTGTAATGATTTATGAGAAATATTTTCAGATAATTCTCTAGAACATGCAAGGTACATTAATAAAGATAGACATATTTTTGTCATGATGCATTAGTGACATTGTCCATTAGTATGATGATCTTATAAAGTAAATTATGATGTATTTTTATTTTTATTGCCATCATTTCAAAGTATTCCATCTTATTTTTTGCATGCCTCTTCATCCTTATCTCAACTATTATCCATTTCAATAAATGTCAGACGACAATGTCAAAAGAAATAGAGATATGATTTATTTGAAATACTTTCAAATTCTCTTGGAAAAATCAAGGTATATCAATAAAAAGACGTATTTTTGTTATGATCCACCAATGAGTATACTGAAATTACAAGGTAAACTTTGTTGAATAAGTACTTTTTAAGCATAATAAGCATTCTGGAGTACAGTTTTGACATGCTCTCTTAACCCTCTTCTCCCACTTATTATCCGTTTTAATGAAAGTCAGAACACAATGTAAAAAAAAAAAATAGATATATTTTGTCTGACCCCATTCTTTTCTTACATTACACAGATATGAAAATTCACCTTATTCATTTCCTTCAGGGCCGAATGCTTGTAAAGGTTTGGTTATGTTTGGCATAAGTAAAGTCATATTTTTCTAGCTGTTTCAAATTTTCCACGGCAAAAGTTAAAGGCACTAATGCAATTTCCATTCGTCCATTTTGTCCTCACTATTTGATCTGGCACATTTTGCAGTAGCTAATGATTTGCACATTTGAAAAAGAGGAGTTGCAATGTCTCACACAAAATCTTCGGTCAGACAAAAAACAAAAATTTGAAAAGACGTACTATGATCTGAATATGCATTAAAATTACTGCAATGAAAAGTAAAATGTATTGCTTCCATACAGTGATAACCTGTCATTAAGACCGGCTACCATGGCGACTCATATCATCTCCCTCTCCTGCCTACTCAGCCTCAGACTCTCCCTCCACAGTCTCAGCCCGTCTACACACGATAAGCGGTCTGAGCTGCACGCGCCACTTGGGCTGAATACCTCGAGCTCAGTTCAACACCTATATGTCATCATGTAATTTATGTAATTTATAGATGTAAACTGTTATATTAAAACACAAAAACAGACTTACAGAATACTATAGTTAAACTGTTTTTTTTAAAGGTTGCTGGGAAGCTGTAATTTGATCAGACAGGGTGTGATATTGTCAATGTACAATGCTCTTTGTGACTGATTCTGTAATGTGTTGAAAAAACAACAAAAAATATCACTAGAAAGCCTTAAAACTAATGCAATCTCAATATAAAATAAACAGTTTATTGCTTTCATAAATGTGTTGTTCATGTTTTTTTTCTCAAATGTGCTTCATTTGCAACTTGCATGGACCCTCAAGCTGTGTTTGCAACTCCTAGCTAGCTTGCATACTGTTTTTCTAGCTAAGAGCAGTCATTTACAAAATACAAACATGCAGTTTTTAAAGCCTTCAAATCAGCAAATGATGACACTGCAAGAGGCAAAAAGCACGACACCCATGACCTCAGTTACATGACATGAGCAGGGGGAGAGAAGCTGCGTTTACAAGAGGAACAGTCCATTTGTCCATCTGCCTGTCTTAACCACCTAATGTAATGCAAATTTTCATTTTTTACTGCAGTGATACAAAGCACTGATGATCAAAAGCGTGGGCCCTTTGGCTTTGTCCAACATTAAAACTGAGACACAGAGAGGAGCCGGTGTTGTTGATGAGCATGGGCGGATGGATGGATGAGAGGATGCAGAAAAAGACGGAGGCATGGCATGCTCTTGGGGGGTGGGGGGACTTTGCAGTACCTGGTCCAAATAATGGGTAAGGCCAGCTGGGGCTTTTGGCAAACATATTTAGGACCTAGTGGCAGACCCTGAGCCCCTGAACTAATCCTGTTGCAGGTGATTATGTGGAGAGAATTTGAGAAATAGAGGGCTACACCCTCTGCGCTCTTCCCCTAAACATACACTTCCCGTTCACTGCCGCCGAGGCTTAAACACACTAACTCTTAAATGGTTAATTAGAGCATTTTTTAAATTGAGACTAAAATTGCTAATTAATTTTAAAAAATGATTTATTTATTTATTTACCATTATGTGTTTTTTTTTTTTTTTAAATCCATTTAGAATTTAAGATAAAGATTTGATTGTTTTTATATAAACTCACTTGACTATGATGTTTTCATGGCCAATGTCAAATGTCAAAGCACAAACACGAATGCAATTTCTAAAATGTTTTCACCATCATGGCCAGATCATTATGCTGCATAAAAGAAAAAGGGTTTTTATTTAAACCGTAACAACTATTTACCATCCAGTGTCCTCACCTTGAAGCTGAATAGGTTTTGAAGCCTGTGTTCAAACCCGCTATTTTTTAAGCAACTGCACACTGAAGTCATCACCTGCCGTGCCAGTCCATGTCTGTTCAAATTAGGCAATCAAGAGAATACTGAAAGAGTCTAATCTTTTTGTGGTTTTGTCATGAACGATTGACCTACTTTGAATCAAAAGGACCAGTGGTGGGTAGAGCAAACAAAAATGGTACTTACGTAAGAGTATTGTTACTTTATCATTACAGACTCAAGTATAAATAAAAGAGAGTCTTTAAAAAAATACTCTAGTAGTAACTTTGTTAGGTGCAATTCAAACATTACATTTCATTACATTAACTTTAAACAGATCTCCACCAAATAACAATAAATGTGCACACTGACTGTCAATAAAGCACCATTTCCGAACCAGACAAATGATAAAATATGTACTGTCAATGTTGATATTTTTGAAGATCAACTAGTTAGATCTGTCTGTCCTGCAGAAGGGGCTAACATATCTTTGGGAATCCAGTGGGTCACCAGATTCTTGCAGAATGGGACTCAATTTCATGATTCATCATGTGACTGGGACAAAACATGAAAAAGAGTCAACGCGAGGGGGCGGGACGCAAATCAGTCCTGAACTGGCAATATGAAGTTAGTCAGCAGCTATTAGTTCCATAGAGCATGGGAAAAAATGCCCCAATATGAGCACACACATTTCATTTTTGGCATGTGAAGTAAAACGGATTGTTTGTTAGGATAATGGTGTCTTGATGGTGATGCTAAATTCCATTAGCGCATTAAGGGTTATTCTCATTATGTGTTAGCATAGAGCTAACAAACTAAGTGCTATTGATTTGCCACATGGTTGCAGCAGTTCAAATCAAAGCAAAGTTTATTGTCAAGCAGGTTTGTGTTCGGTGCATACAATAAACATATTGAGGAAATGGAGATTTTTTTCTTTTTTTAAAACAGGTTTTTAACAATGGCCTCAGGTTTCATTTATAGCAAAAAAAACCCCATATATTCAACCAAGAAAAAACTTCTGTTTTCATTCCTTTAAATGTCAAAATGACAGATAAAAACAATAATTGTGTACTGTGGACAAATACCATATCTTCTGAGACGGATATCATAATGTGAAAATCCCATAGCATTTTAACCCTAGCTTTTAAATGTAAACATGCAGTTCTTATAGGAATAAACACTATTTTCTCTATTGTTGAAAAGCACAACATAGGAATGGGACAAGATGAGTATTAGTAAAAGTAGCGAGAGCTGAGTTGCCAAATGTATCGGAATAAAGGAACTAATATTTTGGCACAAATGTACTTAAAAGTAAAAGCAATTCTACAAAACAACTACTCTCTTAGTAGTACAACTTATTTCAATAAATTACTCAAATTCATCTTACAGTGTAATATACAACATTTACTACCCAGCATTGATTAAAGACTTATATACAGACTTTAAATAGTTTAATTTGGATGCACTTAGTCGCTAGAATGCAGGTGTGCAGATGCATAGAGAGAAAAAGCTTTTTATTGTCTGGCCTAGTTTCTACCTTGTCTCCAATTACAAAAACCAAACAGTAATGCAGACCTTGGTAAAACATGGTAGAGTAACCCATCACAAAGGGGAAATGCAGGTGCTTGTACTGATACTGAAAGTTTACAGCTTCATGATGGAAAATGTCATAAATAATGGCATCTTCTATTCAAATACTTGTACAAAATGCATCCGACACAACAGATACATCCTGATTATGTCAAACTGCAACTTTGCAGTTCCTTCAAATCAAACAAACCTGTCATTAACATTTCAGTCGAAAAACTATGTATAGTTTGGGTGGGCAATTATAAGCAATTAGCAAAAAAAATATGGAATTAGTACAGTCTTTGTGTTGTAGTGCTTTTCAACAAAATCAAGGCATGCCATTTAAGCCCCAGGGGGGCCTAAAATTACTTCTTTTCAGGTTACCTAAAGATATTCAAAAGGCAAATGACAAAATGGTCTTTTTATTTGTCTCCTATTCTCTGTGTGTGTTGCTCGTTGAGTGGCAGGTACAGCCTGTGACAAACAGGGCTTGTAACATGCTCTAAATCTGTCAGGGCTGATTGCACTGGCCTCATTTGACTAACGGCTACATTGCAAAAAACACACACACACAAAAAAAAAAAAAAACACTCAGACACCATGCCCAGTTGATGATGAGAATATGAGCCAAAATGTGTGATTAAATCTACTTGGCCTCCCACAGCCATATGGGCTTTTACTGGACTGTACAGTAACATCCATAGGGTCGTAATCCTGCAGTGGATTATATACAGTGTATGGGCAGTGCAGGCAGTCCACAGCCATACTGATGGTACTATAAAGATGCAAATATGATGGATTCATCATCATTATCATTTGTATTGCCTGCCAACATATGTTTCTATCTCTGACAGCTGAACAAAGTGACTGTGATGAATTGCATTATATTGATAAGAGAACTTCCATTGTTTAACCAGCAGCTTTGGGTTCCATTTTATCTTTCGTTTTATTTATCTTGATTGCATTATGTTCATATTTATCCCCATAAATGTCTCCGGTGTCAGCATTATGTTATTTCTGCACTGGAAATCTACCAGCATACACATGAAATAACATCCTGCACTGGAACTTCATGTCGCCTGTGAATGAAATCCAAATGCCATCGCAATCCTTTTTTTCCTTTTTAAACTTGCTTGCCAAAGCAAATTAGTTATATACAGTAAATAAAAGAAAGAAAAAAAAATACATATTGCTTGGACACTCCACCCATATACTGTTTTTGTTTCTGTTCAGTTCTCTTTTAGCGTCGCTAGACAGGCGCTTTGCTCTTCTATTGGTTTTCTTCTGGTTATTTATCCTGTTGTGTGCGTCGCCATAATCCCAAATTGTCAATGTGTGCACTTACAGTAACCAAGAGGAGCAGTCAACATAGGGGAAATTAGCACAAGTGTTTGCAGCTAATACAACTCCTGACCGTCCCAAATTCCTTCCAGTTATTAAATTGAAGTACTGTTTTATTTACAAAGACACACACCCATACAGTAATATTGAAAATGCCAAATTCAGAAGGAAGACACTGACCTAGGAACTAAGGTTAACATTAATCACAAGCTTCATTGTGGTGGAAAAGTCATCATTCTTAACCAATGGATAAAAATGCAATAGGGTCCCATTACAGAGCTCCAGGCTCAGGCCCACCTCCAACAAAGGGAGCCATGGTAGTGTGTTAAGGTGGAAAATAAAGTGTGTTCATCATTCTTCTTTATAAATATATGACGTTTACATGGCACTGTAAAATACTGAGCAGTGTGTTGTTTTATCATGCTTATTGTTAATATATAAAGTGGCCCACTGTGTGTATGATGATTTATTTTACAAGGCCTATGATAAGCTGACTGATCAGTGAAATTGAATTTAAACATTTGTGGTGCTGAGTCTTAAAGTTTGCTTTCTCTCGCCTCTGCAGCAGCTTCTCCTCTCCTTCCTTGATCTGATGTTACCAGATTGATGACATGACAGATTGATAATCTACCCTTTACTCCAACTTCACAAGTTGCTAGTGTTTAAAAAAACAAAAAAACAAACTTCTGACAAGTTTACAGACTCACAAAAACATACAAATTTAGAGAGGGGACACGAAGTAATAAAATAAGTGACACACAAGATTAAAAAAGGGAAGTTTGCCCCCAGTCAGTGTCTTTGTCAATCACCAGATGATGTGGTTGAGCTTTACACTGTCATCTGTAGGCTCAACTCATGATGATTTCTGACTGTGCTGCATTCACAGACCCTCAAAAACATCCAAATTTAGAGAAGGGGCACAGGGTTCTTAAAGATATCGCATGCATGAGAATGGTACAGATGGAAGGTCACATTAACTTCAACCTTTGACCACCAAAATCTAAGTAATTCATCGCTGGGTCCGCAGGAATATGTTCGTAAGATTAGAAGAAATTCCATGAACGTGTTCTTGAGATAAAGCGATCATGAGAATGGGACAGACGGACAGACGGACAACCAATAAGCATAACGTTGCTCAGGCATAAAAACATCAAATTTTAAACCCTGAATCAATTTATTTCAAATGGTCAAATCGCAGCATATTGAATCATTACAAATGTAGCAGTATTATTTTTGCAGTAGATCCTGGACAAAACGACTTAAATACGTATCAAATCTATTGAGTTGGAAAGACACACACTGCTATCACGTTCACTAAACTTCTGCAGCCTAAGACACTATTAAATGATTATCAGAGACAAGTATCACTTAGTCTGACAATCACAATGCACTTCCAGAAGCAGCTTTTGTAAAGCCCTCTACAATATGCTTAGGCAAGAACGCTTAGATTTCCCTTCAATTACATCTTATGGTTCGGATAATAAACATAATGATTTCTTTTTTTTTTATCTCCATTTGACTGGACAGAGTACTGGCTGCCAAGAATGTAATACAATTCAACAAAATGGAAAATGTACCATTGATTATTATCAAATGACCTCAGGATTTGCTGGCAATTTGCTACAGATTCTTGATTTATTCCTCAAGTTATATGAGATACAAAAAGATGGAAACAAAATCCATCTAAAATACAGCACACGTGTACCAAAATTACATGCGGGGTCTAGAACGAATGCTGTACTTGCTGGGGTCACTCCAGCCACTTTATCGCCACATTGCCACACACTATCCTTCCTGGAAGTAGCTTAACCAGCTAAACTTGCTCACAAGCTAGCTGTCACTCCACTCAGCAAAAATAATCTTCTTCAGACCTCAGCCGTCCAAAAGTCCCTGCCAAAGCATTTTACTCTCAGTGCTATTAAAGGATTTAGTTATGTGACTGTTAGACTTCCTTTTTTCCCACCACTTCTTTTATCTTACTGCCAAACCCCCTTTCAAGTCATGTTTTACTCAAATATAATCAAACTTGCGTAGTTCGAAGAGATATAATGAGATTTACAACCCAACAAGATCTGACGAGAAATGCAGCATGGCCCGAAGGGGTAAATAACATAATCTTTAATGTTTGTTGTGCACAGTCCATTACATTTGCTGTCTATTTTGTTGATGTTTATTGTTTTACGTGGCTTTCCAATTCACTTTGAATCCCGTAATGTTCAGATTATACTCTGCCCTTATTTTTTTGCATAATTGGGAACTGCGAGTAGAGTGAGTATGTTTTAGCTTTGCAATGATCTGACAGTCACACGGAGGCATTGATCATGATGGATGAGATTGTGTCCCACTCCACATATAGTATTTGATGCTTTTTAGGGAAAAAGAAAGAGAGTGAGTAGCATCCAGTAGACACACGGGGCCTCTCATAACAAGACAAAGTAGGAAATGTAGGGATTTATATAAAAAGGATTAGTCTTGGTAATACATTTGGTCATTTTGCTACATGAGGATTCTAAAATTAAAGCTTCGTTTGACAACTCATGGATTCAGAATTCATTTTGGGGTATTTATTGCAGTCCCTGCCTCTCTCTCTCTCTACGCCTCTCTTGCTTTCTCTCTCAGAGCCAAAGGGTCAGTGATTAAATGATGTAGTCTGTGGGATGCATCAGCCAGGTGGTGTACAACGCATCTGTTGTGTTAGTCTTGCAGACACAGTTCTACCCATGGCAAGCCTCCGATGCAGGAATGGTCTCAGCTGCTGTGTTCCCATTTATTTATTGTCATCTATTGGACATCTATTTGTACAGTTTTCCACAAAACACAAACTGGTTTAATTGGTACAAGCTCCACCAGCTTTCCAGACTCCCCTCTTTGACATCCATCCATGATAATATCCTGCTGCAAGACTGGTGCAAGTTTTAAAAAAAGACTTTACACTACAACATGGCATAAGTTAATTAATTTCTAGTATTTACTGCCTAATATTCTATATTTACTGGGATGCTGCTTCTTCCATTTATTGTAAAAGGCATGTAAGTTATAAAAATATATACATACAGCTGCTTTAAGGCAGTAATTTTACACCTGTAAATGAAAAATCCAAACCCGAAATTGTTTCTTGGCCTCACTGGTGATGCAAGCTGTTCCAAATGCATTGTTGTAAAAGTACTGCAGTTAGGCACAACTTTTACATGTTTATTTTTATTTAAGAACATTGCGTTTTAACTCTATTATACTTATGCAACAGCTTTTTTTATTATATTCATATGATTTTAGATATATTAGATTATTTTATAAGTTATGTAATAAGTATAATAGGAGGCATTGTTATAGGTCAAATACTACTGGCTTGTTTAAAGGGGCTCTAGCATTTGAATTGTCTGGACATTGTTCTCAACAAGGACGTAGCAGAGCCAGCAAGAAACTAACAGTGCTAACTCAATAAACGGTGCTAAAAAAAAATGCAACAGTGTTGATAGAGTGATCAGTATTAACCGCAATGACATCATCCTGATATCAATGGTAACAGCCAAGTAAACACAATACACAGTGCCAGGGATGAGCTACTCGTGGGAAACACACGTGCACTAACATGCACACGCAGCTAGACCGGCTCAACATAACAAACTACAGAGAAGCTCGTAATACAACAAACCAAAAAAGAGCATCGCTTAATTCTAGTAGGCTAACCCTAACTATTTCCATCACTACAGTCAATATTTTATAATAACATCATCATAAATCAAAAAACATCTGAAATGGACTTGAATTTGTACAGACTTAAAGCATCTTATTATTTGTAATGCATTTTCTTTGATAATACAAACATTTTGTCATTTGTACTTTTTTTTTATTTTATAACACTTAGTTTTGAATTTTTGATCAATTACACAATATTTGTTTTATTATTATATATATATTATATTTTTTATATTTTTATGATTATTTAGTGGGAGAGGCATCTCTGCTATTTATGGCCTCTAATCTGTCCTGCAAAATGTTCAAACTTTTTCATTTTCTTTTTCGATCTTTTCTATACATATGTTTGTGCAAACTAAACCCAACTCAACTAAATTAAACTAAACTAAACCATACCTGCCTTTTCACTTGGGTGTTTATTTAGGACCCTATTCTTACATAAGATTTTTTTTTTCCAAGTACTCATCCCTAGTTTAAATAAATGAAAATAATCTCTACTAGCATGACATTAACATGCTGTGTATTTTAATGTCATTAATGATAATAATCATCTAATGAAATATAAAGCTGAAACAATTAGTCAATCAATCCAATAGTCAATCAGCAGAAAATTAATCTTAATTGTTTTTTTTAATGATTATGACTCCAAACACCATTTTCTTTGGATAATAAAAATCATACAGCACACAATAAGATCAGATGAGGAATATCAATTTGCAATTATAAAACCTTTTTAATATTCAGCACCTTGTTTCAATCTAATTTCAGCTATTTAACTTTGCTTTAAAAACATTTTCAACCGAGTTCAGCATTTTCTTCACATATACTAGTGATTCACTTGAACTCTCACACACTGACACTGCCCTGACAGTTTAGTTGGAAGACCTTTGATTTACTGTGAAACATGCATCCTCTCAAGCTGCTTTTATGGCGCGTGTTTGTCAGCAGGTGTTTTTATTCATCATGTTTTTTTTTTTTTTTTTACTATCGAATCTTGCCATATGAGATTGACACATGGAGATTCCCTAATATCATATGCATCCATGTTTATGGAGATTTTGTACAGTGGGATGTGTGAGTGATTTATGCTGCAGTCTATTCCCCAGAAAAACATTTCCACATACTATAATGTTGATGCATGTTGATACAGGAAAATATAGACAGTAGATATTAGCCCATAACACCTGCTTTTCTATGAAAGCCTTGTTTAAGATGACATATTGCTTTTCCAATCCTTCACAGAATGAAAGTGATACAACTGATTTTATTGTTTGACGTCTGAAATACAGGAAAAAAACCACATGGACGTGCACACAGTATATGTACAAACAGTTTCCAGTGTTTATGCAGGCACTATACAAGCAAATGCAAACCAAAAAAAAGTACTATTTTTTTCACATTATTCCATACCTTGATAAATAAAGTAAAAAGTCTTGAGATAGATTATGTACAAAACTGCAGATAAGGGGCAAAGATAATTAGACAGGTATGATAAAAGCACGGTTAACTCACAAAGACATTCCTCTATATCATTGTGAAATGAATTGTAATAATGATGTCTGATTTTATTGGCATATATTTAAAACATTTTCTCCCCACTGCTTTTGATATGTAACTCACCAAGCTGAAGGAGGAAGAGAAAAAGGAGGTTTTTTTAGATTTAGTGAGAAATTGAGCTGGAGAACTCCCAAATTGGACCACATGAAAGCACAAAGCAAATCTTTGTAGCTACTGTACCTTGTGTAAAAGTTATTTTTTTAAAGCCCCAGAGTGTATCATTATGGCTAATTTATGGCTACGCAAATGCTGTTGCTTTTTTATAACAGGGAAATTGTTGCATGTCTAAATACTATATGTGCTTAGGTGCCAAAATGCATATCTTTTCGCCTGTAGGTATAACCTACAATTTTCTTTCTTGTCTCCATAACTGGCAACATAATGGTGGTGATGCTCCCTGTTTCAGCTCTGTGTATCTCTAAGCGTGCAGCTGCCGCCGCCCTGCTAGCTCCAAATAATCCTGCTTTCTGGCAGAGCACTATAGCCTAAAATAATGGGCAGCACATTATCTTAGCTAACAACATATTTCCTTGTCAAGGGCAATTTGGCAATAGGCTTGATGTTTAAGGACTCATAATCATTCGAATAGCATCAGCTAAACACCCCCTTCACAAATGTGCAAGAATGCACACACACACACACACATACATACAGACAAACACACGCACACTGCTGCACACAGCGTGGTCTGTGATTGATTAGCACAGTGGCACTGGTACAATAGCTCGGAGGGGGTGCAATCCTTAAATAGAAGGTTTGAAGGAAGAGCAAGGCAAGCCAAGAATTCTGATCAGCTGCAAGAAAACTGTTCTGGATGGTGTTCAACTGCTAACACACAATCCTCAGAAGTAAAAAGAAATTGAACTTCTCTCTCTTTTTTTTTTAAGCTTGTATGCTTGTATCATACCTAGCTGTTTCTTTATGGCCAGCATTTCTGTTTGGGTAGAGATGAGATTTAAGTAATAGTTATAAATCAATACCATACTGTTAACTGATATATACAATACATGCACCTCTGTAATTTTATAAAGAGGTACATGATGTGAGAGCATTTTGGGTAATTTTGATCTCCTATTTTGAAAAAGCAAATGCATGTGAAATGAGCTGCACAGTCTCTTACTGTAAAAGGCAAAGACGTAAAGTGTAAGAACAGTTTTTGGATTTGGAATCTCTCTTACATAAAAATAAATGAATAAAAAAATCTGCAAAATTTGTTTTAGAGATATGCATGTTTTGATTTGTTGAAGAATCTACTGGATTATGAAATAATAAGGTAAATCACAAGTGTTTCATTTGGTGCTGTTAGTATTTAAGTTAATAACAACTGAGTTATTTTCATCTGTTGACATCTATTATCTTGATTTGCTGATGGTGCAGCAACAGTTTTGCTCAGACAAAAAAGAAAATTGACTTAATGGTACCAATCCATCAGACCAGTCAGTAACAGTATTAGACCGGTTCTCAGTTTCAAGTGGTGAGAATGTGTTGAGAAATAAAAAGAAAACTTACAACCAAATGTGATGTTTGCTGTGTATTTACTCTTCTAATGTACATAGATATACATTTAATAACTGTAAGTTAATCCGGAGACTTTTTGACCACTAGTGGCGCTATGGTTCAATGTTTTTACATTCTGTTTATAGCACAAGGATGCACATGCACATGCATGGGCATATGGTCAGCATTAGTCACATCCTGTTGGTTTCACACTTTAACATGGTTAAGTATCAAGAAATATAACTATGCGCCAACAAAGGCAGTGCAGAAGAAGACAGAAGAAAAAGTATTTTAACAATCGACTTTACAAATGTTTTCTGAGGAAAGAAATGGGATTGGATGTTTGTTGTTTTTTTTTTATTAATTTTATCTTGTGTGTGCATGTGTCCCTTTATTTAAAATCGTTTTTGCGGGTCAACGAACGGAGTACAGGCGAAACTCATCGTGAGTTATTTTTATCCCAAAGCATCAGTGTGAGTCAGATAAGTAGAGTGTAGAGTGAGTGAATGCACACTTTTAGACCCAGCACAATGAACAGTTAAGTTTAAAATTTACTGCACCTGATATTCTCCTGCTCTGTTGATGCCAACAGTACGCTTGGCGCTCCCAGAGTGTGATGCAATGAATAACTAAACGGTATATTATATGTTTCAATTGCACTAGAAAATCTATCTGTGGCAGCAGATGTTTTAAGTGTGGCAGCTTGCCACAAATAAATCAATGTATGGTTAAACCTGGTAAATCCCTAGCAACATATATGCTGTTGTCAATATTGTATGTAATTTCGAGTAAATATCAAGGTATAAAACTTTGGATTTCTATTTTAGAAAGTACAAAAGGAAGACAGCAGGTACAATTTACCTATTTTTTAAGTAGCTATGTGTCCAGTATGATCACAATGCACAGCTGATAGCTAAGTGGTTTGTTTACATGATGGTTTGTTTACATGATCTAACAGAAGTGAGTATTTAACAGATTGTCAACAGAGAACGTCCAATGAAAAACTAAATGTTACTATCAAAAAGTTTGACATTTTTATTTTAGTTAGGAGACGATGTTATAAAATATGACGACAGACATTCAAAGGTACATCTGAAAACTTCATTAGAAACTTTGAAATTCAAACAGCATTCTGCACAGACCTGCCTCAAGAATACACACAATGCTCTCTGTAGTGAAAAACACTGAAATGTAAACATAACTTTTGTATGTTAACATGAAAACTCCACAGGGGACTTTAAAATATTAGCTGGTCTCCAGTTACCAACACCCTGACTATCTGAATTTTTTTTTTTTTTTTCACATTTTCTGGGGAAATATTGTCTTTCCAAATCCCACTGAATGACACATTTATTCAAATGGCAGACGGCATCATTTTGTTTTCAAACCAAAGACTTAACACATGCTCTGTTTGTGCCTATCTACCAATCCAACAAACCAATGTCCCACTCCCCGTCAGCTGGTATTACAACAACCACAACAATTTAAAGAGGCATGAATGGGAGGGGGGGGGGGCTGGCACAAACCCAGTCTTTACTGTCAAATGCAGTCTTTGCTACCTGATTAATATTTTCCACAATTTGACAGATAATGCATTTTTCAAAATGTAGATTGCGCAATACATTGACAAAAGTGCAGGGCGACTCGTGATTTCACAGAAAACTGCTTGGACAAGTGGAAAATCACATGTCTTCTCCCAGCGACTCCCTCTCCTCCCCTCAGTCATCCACCATTAGGCTTGCACAGTAGCAAAACCTGTTGGCAGTCTAAGCCATGCTGCTACCTGCTGAAATGTAACTAAGACAAAGCTCCTTTATCTGCCCTGCTAGTCTGCTGTCCTCAGCACACAATTTACTATTCAGTCATTTAACAGATGCTCTTATCCAGACAGAGACATAATGAGCGCATTCAAATATGGAGGTGGCTGAGACAGCCTCATATTTCCACTGTGTCCTCCCAACTTCGTCAGATGTGAAGGACGGAGGGCAGTGGTGGTGGAGGTCACAGGAGACCTGTCTGGATGGCAGACTGTGGAGATTACTTTCTTTATGACTCCCACTTTGGATTTCTCTCCGTCGCCCTCCCTGTATTTCTCATTTCCTATGTTTTTTCTACCTGCATGCCACATTACATTTTGAAGGTGAATCCCATAAGTACTGGAATTACTTTGGAGGATAAATTACTTAGGAGGGCTTTTTTTTTTGGCCTGATTACCATTGCATGGAATCCCAAGCTTCATTTTTGCATTGGCTATGTCTACCACTGCAAAGTCTTATAACAACTTCATACAATCTGACAGGGCTAATGGCCTATTTTCTTTAAAGAAATATTGGATTGAAACAAAGGACAAATGAAGGAACTGAGAAATGTGCTGATTTACTTAATCCCTTTGAAATATATATCATTTTCAGATTTGTTCCCCACACGCCTCACATTTAAAATTCCGTCTCAATTTTTATCTAAGAAAACAGGCCCGGGAAATTAATCTCCTGAAGACTCTTGACAGGGTCATGTCGAGGCCCACAGACATCCCCAGCAGGTGCCCACTTTGTGCAACTGTGTGTGTGTGTGTGTGTGTGTGTGTGTGTGTGTGTGTGCGCAGTATACGTGTGAGCATGTACAGTTTGTGTGGCTTTAAATATGCATGAATGCATTAACCACGGTTAGTTTTCAGTACTGCATTTCACAGTTAGTGTATTTCTGTTCACTCGCTTTAATTTTCCTGCTGGAAGATGCATCAATGATTAAAAACTGGCCAGTTTAATATCATTAATATGGCGAAGCTGTAAATTATGTTAATTACAAGATATAATCAATATGTTAGCTTAAAAAAAAAAAACAAAGAGATTTTTTTTAATGTACTCTGGAGGATTTTTTACCAGAAAAAAGCTGCACAAACTTCACATGTACGGTTATATTTTCAGAATATGACCCTCACATATAAACAATCATTACATTTGTAATGCGTACTGTACATTACAGGCTTTAACTGAAGCGGTTGCCAAGATGAACAATAACCGTGGCTGTCTTCTGAATGAGGCTCAGACACATTGCAAACGTAAGACAATCTGTGACCGGTGGTTACAAAGGCGAGGTTTGGCATTGTCTAACATTTCTATATTTTCTGCCTTGCTGCCGCCAATGCGCGCATCCATGATGACATGTCAACAAGCGCCCACACATGACAAGCATACCATCTTGTGTGGGCGCGATGAGAGTGTCAGAGGAAGAATATAAAGCTACACCCCCACCAGCTCCCCACCCTCCATCCGTCCTCTTGAGTGACGGTGTCCTTATGATACAAGCTAACAATAAAGTTCCAATTTTATAATAAAGTGAAAGTGGAGATTCTCAAACAACTGGTGACGAGGTACAATATCACAGTGTAACACAGGGTAACCATGGTGCTGTATTACTTCCTATTTTAGCCTGAGAATAAGGCTTAGTAGCCCTGGACCTGATATGTGTAGTAATGCTTTATTTATAGTATTTATTAATACTAGTATTGGTGTTCATTATACCACCCACAATTGTTGAGTCAACAAG
Organism: Plectropomus leopardus; assembly: GCF_026936395.1. Lineage (NCBI taxonomy): Eukaryota > Metazoa > Chordata > Actinopteri > Perciformes > Serranidae > Plectropomus > Plectropomus leopardus. The sequence goes on from NC_142183.1 coordinate 13,296,552, forward strand.
GCAGGATCAAAAACCTGGTGTCTGACTGGACTAATAATAGAGTATTCTTGGATGACATTTTTCTGTAGACAGCTTTGCTCCGGTTCCCTCCTCAAAATCCAATGGGATTTGTCCATTGAATTTTGGATTATGGCAGAAAATAAGATCAACGTTTCTGATATTTTCTTTTGTTCAGCAAGATAATCTTCACAAATGAACACCACTTTTAGGATTTTTAAGGCACAATTGCAATCGCCAGAAGTAAAAAGCTAACGCTGGCCTATGAAGGAAATACACCACGGTCTCGTCATAACCACAACGAAGCAGGAGATTACTGCAAGCCCATCGGTGCGCTTGCTATGCATACAGTGCAGGGGGTCATAAAAATGGGTTGGACAAGTACTTGCACATGGGATGTGTGCGGATCCTTATGGACAGTTGGATAAAAAAATTTACGTCACACTGACCAGAATGGACCATTGTGGAAAGTGTGAATTGGCCTGAAAACGTGCGTCATCACTCACTTTTTCGCGGACTGATTTTCATGTATATATGGGCTATCTTCACATGCTGTGGTCCAATTAAAAAATGTGAGCGGGTACGACAGTCAACAAACCAGTTTTTAAAAAAATGCTCACTTATTTTTGTCATCTTGTGAAGGCCATTTTTTAAAACGTTGTTTACCCTTTGAAACGTCTTGAATATTCAGTGACATATCATGACAAATTTCATCGGGATAAGTAATTTCATTTGGTGGAATACACTTACCTAAAATCATCACATTATATGACTTTGAGTCACAAATGGAGTCAAAGCAGTGTGAGCATTTCTGTGCCTTCTTACCCGTCGTTAGTCAATCAACACTTCTAACCACAGAGATTTTATGATTTATTTTAAGGAAATTGTTTGAGCCAATGCAAGTCACAAATGCTGTTTGACTGGTTTTGGGCCAAGACCTCCCAACCCACACACAAACACACATAACCACTAACACCACCCGCACCCCCTACACACAGCCTCTCCACAGGCATGCCAGTGCTGAGCGGTGCTTTCACCATACAGAGTAAAGGAGGGCCAAGCGGCAACTAGGGCAGCGGGGGCACAACCTGTCAGGGAACTCTGCTGCCAAGCCTCAAATACATTTGAAGGTATCCTTGACTGAAAGTGACTTTTAAAGTTTCTCTTAGTATTGCAAAGACCCAGATCCAGATGAACTGTGCACAAAAAGCACTTTAAGGGTTTTCTAAGGCGGTCTTTTCTTTCATCCGTGCAGGCTTGTAAATTCCAAAATGAAATGAAGTTTTGTGAAATGTACCCACCTAGAGAATATTTTGAAGGTGTTGGTATCAGACTGTAATGTAGCAACTCATACACAGTGGATTGTAGATGGTATTAACAAGAGTTAACAGCCTCGCTAGCAGTTCTGCTGTAGAAAGGCACACCGGTCCCTTAAGCTAAATACAAAATGGTCACAATAACTGTGCTAACATGCACGTTTGGCAGAAAAAATGCAGGCCTACTGTTCATCATATGAGACTGGCATATTAGTAGACAACTAAATTGATTGTTACAGTACTTAGACAGTTCAGAGAGAACAACAGCAGAGAAGAGAAGTTAAAGTGAACAGACCAGACTACCTTCTGGTTACAGTCTGCATCTGAGGCTTCTTAACCTTGTCTATCCAAAGAAGCACTACAAGCCTTGACCATGTTTGGATCCCCTTAATCTGAGAGTCAGCTTTCTCCAAGAACGAAGTAAAAACCAAGTACCATCCCAAGCTCACCACTGAGCACTCACACATGTACATACAGTAATAATAAAAATAAGAATTAAAAAAAAAACACACAATTTAAATTATTTATTATGAAAGTATGAAACAGGGCTGTCTTAGCACTGTTGGAACTTTTTCTGAAAGATGCATTTTTTCGTTTATTCAGAGGGCTTAGTTTTTTCTTTCTTTTAGTAAAAATGTAGGCCTTAAGTTAATTGTGCTAGTACTAATTTAATTTGTGGCAAAGATTTCTATTTCTTTTGTTTTCCATACAAGTGCAATTTTAATTTGGGCTAATTTGTGGACCAGACTGTCGAGATGTTCTATTATTTTCCTTTACCTACTTAGACATTATATTTACATTAACGCTGATTATTTGTCAGAAATCACATTTAGTAAACTATTTTGTGAGAACACCTATAGTCACCCCTTAAATATTATATCAACAGCAAGGTGTTTGGTAAAAAAAATATCAGGATATTTGATTTTTGCCCAATTGTAGTATGCAGAAAAAAGTATTCTGATTTGAAAATTGACAATACATTTTGTTGAGGTGACATGTAAATGTAAGTTGTTGATTTCATTTAACAGAAGTTGGAGTAGGCAATAGTACAAAATTTAGACATGATAAGGTTTGGACCTTTGCTGGAGGGGAATTTTTGTACCTGGACCTCTTTGAAGTTTAATTAAAATACCCCTGGTGTATTCAGTCCAATTTGTGCTTAACATTGCTCTCCCCATCTACAGAATCCCTCTGTGGATGTCCCACAGTACCTCTGCAGTTCATCAAGTGTGCAAATTGCTGCATTTGTGACGTCTTTTTTTCTTTCCCTGCGGCCTCACCCGGAGAATGTTTGGAGAGTCTATCTGATTTCACTTGGAATTGCAACGGCCAGACCACCACCGAGTCATCAATCAACCTCAATTCGTTGGAGGTTTGATTGAATTTCATCATTTCCTTCAGTCTGAGAGGTTCTGGAGGTCGATAAGCCTGATATTTGTGCCACGGCGTTAGTCAAATGAGTGGTACGAGAACGATAGAAAAGAGACGCATGAACTCAAATCTTTTATATCCTCCATTCTGTTTACAATCATCTCTGGATATAAATTATATAAACCTATGTAAACTTGGCTTGTATTATGTGTGGAAGAAAAATACAAGATAAATCAATGACTATATAAAAGAAGCAGAACGGAGAGACAATACAGAGCTGAACGACAGCTCAAATTATGTGTAATTGTGAAATAAAATATTACATAGTGTTTTGCAGATATCTTTCGGATATCAATATATCAACATGACGTGTAAACACAGGCAATATCCATATGAAACCACAGCGAGATATATTTTCATCTCATTGCAGAGCTTGCAACCGGCATTACAATAAACAGGCAATGTTTCACCTATAACTTGATTTGCTTTTCTGACAATTCTCGATTAACTCTGTTCTTACACTCCTCTCATAAAGAAAGGAGATGTTGGTGAATGTTGTCTTGATCGTTCTCTCCATTATGTGTCGATAAACAAATTCTGTCTCATTATGCTGGCATCACAGATGCATTGTTTTCAAAATTGTAAATTTCACTACGTCAAATGTTTGCAGTGTCCTCTTGCTTCCTCTAAGTGAATTTTGATTGCGAACCACAAGACCGAGGTGTGGAAAGAGCAAATAAAAATTGTATTAATAGAAACATAATCTCCTCTTTCATCTTTAATTTTTCACCGTCACATCAGAGCAATGTGACACTCATCATCCTCTTAATTAGCTGTCAAAGCGTGGCCGAGAGGAGTTCCAGAAAAGATGCTTCCCTTGACACAGGACAATAGAGGAAATGGGTAGGGTGGTTTCTAGGATATTTCACCACTGTTTTCCTTTATAGTCTTTTTTAAGGCCACGGTTCTCTGGGGTGATGGCTGTATATATCCGAACTGGAAATGGAAGAGGCGAAAAGGTGAGGACACAAACTACATCATATTGTGACAGATGTCTGGTCATGTCCCCGTGCCAATAGTGTCTTCTTCAGTTATCTGATGTTTCCACAGCCATGCTTGAGCACACATGACCAAAATATCTGGATTTTGAATGTTATAATAAGAAAAGTTTAAAGCAGCGGCAAATGTAACGTACCTAAATCTCACGGTGCTCTTTGGACATGTCACTGACAAATATATGATTTCACATACTCTACTGTCGATGGGATATGTACATGTCTATTTTGGAATGTTACCACCTCATATATTAAAAATTCAATAAAAAGAGGTTAAAAAACGAACATATTCTTTCACACAGGCCTTCATGGTCATCACCTCTCTTTACTTTTGACTGACTTTTTTTTTCTAGTTTCAAAAGTGATACTGCAGTTTTCAATATAAAGAGTATCATGAATGCCGATAAATTAGTATTTAACCATATTCAAGATACAGCCTTAAGTTTCCCAGTTAGACTTCTATTTTGGAAATGGGGTCATATTGCAAATCAACAGGGTTTCAGTGGCTGTAACACCCAATACTTCAATTTCTGTGGTTTCAAGACTATAATCAGAACGGATTCATATACAAAAGAAGAAGTGCTACAAAGAGTACTGATTTTGATCTTGAGTCAATAAATGAAAGAGTTCAAGTTTCAAATTTGACATACTTGGTGACATTATAGTTAGACAAATACACAAATGAGACTTAAGACTTAAATTTTGCATGAGGGTAACACAAATAGTCATAACTCAGGATAGGATCCAACATGCAAATCAAAAAAGGGATGGGCTATATATCAGAAATCAAAAATGAAATATTTATCATCATATTTTTGCTGTTAACTTAGGTTATTTTTTTCTTGCCTGCGTCCCCTCTCTAAACTCTGACATTTTTGCGGGTCTGTGAGTGCAGAGCAAGCAGAGCTTTCTGCTGCTGCTTTTATTCTGCTGCTCTGTCTGTGCCCAGAGTACACTCTGCACCTTAAGAATGATCGAATGAATCCAATGAAAAACCAAACAGTATATATTTCCAACAGTGGACATAATGAACAGTCCAGCTCCAAAAATAGAAAATCATAATGTGGAGGCAGATGTTTTAATCTTGGCAGGTTGCCAAAAATTAGGAATGTGTGAGAATTCCTGCATTTAGTATCAATATATTGCCCAGGCCTAAGTGAAGGCCACTTTCTGTAGTAAAAAAAACAGATAATCTAACTCTACATGTGAGGTTTGTACCATCAGTGTGACCATATGAAAACAGTGGCTCTATCAGCTTTTTGCTGGTTAAAAAAATCCAACCAAACAACTAGAAAAATCTAAAGGTGAGCAGAGACACAGAGAGAACTGAAATACACAAACTGTGAAATATATTTCTGAAAACCAAACAATCATACACATATCAGCTGTACATGCTTAAACAAACACTGCACACATTAAAATAATCATCAGTAATGTGGATATGAAGACTAAGTGGGTAAAAGCAAATAAAAGAACAGCTAGAGAAGTATGGCAATAAGAAAATGACAGCGCTTTATCGCAAGGCAACCTTTAAAACTAGGAAAAGATGCTTATGATATCAAAAAGCAAAGGTGATGTTGCTCTGCTTTATGAGGAAAATACAACAAAAATAGGCCAATATCTAATATTAAATCGCTCAGCTGATCACTTTGTTAATCGTTGAAAGTTGAAAGTAGTAAGTGCGTGGTGAAGGAGCAGGACTTCATACATGCATGTACAGTGAATACATATTCTCATTACGTGCAGGGGGCCTGTGCGTTTCCTGTGAGCCGTTTTTTTTTTTTGGTACCTAACGATGTAGAAGAGAGCTCCTGATGTGCAGGTGTTGGAATTCACATGTCTGAAGAGTCTCTCCATTACCAGGTTCAGCACATTTTTTTCTGCCTCATTTACAGCCTGATTGGAGTTTGGGCGCAGCAGAGGCCAGGCTCTAATTCTCCCTCATAATGAATTAGTGTCATAATTAGTAACAGGGCTAACCTTCTTATTGCACGAAGCAGGAATATGTGTCCCTCTTTTTTTGCGGTGTTTGTATAGTTTGTGTGTTTCTGTGTGTGCGTGTGCAAGTTGAAAGTGTTTTTCTGCTGAGTGCCTTTGCATAATTTTCTGTTTCATCAGTAATTGTTGCTAATGAGATGTCTAGTGCTCTATGTGCCAGTGGATTGAGCACTTCTGTACATTCTCTCCTGAAGTTCTTTTTCCGGCGCATCTGGCCGCCTTTATCCTTTTAGACCTAGGTATACAATAATGCAGCAAACACCTTCTCCCTGTTAAATATTACAGCAGCATGAACACCAGAAATTTCTCTTGGTTAACACAGTAGCGATTGCTCGCCGATAGATGATGAAAATTCAGCTTGAAGAGAAAACAAGAGAAGCTACTGCCGCACTGTGAAGTTTCTTTGCAGTGGAAGCATTTTCTTTTAGCACTGAGCTGCCACACCTCAAACTGAAGTTAAAACACCATTGTTGAGTTTATTACTCATTAGCGCCTGAGCAAAGGGAAAAGTTTTCTTGTTATAGCAATCGTTAATTGGGCAAAAGGCAAACAGCTAACTAGGCATTTGATTGACATGGAAGCAATTTTCACTGCGTTCCCAATTAGCATTCAGCTGTAAAACAAATAATGTAAGTCGTGTCTGTGATCTCATTCTGGAGAGGCTTTTGATTGTGGAGAGAACATGATCTTTGTTATCTCCCTGCAATTTGATCTGAAATTATGCTCCGGTTTTGTACAAAGATTAATATTACCATCAGTGTGTACATTTGAATCAGCAGCAAACAGCACAGTGCGGTTTGGGAAATCTAAGTTGATACTGTTCAGTGAGGCACTATATTGGCACTCAAGACTCATGATATGAAAAATACAGTATTTCTAAAGGTGTGGAATTTTATTGACAGAGAGGGCACAGTTTGAATTCAGAGTTGTGAATCTGAAATACCAAAACTGAGTTCAGTATCAAATCTGCTCTTTGAATCCAAATCCTTTTAATCTCTTATCACATCTACTTAAGCTTAATTTTAAAATAATAATGCTAAATAATGCCATGGTCGAGATCAAACACTTTGGAGATTGACCTTCCAAGAATACATTACATACATTACTTATTTGCCATTTATTTAAATTGCACAACTGTTGTTTTTTTTTTAAAACTTGCTCAGTTCTTTGCCAAGGTAGACTGAGGATATGTCTTAGACTGGGAGCTTAATAATTCCAGGTATTTTATAACATAACACAACCAAATCCAAATCCATATTCAAACTGCCATTAATATATTTTCAATATTCATACATTAATTCATTGTGAGAGGCTTTATGCAGAAGCTGCATTATAGCTACAGATACGTTTGTATGAGACTGACATATAATTGCCGTTTCTTGAGGTAAAAATACCTTTCAATATGTAATGAGAAGAAATGTACATATGTAAACATTTTGTCATTTAGTTTTACATGACTGATATTATGAAGGAAGTCATGCAACAGAACAGCTTAGCATTTATATGCTACAGGCTGACTTTTTCATGCAATTTTAATGTGAACTGATGCCTGATCACCTGCACATGAACCTGGAAATGTAACAGTAGGCGTGAGGTGATAGAATAAGTGTTATAACTGCAGAAAAGTATGTAACCTCATCTTAAGTAATGAAACGCAGAAAATGTGAGAAAATCATCAACTGTCAAACACTTATCCTCATTGCTGCTTTTCAATTAGATGACACTTTGTAGAGATATCACTGGTGGCTGCTTGCTGTGTGTATTGACACCCTGATATTGGCCAATGACACACGGGAGCGCCTCTGGGTAATTGTACACTGTGCAATTACTCTTCACTAGCTTGTGGGCAGGCAGTCGATTCAATCACACCCTTGTTATGTTCATATGAATATATATTCGTCCTAACTCGGAAGAAATACTTCATTCACTTAATACAGATATGGGAGAGACATGTCTAAATGGAAATGTTATTGAATGATTGATATATAACCCTGCTGGAATATTCAATCACATATTTCAGTTAATGAAAATGGACAGTAGAAATAGGGGAGGTGTAAGAGGTAGTCGTGACAGCTGATTTTTATGTGAAATAGCTGAAATTTTTAAATATCAAGACTGCTGCACAGTGAAGACATCAACTCCCTGCCAAGGGCAAATGACTGTCTCCAACTCCAAATTTAAATGTCACTGCTTATTAAAGTTATTATTTTACATAAGTTATCTGTGCTAGCGACAACTATTGTACAATACTGAATAAAAAAAATATGACACGGAAATTATATCCAAAATTGGTGAGATCAGTACATAAACCCGCAACATACTGGAGGATGACACAGTTTTATGGGTACTAGTACAAGCAAATAATAAACTTTGCCAGCTGTGTGCAAAAGTATTATTACATCGTATCTGGTATGGTATTTCATTACGTAGGGCCATAACACAGAACTCTATTCTTTACTCTACACTTTACTCAGGAATAATTAGTCAGAATTAGGGCTAAGCAGTGTGTAGAAATCTGATATCACAATATTCTTTATCAAATACCTCAATACTGGTATCATGTCAGGATAATGAAGAGCTTTCACATTGCACTGATCATTAGCGTTTATGTTTCCTAACATTTAACGAAAGATAACTGTGTTAAAGAGCTGCCCGGACCTGATGTGGTTGTGACAAAGATGTCTGTCTGGAATTGTAGAGGCTTGTATCTGGAGCTAATGTTAGTATTACTGTGGCTCTGAACAGGCCGGGGCTGATTTAGTCCAGAGCAACCTACAACTCTCATGGTTCACAGGGTGTGGAGACTTCATGAAATCACTACATCTACAGCCCGTACTATTTCAGTGGTGGAGTGGGGTTAGAACCTGAAACTCAGTTCCAAAGCAGAACCCCATACAAAGTCTAAAGAACTAGTTACTACTAAAAATGAAGTATTTCGGCAGGCCATGTGGTACTGTATGGCATGAAATGATGGTTAATTAAGGGGATTCCAGGTACATCTTCATCTAAATATACCACTTAAAACAAGGTCAAAATCTTAGTCTTGAAGAATGCTTTCTTCAAAAAATGATTTTTCAGAAACAAATAGTTCCTGGAAGAATCTCAGCCCTACAAGAAGAACCCTTTTGGAACCCATATTTTTGAGTGTAAAATCAGAAAATTACACAACGTCATTGTAATGCAACCTTTAAACCAGGAAAAGACAACACTTACGATATTAAGATATGCAAAATCTGAGACGATATCTAATATCAAGATTTTGCCAAACTCTATAGCAGTAATGTACAAATAAGGCGCATACGTCAGTCTGCAATGACGGGGCATAGACTGAGTCAATCAATAACCCATATTACAGTATCAAGGCGCTCAGATAAATATGTGATCATTGTTGCTCAGACTTCATCTGAGATATTCTGTCTTTAATTGGTTTCTCTCGACCGACACTGAAGAACACTCTGAGTGCATATCTGGAGTGATCTGATTAACGTAATGACAGTATCGCATAAGACTCTCTAAGAATAAATGTCTCCTTTGTTATCATATAATAATTTTACAAGAAAATGAGGCTGCGAGTGAATCTGGGTTTGTCTACTTCACTGTCTTAGTTTGACATATGCTGTTTACATTACTTTAAGATGGAGCAGTGTATTTCCTCTTTTGTGTCTGACCTCCTTCCTTCCATGCTGCTACAAGCTTGCACAATGAATTTGCTGTGCTGTCTTTTAACACTTGCATGTTTTTTGACACTGCTCATGCGCCATTTTACAATGAAAGAAACACAATCAGACTAAGCCACAGAGAAAAACCTGCAGTTCAAAGATTTTCCACCTACGATTCAAAACTGAATTTTGGCTTCCAGATTCTGACTCAACACTATGATACAGTTGGCTTAGGCCTGGGAGCCACAGAGCAGCGCTCACGATTAACTGGTCAGTCTTTCTCCGAACTCTGAACTTCACCTCCAGTCAAGATTTTTGGTTTTGAGACCCAAAGAGATAGTTTGTGGCTAAAAATGGAGGACATGTTCCTCCACACTTTGGCTGACCTCAGTCTGCATAATAAGGTGAAGGCTTTAACAAGTCAGGAGGGCTTCAGTATCGAACGGTTACTCCTCCACAGAAACAGGAGCCAGAAAGAGAAGTGGTACAGGCTGGTAGGATTCCCCTGAATGCCTCCTTTTGGAGGTGCTCCAGGCACAGCACACTTGGGGTTCCCACAGTGAGAGTTGGAGAAATGTGCAGTATAAAATGATGTCAGGCTGCTCTGCTAGCTGTGTTGTCACTGTGACCCTGACACAGAGAAGCAGTTGGAAAACTGACTGGCTGGATGTTGAAATATTGGAGTCGACTTAATTGAAAAAGATTTAAAAGAAAAAAAAACAACCTTTTTTTTTCCAGTTCTCCAAAATACATGTTTTGATGACTTAAAAAAATGGCTTACTAACACTCTCTGTGAAACGAACAGCAGTAAATTCAGGCTGCGTCTTTTAGTGCCTGGGAGACGCAGAGTCAGGCGCTGGGTGCAACTCTGTGCCGACTAAAGAGTGCGGCGGCAGCTTCCACCTGACGTTGCTAGGTCACCATAACCAGTAACATATCATAGCCTCATTACCACAAATCCAAAGTACTGAGCTTATCTCTTTTAATTCTCTTTTAAAAGCAAACTTAAGACCTGCCTGTTCTCTCAGGCCTCAGGCTAATTAGTGCCCTCATCTCTCTCTGTATGTATGGGTGGGTATACTGTGTTGGTGGGTGGGGTAATCCTTTATTAATATTACTACTACTACTACTACTACTACTATACTACTTTGTTGTGTGTGAAGCACATTGAGCATACATTGTATGAAATGTGCTATACAAAGTTGACTTGACTTATCTCCCTCCAGGCGTTTTTTATGTGTGAATAAGGGCTAAAATATTGTGTTGTAAATACATTTCTTCCTGTTAAAAGTTTTTTGAAGAGAGTTTTTCCCTCCGAGGCACCAAGGACAGAATGATGTCAAATGCTGTAAAGCCCACTGAGGCAAATTGTGATCTGTAATAATGGGCTTTATAAATAAAATTGACTTAAGTTGACATGACTATTATACTGGTATTAACGTAAGAAAGAAAATACATCTACATGAAATGGAGTGTGTGCTGCTGCATTCAAAAAGTTGAAGTTTGTTAGCTGTTAAATTCTGACGGCGCCGCTCTTGCTTCCGTGCATTTACACTGACAACAACGGATCTGAGGATGCAAAAAAACGCGGTATATGTATGGCCCTTATCATCTCGTCATTGTGATTGTTTAGTCGCGTGTCATGTGATATCCTCCCACTGATGATATCACACATTATGTTGAATTCCATGAAACAACAGGATATTTTTCACACTGCTATAAATCCAGAGGTAGTATATAACTACATGTCATTTATTTTAGTTTTATAAGAGCAAGCATAATTGAAAGAAATATATCAGAGCTACAATACATGGGCTCACATCAGTAAGAATAAGAAATTGATGAAGTGTTACATTTTCTCATTTGACTTTTGGACATAAATGCTGACTTAAGTCAAAAACAGAAACTAAAATTAACTTTTCGATGTTGTACATTTCAGACTAAAAAGTTGATACTGTCAGCATTAGAGCTCTGAAATCTTTGTAATGATAATACCACGCTGACGTGTTTCTGATTCATGTAGTCTTGGGGCACACTACTGACAATCAAATGATCTAAATGTTAGGGGTGAAACATACATCTGCACGTGCGTGTTTGTTTTCTGTCTCCATCACTAGCAGCCATAAACTTAAAGGGGGCTACGAACACTTCCTTTTTTTCAGCATTGTTTCAATATTATTCCTGCCTCAAGATGCCAGCTGGAAGCAGGTTTACCAAGAGGCAAAGTGTCAAGGTGGGTGTAAAGTAAAAAAAAAGAAGGTAGATTACTGTAGTTTTAATTTTTTCCCCAATAAATTATAACGTATGTTGCCTCAAATGAACCCTTTTGCGGTCTACTTTATTCCTATAGACAAATTATTTAAACATTTATTGTTATATAATGCATTACACTGATCTAGTGAAGCATCATAATTAAGCTTTAATGCAACTCTGAAATTTCCACCAAGGCCAAAGTAAACCCAATGTGCCTCCTGTCCAAAAGCCAGTCTTTAGATGACTGAGCTGTTTTATTATCACATGATTAGTGTATCTGTGACCACCCAGTTAATCATCAAGATCATAAAGAGATCACTGTTGGGCCTACAGTCATAGACAGTTAGTTATTACTTGACATAATGACTTTACAGGAAGACAACTTTGCCAAGGCTAACACCAGAGAACAATGCACCCCTTCAGCCCCGGATCCACTCTGGATAATATTATACAAAGATCAAGATGATGAAACCAGCTGTGCTAACAGATGTTCATGTGGAATCCATGAAGGGGAGTACAGTATGTGAAAACCAGAGGGAATCAGTTTGTATGTGAAGATAATTGCTGCGTCCTCCTGGCCTGCTCCTCCAAGTCTGAGTTGTCGTCAACACTTTAATGTATTCTATCAGCTTAATTATTCAACAATTTATTATTAATAATGATGAGCTCCTTAATTACGCTGACAGTTAGCCAGTCTACGCATTGTTCCACAATATATGGGTGTTGTGTAATGACTTTCATGTTTTAACTTGAATATTTCTGTGGTTTTCTGTATACTTTTAAGCTTTGTGTCTATGAAAGCGCCTTTCAGGCCCTAGAGAATAAACCGGGCAAAAAGAAAAAGCTAAAAATAAGTTTAAAATGTCAAACACTTGGTTTTTGTTTTTTATTTCTTCAAAATTTCTGGAAAGCTGACATTTTGGAAACAAGGGTTTCTCAACAGACTGCAATAACTTTCAAAATGGGCACTGTGCTGGTGCATTGCTTTGACACACACAAAAAAGTGTGAAGCAATTTTTAGGCAAATGCTGAAGTTACTCTCCATTTAAAGATACTGTATCATTCACATTTTCACACACTGGGAGTCGTCTACAGTACGATTTCTTTGTATCGCTGGTGTGGAACTCGTGGTTTTACCTTCACAATAATACAGAAAAATGCTTGCCTATGTAACATTTTTGTTCTGCTACTAATCTGCATGTCTTCTGGTGTATATGTGTAGATGAGAGGGAATCAAAATAGCTCCATCTGGACTAAAATGGTTAGGCCTATTCTTTACATCTGGCAGACAAAAACATGCATCCAGACAGGAATCTACAGACACGAGGCGGCTGAACAGAGGCTATTCCCAAGGTGTGTTGTTTACTTGAGGTTGAGCTGCAGCAGCTGAGCTTTGTTCATAAAATTACTCAAAATAACCAATTATCCATCTTTGGCAGTGTATAGGAACAATCCCCAAACCCCAGAGGATGCCTGTAGTCCTGACACTGACAGAAGCAACTCATGTCACACAGTCTAAATCGAGCTTTTCTCATCCTTCCCCTTTTCTTCTCACTTTCAGTGTTCTGTCTGATTTAGTCTATGTGTCTTTATACGTGTCTGCATCTACATTTGTCAGTCTGTTTTTTATATCAGCGTGTCTGTCAAATCAAAGGCAAGCGTTGTATGAGCATCGGCTCTAATAGATGGGAGACTTGGGAGCATACGCATCCAGGCAATAAAGCAATGGTAATACAGTAAAAATACAACAACAGCATGAAACAAGTTTTGAGGTGTGGGATGAAGATGAAAAAATAAGTTGTGCTTGTATGAACCCTTGGGTATAATTATTGTACTACCAGTGTTCTGTTTAATGTTTTTAATTTTACATGTGAATAGCTGAGGCAGTAATTCATCATGTACAGTTGAAGGATGGCTGGGCACCAGCATGGGGGTGGATCAAACATTGATCAAGATACGCATGTGCAGGTGTATGGGCTGTTTATGTGCCTGTTTCTGAGGAAGAATGGGAGGCGATCTGTTTACAAATGTGTCGACAATCTGCAACCGCAACTGTAGTCATTTCAACGAGAGAAGCCGCGTAAAATATAGGGGAGCACCGATTTAATGGCTGAGCATAGGTAAATACAGTGACACTGACTGATGGCAGTGGCTGATTGTTTTCTGTTGTGGCGCATCAGTTTCGCGAGGTTAAATGTTGTGTCGGTTATTTGACATTCGCTTTAATATCTGGAAGAGGAAGCTATGATATGATCATTTTTGTTTCATAAAGAGGCCAGTTTTCAGCCCCATGTTCCTGCCTATTGTAACCCAGTGGTGTACTCAAACAAAGTAACACTTTGTTACAGTGCTTAAGTATTTTTGGGAGTATATGTACCTCACTTCAGTTTTTCAGTTTTTATATTTCTGTCAGCCTTTACTTTTACTCCACTACATTTCCTAAATAAATTGTATACTTTATACTATATATATATATATATATACTATACTTACAAAACATTTTTCATTGGCATCTTAAGCTTGTGCTTACACAAAAGAACATTGTATACAGTATGGAAACTCAAGAGCTAAAGGATATTATATACAATATTTCATTGCTATTTCTAATTGCTTTAACATTGACATTTGATTGCATTCAATTTATGTTGCACAAAAAAGTTTTTCGTGGGCTATGAAATCACTGAAAAGTTCTTCTCATTGAGTAGGTAGTTGTATAGCTGGCTTTAAAGGCTAATAAGGCACTTAGCTTAAAAAAAATATTTTTCATTTGAAAGATTATAATTAAAGGCTGTTTCATTAATTTGTATTGTTGAATTTGTGGTCATTCATATAGACTGAAGGGCTGAATGACTTTGAAACAGTTCAGTTTTTTTATATAATGAAGACTTCTTTGTTTCCCTGACACAAAAGAGAGGATGAATTAATGCTGTTCTGATACCAAAATTTTGACTTTTATACCAAGTTCAGTATCACAATTGTTGTTACCGAAGTGATAATTAAAACTGAAACAAAACCATTAGACCCACAGAATGTATAAAATACATGTAAAACAAAATCTTAACCATTTCACTTAAATTTCACATATATTAGGGCAAACTGGCTATGTTTATTTGGACAAATATATTATGTATTATTTATCAGCCATGCACATCGTCATATATTATTCTAGCTGCAGAAAAGTAAAACCATGATTCTACCACTTTCCCACGTAAACATTACTCCAGCAACCCAGTCACATTTTTTCTGAAGGGGCATTATCTTCACTATAGGCAACGTTCACAAAATTTACAGTGGGAGTGTCTTTCTACTGGCCATTCTGTCCAAGCCACTGCTTTAAAAGTGACATGTAGTAGTAGCTGTATGCCTCTGATAAATACAGACAGCTATGAAGATTATGGGAGTCCGTCAACATCCCGGTCTTCAAAATGTCTTTCAACAAACTACAATCAGACAGTCACAAAATAATCATCTCAGATCCAACCCATGGTCTCCATCCCTAATATCACCTTTAGGCAGACGGTAGTCCTCCTAAGCAGACACAACTGCTCAAAAACCCCTTTGTCCCACTGTCCATGAAAGCCCTAAACATCTCCAAAGCTTGAATATGTATAATTGTATTTCTTTCATGTTGTTCAGCAAAGTTTTGTTATTACGTGTGCATTTTTTTCATGATGGCATGTGCAAGTTAATGGGTGAGTGTATTTGTTGTTTTTTAATTGCACTTTTTTAATGTGTATGTATTATTTTTTTTTATACTGCAGACACTGAAGATTAAGGCAGATTTCCCACTGGGACAATAATGTCTATCTAATCTAAACTAACTGTTTAACCAATTTAAAGAACACCAAAATAAGACCCCAAATAACAGTAATTGAATACATTCGTCATCTTGATACTCACATTTCCTAATATATTTGTCACTCCATTTACTATACAGGTTAGGAATGACATTATTATGACTGACTATCTTATATGATTTAGCAGTTTACCTTTTACGTAGCCTTTCCGGTAACCTGTTCGGAAAGGTCTCTGTGTCTGTCACTGAGGTTTGCACTCAACTTTTTTACATAAGCTTTTGCATACAGGCTTTGTCATGTCAGTAAGTTTATGATTAGTGTCTGTAAAGTTGGGGCAAAGTAGTCCCACAGTAGACTTTGGCAGCCCAATTTGTTAACCAGTAGGAGTACATCCCTGGTATAATATATAAAGAAAATGTACTCATTTTGAGCATTAAAAGTACATATGGCAGCAGTAAGGGCTATAATACAACTAAACATACAACAACTCCAGTGTTGTGTGACACATGCAAAAAAAACAAAAAAACAGGATATATGGTGAGATTACAGTCTTCCTGAACCAACTCAGTCGATGTAATTTAATTGACACTTAAGTGGATAACTAAAGCTATAGAGGCCCTGGTGTATATAACAGACATAATAGTACTGATACTATTGATAGTGGTTCTCTTCGTGTTTAATTACTTAAATAATGGACAAGCTCAGCTGTATCAGAATATGTTAACCCCAGGACAAAAATCTTAATAAATATTCTAATTAATAATATCATCCTCATAGAGAGTGCGACTAAAGGTTCCACTGCTGTGTACTGAAGGTAATACATTACCATATCTCCAAGCCCTTAATTTTATAATTCATTGAATTTTAGTGACTTTGAGAATGGGTTTTAAAAACCTTTGCTCTCGAGGTTTGCATTTTATTATATTTCTCAAAGCCTCTGTTGGTTTAGATTATCTGATAATGTAATAGAGATGAGGTATAAAAAAGCAAAACTAGAACTGAAATGATTAGTCATTCGATTTGGCGGTTAACAGAAAATTAATTGCCTGGAGGTCAAACAGAGGTCAAACACACTCTGGGCTCTAAAATGGGAGAGTCTGCAGCTGTTCTGTGTTTTGTATCATTGTAAATAGAATTGCAGACTTCAATTTATTAGGAATTTTTCACTTTTTTTTTACATTAATAGACTGAATGATCCACTGATTAAGCGAAAAAAGCACACTGATTGATTGTGGAAATGTCTACTTGTCATCTGGAGAGGGGAAGGTCGCATTTGAAGAAGCAAAGATATTTTCTCCCTGAATGGTGATTCAGGCAAGCAGGGGGAAAATAGCCTAAAAGGTATTTCTAATGGCAGTGGGGAATTTTAAAAGTGGTAAAAGAAAAAGGATCCTCAAAATCCTCAGAAATGAAACATTTTTGTCATATCCAGCAAGCCGTGTGAGACCATCATGAATTCACAAACTTCACTTCTAATGCTCCCTGTTGAATAGTAAGATGGCATCACATTTTTCAGTCTACATATCAAGCAAATGTGACGGATGGCCCTGGAGAGGGAGGTGGGGGAATTAAGAGAAACAGAGACATACAGCGTGTTGAAATTAAGATGAAAATTGGGACGAAAAAGCAGAAATGGGCTGGGCAGATTGGACACGGTGGTGATAGAATTCCACTGGGCAACCTTCTAATTAGTTCTGCTAGCCCGAGGCGGTGCATTGCCACTGGCCTTGTAGCATACAGAGTTCCTGCAAGGCCTCTAATAGAATGATTGACCGCTCTGGCAAAGAAACTGATGATTGCTATCATAAGCATAGCACTTGCATTTAATTACCCTGGGGTTTACATTGCATGATAAATACCCGCACGCGTAAAGATCGATAATTGGCATTCACAGTTTGGAATATTAACCATCAGAACTCCTTGTGAGCTTTTTGCATGAGTCACTTGCAGAAAGAATTCATGCATTTGGTTCCTCTCCTGGAAATATGAATCTGCCATTATGAATCTGTCTGTTTCACCGGAGGATTTATTCTCTGCTGTGAAATGCCATGGTAAAATCTGAGGAGTTTATCTTACTGAAAATCATCTTGGAAACTGTTTGCCTTGGAAAAAAAGAAAGCAGAACTATTAATCTTGTGTTTCCTTTACATGTAATTGTTTTGTTTGCTTAAAATATAGCTGCGCTTAATTTCATCAAGTTGTTGCAACTTGAAAATAAGTGTAATTTGTTCTTTTTAAACTTGAGCAACCTTTGCCATCCAAGTTAATCTGACTCATTAGAAAGAGGATTTTCCCAATGTTTTGGAGATCTGCAAGTTCTGATATCTTAACATGTTTAAGAATATGCAAATATGACTCAGTAGTATGGTATATAGATATACAGAATATAGATTTATATCTCATTAAAACTTGGTTTACTCGAGTTGCTTAATTAAACCTGTCATTTTTACATTGCAGGAACTTCACAAAGTTAAGTAACTCCTATTATAAAATGAAGTAAACTCAGTTCGTCCGTCCACTGCACCCAGTTTTCTCCGTGATGGGTTGCCCAATCAATTTAAAATTGCACATGGACATTGAGAGATGCCATAGGTAGAGACCGACGAAGCCCTCTGTCTCATTCACCCGCTGCCCGTGCCCGTTTTGTATGAAAATATATAATATATAAATTACACTGACTTGCTTCTTCTTCTGTCCAAACAGTCAATGAGTGAAAACATGGACAGCCTCACTCTGCCATTGCAACCCACACTGTGGTCAAAGGTGGAATCGCAGCTTGACTGACAGAAATAAAGGGTTATTTTTTTATTCTTGCACAGTGGCAAAAAATGTTTGTTGTTACAAAGCAGATTTTCTTTGCCTTTAGTTTTAGTAAAGTCCACACCTGTATATAGCTCTTTGGTCTTCACCAGATTGTGGCACGCAAATCCCCTGAAGTCTGCATGCGGTGCACATTTCCCGCTTATGGACTAGTATAACAAAATATTAACTGAACGTAACAATTACATTTAATGTAAACATAAATTAAGACTAATAATTATATTTGCTTACATTTTTTAGAGTGATCCATTTCCTAGATTTTTTTTTTTAAAATCAACTTTTTAGATTTTACACTGAATGCACTACTATTTTATTGTTGGTGGATTCACAGAGTTGCAGAAATGGGCTGTTTTGTGCTGTCGTTTTGTTTCATGGACTCGTGAGTGATCATTTCATTCCACTACAGGAGAGGAAACAGGAGTGCGACTACAACTAACTTCCTTTGTGCTGCTCCTTAATTGGCCAGCAAGGGAAATCAGCCATTGAAATGGTGTCACAGTGAAAATGTGCTATCCCAATGAGCGAGTGGTAAGGGGAACTTATCAGGGGCCAGCATTAGCAGCATCTTTAAAAAAAAAAAAAAAAAAATCTACTTCTTTTTTTGCTACAGCAGAGGGAAGATTATGCAGTTAAATGGATGGCAATAGAGAGAGAGGATGAGAGGATATCATGCCTTACTATGCTTAACATCTAATTATCTCAGGAAAAGCATCAAGGATAATGATATAATGAACATAGTGGGTATGATGGGTGGTGCAAATGTTCTTCCTGTCACTGGTTTCTCTCTCTTTCCAGTCGATACAGGAATTAGATTATCAGAGCAGAAATAAACTAGGACGATCACTTGATCATAAACACAATCAGAGAGGCCAGCCTTAGTGTCAGTTATCATTAATGTGAACTTCGCAAACGTGTGGCAAATGTCAAAGTTGCTTTAATTATCAAAATGATGTGAATTCACCCGCAGTCACTCCAGACTGTTCCTCTCATATAATATGGCCTCATTAATTCAGATTATATTCACACCTCTCAGGGTTGTTTTCACACATTTTATTTTTCTCTTTCCTTTATTCCCTGACAGGTCACACAAATGGACAAGAAAACTCCAAGGGATAGACTGTGGAACTGTGCAGGCGTCGAACGTACCTCCTTTTAATATATTGCTAGAGGTGTTGATTGTTCTTAGCCGGTCACATCGGTTTCTTACAGCAACGGAAGCAAGATGCGATTTGCTTTCACAAGGGGTGAAATTTTTTCCCTTGTGGTTGTTTCTGAGTGTATATTATCACGTATGTTTCATGAGACACTATCTGTGATGGCTCTTTGTTTCATACTAGAGATTGAAAATGCTGCAAAGACATGAAGGACAAAAATGTCAACATGAATCAATATGATAATTTTCTGCTATCTTGGGTACCTATTAAAATTAAATAATTATCTATTTAAGGAATACTCCAACAGTACTTCATCCATCATTCACCTATTTGCAGCCTTGCAGTTAGATAAGAAGATCAATATCAGCATATTCATGTGTTTAATACAAATGCAGTTCACATGTAGCACACAGCCTGGGACCAAAGGGAAAAGATTAAACTTCCTCCGTTAGCACCGCCTTAAGCTGCCTTGTGATCAGATTGAATGTGTATTGTCCAAAAACACGATAGATTCGATGGTATAGTCAAAAATGTTAACTCAATCCAAACTGGACCCGTGACAAACCTACCTAAATCATGTATGCTTTTATTCATTTTCATAAAATAAAGACCCGATCAGAAGGGTAACCAACTCCAGTCAAACCAATCTGAATAGACCTGATAATAATTAGACCCGATGTTACTATAGTTAACCTAAAAAGACCCAAACAGAGAAACACCAACATCAGCAGAGCAATGTCCTTTCACTAGAATATAAAGCTTTTTAAGACCTTTCATTGTTAAACAAGTTTAAAAAGAAATTTTGGAAGAATCAATCTTATGTTTTCAAAGCAGGGTTTCCCATATATTCATTTATTTGTGGCAACCTGCCACAATAACAACATCTGGCACCGTGTATTAATTTCTTATTTTTGGAGCTAGACTGGTCAGTCGGAGTGCTATTGGAATATATATGACGTCTATTCATTGCACCGCAATCTCAGAGCACAGGTGTACTCTGGGCACAGGCGGAGCAGCAGAATGCCAGGCGAAGTTCAAGTGAAACTTAACTGTTCAACTCGCTTCTGCAGCAGCTGCTCCTCTCATCCATCGATCTGATCTGATCAGGCTTAATCTGATTTACTGATCAATTATCCACCCTGGGACTATAACTCCACAATCTGCTGCTGAGGAAAAAAGAAACTTATTGTGAGCTGTGTTTATGTACCTGCGAATTTAGGGAGGGGACACAGAATGATACAAAGGAAAAAATGTTAAATATCATCGGCTGCCACCACACATAGACTCTAAATGTGTGGGAAACACTCGTACAGTGCAGGTAAATATAAAGGTGAGTAGATTATTTGTGGTTATTCGAGTGAATTTGTTTATCCAAACACTAACAAGTAAATACAAGCGTAAAGTAAAAAGACAGCATTAGGTTCAGTTTGGTGCTTTGTGATGTACTGGTATTGACAATAACATTGTTATTTTAAAATAGGAAACTGCTATGATGTTAATTATACATATAAAATATAAGACGATATTGTGTAAATAATTCAGCCTCTTAAATCATTTCCATCTCTTTCAGTTGTCACTTTGTCTCCCTCTCCTAACAACATCTGGAACCTTTTCACTATACATTAAGTGTAGCTGCTCTTTTTCTATGCTTTAGTGCAGTTATGGTTACAGCCTGTCTTTACTTCACTAAACTCGTATTCTGAGTTCAATTAAAAAGTGACACAATGCACTATAAACAAAGTTAAAGATTAATATGATTGAAAGCATCATTATCTTTTTTAATTTCCTGTAGATATTGCAACATTATCATTATTGTGAACTCTTTTGGCCATGATAATTGTAAAATCTGATATTGTGGCAGCCCTAGCTTCAGTGGTAGTTTTAAAGATAGAATAGTGAACTTTCTTACAAAAGAGCTCGCCTTATTTTGGGGAAAAGAAACTAAAAGATGGATTCATTAATTTAGATCAATTGTTTCGGGCAATTTTAAGGTCTCAGAATTTTAAATTTAAGACTTTGAAGATATTTAAGCCCTTATATTTCTAAAATTAAATGTAAAACATTCCAAGATTTTAATAATCTGCAGATACCCTAAAGCAGCCACAATGGAAAAGAGCAGAAAAATAATATTAATGGCTTAAGAACTAAAAAGTCATATAAACTAATTCCAAAAAATTAACTGTCTATAATTCAAAGATGAGTAATAGAAATAATGGAAAATGCTATTTTCACCTTCTGCACCAACAATAAAACATTTTGTAGCCAACTGGGTACAGAAGATAATAATTTTCAATCCAATTTAATATCTGTGAATCACATTTAAAAAGATAATTGTCATTTAATAGCATGATATTTTTTTTACATAGGCTACAGATTCATAGAACTGAGCATCTGACAATAAAACGAGACTCATTCTGATTAAATATATTTTGGAGCCAGTCTGACTCGAGTTCCTCAAAATAAAGGGGATGTGAGAAGTCCTCTACCAGAGGTTTCTGCACTATCAGTGACAAAAAAATATAATGAAAAAACTACAGTTTGGTGCTAACTTTTCCTTGAATGAAAGTTAGTCAATGCCAAAATGACCTTGCATTTTTCTCTGTAGCACCATTTTAATGAATGTTCGAAATACAGGGGAAAAAGTCATGCATACCACACACACACACACACACACACACACACACACACACACACACACACACACACACACACACACACACACAGATGCTCACACACTGCTTTTAATGGCAACATCCTATTGGCACACTGCATTACAAATAAGTACAGCGAGTTTGAAGATCAGCGGCCCTCTATTTCCTCATTGTGAAAAATTAAATTCAGTGATGGCTGTAGAGAGTGGGGGAGGTCTGGACCTGATTGTCCTGTGTCTCAGTGTGAAGTGTTGATGATTCCTTTGGACGCTACATTGGACGAGGAGTCGCTGCAGACATACTCTAATCAGCGCTGGCCACACTCCCTAACTTTACTCTCATTAAAGTTGGCAAGTGACATTTAACTACTACACCAGGGACTTCACAATGCAAATAAATGGCAACTTCAGTGTTGGAATTATAATGGCCTTCTTATTCCACTTTTAATGACCCAATCTAGTTTTCAAAGTCACCTCCTCAGGAATAGGTAGGCTCGCCTGCTCCTACAAGCCTTCTTATTGGCTAATGGGGAGCAAATGATGTCAACTTAACTGTGGAGGGATTCTCGGCGGTGAGGAGAGGGAGAGGCTAAAAGCTCAATCACTTACTTTAACTCCTCCACTTTTCCCACTTCCAAACTGTCTTTACGCAGGCCCATTTGGATATTTTCATGCTACATTTCATACAGGGGTCTCTCTAATCCCCAGGCCCACCTAATGAGGAGGTAATGAAAAGTTAATCCACATAGCTCAACTCCACCTAGCCTTTAGCTAATGCTGCTTTTAACTCTGGCTCTCATTAACTTTTAAAACATGAGCCATTAACAGGTTGGTAGACTACCCATCGGCTGGCCTCCCAAGCACTCTGCTATCCTACCGCTCACTGCGTCTGAACTTTAAAGCACAATTAGGTGAGTGAGAGAAATTCTCGGTACACACTGACCCCCTAATTAGGATACAGTCTGGATTTTCTGGAGCTCAGCTGTCAGTGTATTGATTCCTCCTCGGGATTCTCTCGCTCGTGGAGCGGTCAGTTTGGGCACTAAACCCAGGCAGTGATGTCTCTGACAGTATCTTAATTGTTGTTGATGATGCACATGAGCACGGTTTAACTTAACTGTCTGTTTATTACTGCGCTTTAAATTGGAGTGATTTCACATTTTTTAATATTTCTTTTTTCACCTGCAGGTTTACTTGAATTTTTTTTTTTTTTCCAAAGCAGCCAAACATATTGATTTGTTGTGTACGCACTCCATTTTCATTAAGGAAATTATCAATAATTCAAGAGGATGATTAAAAATGAATCACAACCAACACACATCATAAGCTTTGGGGCGCGGGGGGGGGGGGTTCGTTCTTTGAAAAAGACACTTCCACCTCCCACCTCTCCCCAGAATTCAATGCTGCCTCCAATAAGCACCACCACTGTTGTCTCCCCGCCTCTATATGACAACATTGGGTCGTAAAACATGTCTGACTGAACCCACGATAAATAGTGATTTGATTACAAACGGTTAATGCAAGGGCAAACAAGTGCGTAAATTTTGCATTCCTGGGGCTTTCTTGACAGCTCTCAACTGATTACCAATTCATCATTTTTGTGCTGTGGTGACAGATAGTTCTGCAGCACTGTTGCTCTGGAGAATGAGAATGAGGTTAATGAATGTGGATCAGGCTAATTCCTCTGTCCTTGCCAGACCGCAGGCCTATAAAATACCCATATATACAGACCTGCATGGCTGAGATGGTTTGTAGCAAAAAGGGAATATTCATAGCCCTCTTGGGATGTCGAGTCAGAATAAAAGCACATGCTGCTGTCTTCGCTGTAATTGCGATAATGTCTTTCAGATGTAGAGAGAGACTAACGGCATCAGTAACATGAACATGTTTCACATTTAGATGCAAAGGAAGTTGCGTAACCTCTGGATACCTCTTCTACTTTATACCAGTGGTAATAACTTTAGGCAAGCAGAACAGAAATGTTACAGCATGCCTGCCCCCAAACACTCCCAATTTAATGGGGGCATGCCTTTATGTAAGAAGTTATGAGATAAAGCATCTGCATGTGACTGATCAGAACAGCTTCAAATTGAGACCACAGTATGTGGTAAAATTTTACCTGACTGTTAAGACCTTTATAGGGTTGTTTGAGATCCTGTCTGGACTGGACTTTGGTGCATGCTGTGCCTCCACATGACTTAAAGGTGCAGTGTGTGAGAGTTAGTGGCATCTGAGGTTGAGGACTGCAGATTGCAACATTTTTCACCTCTCCCCGTTAGGATTCCTTCAGTGTTCATTGCTCAAGAGGTTGTTACTGGGAGCTGAATTATCCGCAGAGGTTTTTTTCCAGGTGATTAAACTGGTAAAAACACTTAATAAAGCATTTTCGCGTAACAAATTAGAATCTCTTTGACAGGCCGCTAGCCCAGCACATACTAATGTGTTGTCACCTTATTTCTGATCCAGTTGTTTTTACTGTGAGGTGATTTATCTGCAGAGGTCCTCTCCTCCCCAAAACAAACTGACCCAGTGATTAAAACCAATGAAATTACTGAATAAGTAAATCAACATCATAGAATCAGCGGCAGTCAAAGCCCCCTGCTTCGTCACCTTACTTAACCCGTGTTTCAGGCCAAAAAACTGCACATGAACACATCGCAAACAGTACAACCAACAGCCAACCAGCATGTACACTGCGTCTGTGTGAAAGGAAATACTTCTCTGGAATCGTTATTCAGAAATGGAAGACCATCTTGATGCTAGTAAGCCAGTTGGCACATTAAAATCACAAGCCAGTGTTGAAAGAACAGAGCACGTTTACTGCGTGCCAGTGATCAACAACACAAACCATGAGGAAGCGTTTTTGCAGAAGAGCTTAATGGCTGAAGAAAAACAATCTTAACGCCCTTACCTACACAACAAGTTTGTGTCGACCTCACTCCCTCTTGTTTTTGGAGCTGTCTGCATTGTTTACTTCCGTTTCTCTACTTGTGCACCCGGTTTAACTGCTGATCAGAGTGGTTTCATCTATCGATGGGCTCCAACGCCAATTCTGCACTCAAAAAGCCATCTAGCATTGGCTGATAAAGGCCAAATGAGGGGGACACACTGCAGTGACTATGGCCCAACAATGGCTGACGTCTGTCTGCTCAGTGTGTCGTGGGCCTTAAGATTCAGACGTTCAGGAGGTTTTCACGGGGAGCCAAATTATCCGCAGAGGTCTCTTAATAGACCCTGTAATTTAAAACAGTACAAACCCTGAATGAAGCAGTTTCACATTTTAAAAAATCTGCAAAACGCAAAACTGCACAAGGGCATATGGCCCTCTCTACATCCAACACACTGAACCTTTAAAGTGAATCACATTGCGCGGCCCTCTGGATCCTAACAGTGTCTCTCGCTTGCTTTCCTCAAACTGTTACTGCACAGTCTACGCAGGTATAGCAAATAAGGACTAGTATCTAAAATCAGTCGAATATTAGGGGTTTATGGTGTCAAAACACAGCTTTAAATTCTGATATCTCCACACTGCTACAGAGAGAGAAATCACTTACTGAAACAGCGGAGTTCAGTCGCCTCCCCTAAAGAATCATCTTCCTTTCTTCTCGGGGGGCTGCCGGTTATCTGTTGTCACACTCACAACTACAGTATTCCAGTTCCTATTACAGTGTAGACAGCCGTCTGGATGGGGAGAGATAGTATTTGATGCATTCCCTCATGATTTAAGACAGATTCAGCAACTAATTTATGGGCTTGCTTTGTAATTGCACAGGCACGCTTGCGCATATGAAATCCACCAATGAGTAATAGCCGGTGTGCACTGCCACGCTGCAAGTGCCAGACAGTCAATTTTACATAGTTAGAAATCAATTTATGGATCTTTACTTTGACTGTGTATATGGTGATGACTCTTGTGCCTGGAGGATCGTTTTAATCTCAGTATATCAACCTTTTCTAATGAGTGAGAAATACAAATTCAGCCACTTGTGTATTTTTAAAGAGCAAATTTTTATTTTAATTGGCTGGGCTCCACAGTTACACTTTATATGAAGTTGTTAATTACAGTGATTAATTGCAATCATTAATGGTAACCATTAATCATTATGGAATGAAAGTCAATACTTATCTCTTGTCAAACAGACACTAATGTGTTGTGTGTTGGAGTGATGATTACAGCCGAGAGACCGTTTGATATAATAAAGGTATATAAAACTTGTACTACTCAAACATAATCTAAACTTTGATCTTTCATTGTACTAAGCATTCATTGATTTTTTTATTTGGTGATCATATAATCCTAAAATAGATAATAACAATGACACAAAGGCAAATAGTGGTGTCAAACACAATAGCAGAAACCTCTTTCAGTTAAAGCTGCAGTAAGTAACTTTTTAAAAAAAAATCTTTTCTGGCATATTTGCTAAAACTGTCACTACAACCACACAGTATCAGATGTGACAGATATAAATCATGTTCCTCCTCCTCCTTGTAGTGCTCTTAATGATATTAACTAGAGTCCACCACACATGAAGGAAAACAACCAATCAGAGCCAAGGAGTCTCTATTACAGCTGTCAATCAGGGTAATCAGGCAGCACTGATCAAAAATGAATCAAGATTTTGTTACTGCATTGTCTATTTATCACCTGAAATGTTTTCAGAAACATATTTTGGTGTACTGTTTAGCTGTTAAATGAGAAAGTTTGTGACCAGCTGCTATGGAGACAGTCAAAAAAAAAGTAAAGAAAAGAAAAAATTAAAAGCTGAACAATACACTAAAATATGTTTTTTAAAACATTAGAGGTGAGATTTTTGCACGATTACATCTCAGGTTACATGAATATATTCTATTTTTCCATAATCATCATAAATATTCACATTATATATATCCGAATTAAACGTATTTAGCACTAGAAAATAGTAAAAGGAACTTTTTTTACTGACTGTCTCCTGTACTACTGTGTGAATTTAAAGACAGTTTCAGCATGTGACAAAAACTTTAGTCTTTCAATAGACACCAACTGTAGCCTTAATACAACAGCGTGCAGTAATACAACCTGTGCTAATAACTCAAGATTTCCCTTACACGTTGCTCAAACTCTAGAGGGAAAGAGCAAACAGTTGGCCTATGAATCAAGATCTGCTGAATCTCAATTTCACTCTTATGAAATTAGCAGAGTCCTGAGAGACGAAGGAGACATGATTCAGCAGAATCTGGCTTTGACGATTGGGAAAGGAATTGGACGCAGACCAAAAGCATGACAGCAGCTCGCAATATGTGAACCACATTTGAACCAGTCATGAAGCAGAATAAATTATAGAACAATAAATCACCCGGCACCATATGGAAACCACAATATTACATTAATATATGAAGATAACATGGTGTTGGCAGAATATGGGATGAAGTACAAACCACCAAGGACTTTAAAAGGGTCTGAGGCAAATTCTCTATTGTTTTCTTTACAGGAGACGGAGGGAGAAAGCATCTGTGTCATGTTGCAAGACAAAAGAAGTCGGAATATATACAAATCAAAAGGCAAATCTTCGGGTTTGTTTCCTTTTGTGGCTACATAATGTAAATCTTCGAGGTCACGACGTTTCTCGAGCAGCTGTCAGTGCAGTGACCGAGGCGCTGCAGAGTAAACAGGCCTTATTGGAGAGGCATGATCTCTATGGTTAGTGCAGAGGCAGAGGGGAAGGAATTACCAAAGGGCTAATAGAGCGGAGTTTGCCTCACACTCCATGATTAATTAATTATCATTTTCTGCTTGATGGCTCTCTGAGGGCCATGGTGCTTTGCTGCTGATGCACTGTCAGCATTTGAGGCTTATTACTGTGCCAACCCATGTAAACCATATAGTACACTCTCCCGGTTACTTCAAATTACAGAGTCATAATTTCATAGTGAAAATGTAATTGGCACATTCATTACGCTCTATATTAAAACAATTCATAGAACATATGCAATTACAGCAACCGTGGACACGTAATGGTGAGCTAGTTATTTAATGGGAATAGTTATGCACCCGAGTTTGATGGTTTCTCTGTCTTTCCATTTATGGACTTCATCAGTTATTGTTCGTGTCTTGACAGTGTCTCTCCAAAGGCAGGGCTTAAGAGTATTCCCATAACTGTTGCTTTGAGTAGAGCAATTAATTTAGTGAAAAATAATTTTGAGTCGGAATAGATAAAACATCGACTGGGATTTAACTTTCAAAACTGTAATTATGAGAAGAAGAAAAAAACAATAGAGATTAAAATGTTTTATGCTTTGACTCTTCCGTCATGTTTGCAAGAAGGGACAACTTGGGCCCAGTAGTTGGAGCGCATTTGGTTTTTGTGTAAATAATTACTCAACGTTTTGTTGATATTTTCAATAAACAGACTTAGAGTCTTTGCCTGTGCCCGCGTCATAGCAACTGTTAATCCTTTGAAAGGTCCAAAATAAATATCTGATACACAACATGACGGTTTGGCTAAATCAAAGCTGTTTATGGTTTCATAGGATATTTGTCAGCACACATTTCATTGTTACAGAGAAGTGGAATGAAGCCCTCGCTGAGCCCTTGGCATATCCAACAAACCAGATGAAATATTGGAAAACTTTCTACTGCCCAGATTGAAAGCTGTGCATGCATTCGTTCATGCATCCCCATTGGGGGCACTTTGGCACATAAAAGCTATTCTTCTAACAACCTAATTTGGGTCATTTCACTGGACCAGTCATCTAAACAAGCTAACAGGCCCACTGAGGTCTGGACGGAACAGCTTCACTGTTGCACATGGCATAAAAACCGTCCTCTAACTGAATATCACAGGCCTGTCTATTCCTCATCTACAAATCTCACTGCTGTCACAGCTTCCATTTGCTTTTGATTGCACGCTGATCTTGAATGTTCCTGATGAGATGAGGAAAATTACCACAATCTGCCATACTGGGAGTTGATCTACATAAACCAATAAGTAAATGTTACTCAAGTATCCACTATCTATGCAAAACATTGAAAAAAGGAAAAAAAAAATGACCGGTTAATTTTAAAGTTTCATTCATGTGTTCTCTTTATATAAACGTACACATTCAACCAAGACAAGGAGCAACAAAGGTACTGTCGCTTATCTGTCCGAGTGCAAGGCGAATACTGAATGTTGTGACAACCACCATCATTCGCTTAAAAGCTTACGTGGCTGATGTCAACTACATGTATAACAAGCAATAAGGATGAAATAATTTTTATAAACAGACATGCACCAGAATCAGTCGATGTTCAGCTCGATCGGCAATGACCCCCACAATTCTGAGAAATGGTTTGAGCAGCAAAAAGAGGTGTTTTAGATCCACATTGAAAGATTTATTTTCACTTGGATTTTTGTGGATGCTGAATGAGACTCAAGCCTAGTTTTCGATGCCTTTAAGGAAAAGTTCAAAATATATTTGTGTGTGCTTTCGAAAGAAGAAAATGGGAATGAGCCAAAATCTAAATCGGCAGGTAGAATTTAAAAAAAGTGGTACTGCCCGAAAAAATTGCAATTGGCACATCTGTCCGATATCCAAATTCATGTAAACCAGCATTAAATAATTAAATCAAAGTGTTTCACTGTCATGGGTTACCTTAAAAATGTTTTAAAATGTGCATTATAAGGCCCATTTTGTTAGTTTTAAATTAAAATTTCTATGAAATCATTAAATACATTATAAAACCATAACACAACATGATCATATCATCCCTTCATAATGCCACTAATAGTAAAAACAAACAAACAAACAAAAACTCTAACTCAACACACTGCTGCTGAGGACTCCTGCCTGCACTGCGTTCTCAAACTCTCAAAACCTCCAAATTTAGAGGGGGGACACAGAATGATCACAAAGGAGCACACAAACAAAACAAAACAAAACTATTTTAACTGAGACGTCACAAATGACTCCACTCATCAACTGCCTTTGATTGCACCTTTAAACATTGGACAAAGGCGGTAAAATTTCACATATGTATGTAAGAAGACATGCTAGCAGGGCAAAAAGCATGGAGAGAGCAGGTAGAGGTAAAAGCTGGTGTGGAGCTTCCACTTTAGAGAATGAAGGCAGCAGGTGAACCTGTTCTAATTGACTGCTGAATGGAAAAAATGCTATAATGAGTGCAATATAATCACCTGCTGACATAAGCAAAGAGTGAGAGGGTGAAAATGCAGTTGGGTTGTATTAAGAACTCCAATCTCATAGGATATGAAGCATATGAAGAGGTAGGCATTTTGCACTGCTGGAGGACTATTGAAGCAGCATGGTTTCCAGTGCCAGATGAGTTTTATCTTGCTATATGCTTACATAATTAGCAATTTCTCAACACTGTGCAATCTCACTATGACTCTCAAGGACAAAAACACTCGACAGTGTTTCTAATTGTGAAATAAAGTACAAATACATGTCTAACACAAGTTAATTTGAGGAGCCCCTTGCTGGAGGACTGTTTGGACAAATTTTTTATGCCTCTGCATTGCTTTAAGCATGTTAGGGCATAAGGCAGCAATATGCAAACCACAGGGACATAATAGAGTTATTGTACTTCTCCCTTCATTATTTCGGTGTTTTGACTGATAGTGCAAATAATCCACAGAAATAGTAACAAATATCCAAAAAGACAATATCCATCCCAGACAGTCGAACAGCAACCCCGGGGCTTACCACATTACTGATTCCGAATTTCAGAGAAGAATAAAAATTCAAGCCCTTCACATTTTAGTGCTGAGCCTCAGCACAGATAAGTGATTATTGACTGGGTGGGTGTTGTATTCTGCATAAAACTAATGTGATGTCAATTAGCCATTAATACAAATGTCTTGCCCTTTTCTGTAAATGTCTGATTTGACTCAGCAGTTAATATGCAGGCACTATGTGCTTGCACACAGGGAGGGTGTTGAGGACAGTGGCTCGTTCTGCATAAAATTAACAGCAAGCTAATGGCTGAGCTGGAGGGATACCACTCAAGAAGTATGAAACTGCCTATTTTCTGAGTCAATCTGCTGCAATTTGAGATTTCCTAAGCAACAGATATGCCAAATATAACAGCCTGCTACTAATATCATACTATTTTAAAAGTTGCTGTGTGCTAAGAGTGCTGTGTTTCAAATAGCTTGTCAAAAGCTTGTCATTTGTAGCTCTAACAGTGTAAAAATGCCAGTCCCATGCTGGATAACACTGTACGGAGGACAGGTGGCAGCTGGGCCCATAAAAAGCTGCACAATGGTGTGGAACAATGATGAAGCCGAGTCATTGACCATTGGGGAGTGCCATGAAATGGCTACCATGTCATTGCACAAAGCCACTGGTCCATTCAGCCTTTATGGCACCTGGAAGGGCGATCAGCCTTCACTCACAAACATGAGCTTGACTCAAGAAACAAGACTTCATAAAAGTGCTGATCATTTCTAAGCGCCGTCCGAGGCTTCGGTTCAGTCAGCTCAGGCCTAAGGGACTGTTCTTTATTTATAACAGGAGGGGCGTGGCTGTTTTTTTGGGGTTTTTTTACCCTCCCTGGGAGCTGCAAATATTAGTAGTTAAGTTTTTATAGTTTCTAGCTGTAATAAATGTTACAATTTTGGAGATTTTTATAGACAGGCCAGTGGATTTGGAAGGCATGTTTTCTTCAAAAATCATGTCAATCATCAATCAAAGCATGTTGCCTTTTAAAAATCACCCCAAAATTTAAGACACAGTATATTACAAAAAAATCAAAGAACAACAATCTAAAAGAAGAAAAAAAAGAAGGAAAAAAGCCAATTTTTTTAAGTCACCAAAACATTTAAAAGAAAAAAAAGAAAAGAAAAAAAGAAAAAAAAAATTAAAAGAAAAACAAATTCGCCAAAAATTTTAAAAGAAAAGGAAAATCAAAACCTTTTCTTAAAGAAAACATGGCTTCCAAACCTGCGCGTACATAAATACAAAACCATTTAAAGTTGTATGGCCCTCCCCTAAGCCAAAATAAAAAAATAACCATAAGTCTCTTCACTACTGAAATAAGCCTGCCCTCTTTTTGCACCATCCCCTCCCCTATCATAAATAACAAAGAGTCCTTAATAATGATTAAAAAAAAGTTCCCTTCCCCTTCTTCAAAAAAAAAAAAGGTTTTTCAGTGTAAATAAGGTCCCAGCGAGCATACAAAAGCATCAAAATAGGGCTTGTTTATCAAAAAGGAGGATCACTTACAGAGGTCTGGGCTAAACCCCCAACTTCCTTAAATCCTAAAAACACCCCCGTCACTTTATTGAACATTCTGCAAGCAACTCACGCTACCTAAAGCTGTGCAAGTATTAATAACCAGTGTGCAATATTCTCTTAAAGCAGTTACTTTCAAAACAATTTCAGCTTTCATGGCAAATATTTATCAACATAAGGTCATGTTTGGGATGGTTGCTATCAGCACATGGTAATGTGCCAATTCAGATAAAGGTCAAGATTTTGAATGAATGAATGAATTAGCACCTCCATTATCTCCCTCCTGCAAGCTGTGGGGAAGTTAACTCTGCATCCTAAAGGTTTTTATTTCCCAATCCGAACACATTTTGCAAGATGCCAATATTAGTGTTTGGAATAAACGTGAAGCATGGATGGATTAGTCTTCATTTACGTGCATTAATCTCGTTGTGCACGTAATTGAGCACAAGCACATTTAATTTCAAGCTGTCAGCGTCTGCACACTGATTAAGATCTAAACAATTACAAAAGAATCCTGTTTTCTTGAAAACACAGTACGAGTTTGGACCAGCTCAAGGATCAGAGTGCTTGTCCAGCTGAGATGCAATAAAGTGGTGGAAATGGCAGAAAACACAGCCTATGTATGCTGAACTTGCATCCCACAGGGCCTGGCTTATGTCAGCCAGTGAACTGTTTACATCCACAGAACTTTAGAAGCTTGTATTGTCTTCCTAGCCCTATCAAGGACAAAGCACAACAAACCACAATTTGACAATAATCAGAAGCATGAACAGTCTGAGCAACCAAAGGAAAAAAGCACACAGCGTGCACCAGCATCTAGTCCACTCACAGTAAAAGAATATGCTCTGCTGTTTCAATAACTACATTTAAATGATATAATATATAACAAACCAAGATATTTATTCAGAGATAAGTTATTATGAGTCCACTAATAGAGGCAACAGTCACAAGAAAAGACCAAGTAAGGGCACAGCTCCTCATCCATCCTCATTACTCATACTCTTTTTCTGTAGAGACTGAGGTATGATGAAGGCCTATCTTCAGGGAAAATGCTGTTTTACATCAATGCATCAGTAACTCCAAATTGCAAGTGAATTGGTCATATCCCCTTTGGTAGTCTCCTCAGAGGGTGAATAACTCCAAATCACATGAGTCATTCTGACTTTAGGACAAATTCACTGTCATAAGCCACATATCACATTTTTCACCAATTCTGCCCTTTGTGCTTTAACATTGTCATATTATTGCATCATTGCCTTTTTCCTTTTTACTGATTTACTGTAAATGTATCCCAAGCCCTAATATATATGATACATTTATGATGGTTTTGTGTTTTCTGTCCCTGGTTAAGAGTAGTCTGCTTGGGGCATCAGGTTGCTTGAATAGCTTGCCAAATGTCCCAAATACATTGGGGTTTTTTTTTGTTGTCCTTATTAAGCATGTCAGGTATTTTCTTAGAAAAAAGAAACAAAAAACAAGACGCCTTTCCTTTAAATGCAATGTTCCGGTGACTCAGTGAGATTTAGCGACACATTTAAAAGCACTATCTGTTCAAACGTGGTTGAAATGTTAATGTTTTGTGTTGTTAATGTCTTGCCTGGTATTTTTGGCTGGCGTTGCTGCAGAGAGCCGGCTATCCATGTTTATATGTAGAAACAGTGCGGCCTAACCTCTGGTCTTCAACGTTAAGCTTTGGCAGCTCTGCACAGCACTCAGGCCAGAGTGCCGCTCAGCCTTGCAGTCGATTTTTCCTGGTGGCCACTTGCAGTATTGCAGCGGAAAAATCCCCCGCAGCCCAAAAAGCACTTTTACCACAGGCCACCACTGAAAAAGCCACAAACTGCAAAAAAGGTCAATTATGACTCTTCCTATTCTGAATATTTGAGCTATAGTGGTTTTATGTTTGTAGAAGAAAATCTGTGGCTTCATCACAATGAAAAGTTGCCAAGCTGAGCAAGAACTCATGGGCGGAGCGAGCGGGAAAAACACCACCAACATGGTAGCCACCCTCCAGTCTGCCCCTGTATGGCCCCAGTGAGTAAACAGCTCGATTTTTAGCCACAAGGCCTTTTTAGCAGTGTTAACTATGTTAGCACCACTAGCTTTGCTGACACTGCTAACTGTGCTAACAGAGCTAAAAATGCTAATGATGAGTAGCAAAACTAACCATGTGTAACCAGTCGAAGATATTCTTGGCGCTACTTGCTTGTGAAATTGCTGCTTATTGGTGAACCAATGACATTCCTTGTATTTATATTAGTCAGTTTGTAGCCAAATGATAGAACCAATACTAGCTGTGTTTACAAGTCAATAACCCCTGAACTGAGTTGCACGTTAACAATTGTTATTTGAAATATGGTTTGTTATTGTTTTTTTGTTCCAATTATTCATGAGGTCACGCTCTTTAATAAGCTGAGCTTTAAACTCATGCTCAGTCTCCATTAAATACAACAAACATTTTACATTTTAGTTCCATTTATTACAGTTTTCATTTCATGGATTTTAAGTGTAGTGTAATTCTGACCACCAACACTGTGTACTACCACTCTGGTCAGTTTTGCAGAGTGTGTAATGAATGATTTAAACCTCTGTTCACTAAAACAGGCTTCCTCAGACCCTCTGCATTTTAACACAAATAGCCTTTTCAGGCTGTCGGGCCCCTCTGACAGAAAGCACTAAAACATAGGGCACACTTGTTAAAGGGCTCCTGGTCGGGCTGATGCAGCAGCCGGGCAGAATTTGGGGCAGCCTCTCGACCTGCACACTCTGACATGCACTTACTGAGATCCGCTTTGTTTAAAAGCCTCAGCTAAGTAAATGTAATGTAATGAGTCAGGGGTCACTTGTGAACTGCAAAACAAAAAACTTCATAAAATAGCAGAGGACACACTGTACAATGTGTTGAGCAATGTAATTCTGTGGCCAAATGTTTTAAAGGAAATGTACCAGTTGTATACTAAACAACAAGCCTGTGTTAGTACAACAAAATATAGCAAAACATTTGGTTAGATTTCTGCAGAGAAGCTCTTTTTTTTCCAATCCCTGTGGGAGGACAAAGTCAACATGCCTGGCCACTTTCTCTTGTTGGTCTTTCCAAATCAAGCTTTAAATAGCCGATGTGATTGCAAATGCATTTTCAAATTCAAATATTGCTCACTTGTTCAGATACATATCCTCGAAGTCTACCACTACCACTACCACCCGGAGTGATTCCATTCTGGTCTTCTAAAATCACATGAAACCAGCATGCTATCTTAAATGCAAACCTATGCATGAAAAACAGGCAGACGACTACAATCAGTGAGCAGTTTGACGAGCAAAAAGTAGAGATGATAAGAGCGATGCATGGGTGGTGAATGTAGGCGAGGGAGAAATATGACAATGTAATGCAATCTTAAACAACACCAACACTAACTATACTGTAGCTTCAAAAAGATTCTGGGGCTGAATCAACACCTCTATGACTCAGTTTCAACACACAAAGGACATTAGAAGCTTTACAAAAAGCACAGCATATTTCAGAGCTGTTGCATTAGATATCATCATAATATACTGAGGGTGCTTTTGTCCATCCACCCCCAGAATTTTGCATAAATAGCCTATGAATCTGGCCAGAGCATCCTCAACATCCAACAGATAATTGACTTTAACTACATTAGCAACAATTTGTCGTGTTGACCAAAAAAATTGCCTTAATCTAAAATAAATTGCTTACCTTAAAGAAGGACTTAAACCCCATTTAACATGCCCCCTTTACCAATTCAAAGCGCTCAAACAGGAAAATAGCTTCTTTGGAGTTTTAGTATAAGCTGTTGTTGTTTAAATTATAATATGAGGGGTGTTTTTCAGAGGTAAAATTTAAGAAATTTAGAATATGTATTACATCAAAAACAACACTTTGTGAAGGAAAAGTTATGTACACATCGCAGTCTCAATAAACAAGTACATCAATGCCTCTTCATGCTTGTTCTGAGGACAAATTTGACCAAACTAATAACTAAAACTAAAACTTTTTTTAAAAATGATTTTATTGAGTCACAGCAATACTATTAATCTGAGCAGGGACAGAGTTCACAGTGCAAACGGCTGGTTCAGAAGTCTGACAATCTGTCTGTGTTCTGCAGAATCTTTTATACGTTTCACATGAGTTGGTGGTTGAAAATCATGGAGGCATTGATCCATGTTTGCAAAAGAGACAAACTTTGTCCCCTTCAGCCCATGACTGCATGGGCATATGTGTATCTAGACAAGTCAGTCAGGTCAACCACATCGATTTAGGGCAGTTGGGTAATTGAAGTAGTGGACAGTTGGGTAACATGTTTTTCAAACAGTGGAAAAATACTGAAATGTTGAACACAAATAAGGACAAACTCTTAATCTTCTCACTCTCTCTAAAAAAATCTCTAAACTGAACCATATTTTTATTTCAGTTGACTAATGTGTTTTTCTTTTTCACTCTTATTGTTGGTTTACTTTGGGTTAACTATAATAACGTTGTTAATTACCTCTGTAGAGAGCGGCTGGGTTCAACTGATCGATTAAAAAAATTGCTACATTGCTACTGCTACATTCACATGGAATCAGGTAGATGGTAGACGGCATATGGGATATTATTTTTGGTGGATGAAAGCAGGATAGTAAAATCAGGTAAGACCAGTAGAGAATACCAGCAATCACAGTGTGCGACACTGCCATTGAAAATTAAGATATTTTAACTTTGACCGTTCACGATGAAATTAACAACTAGATGCTGAATAGCTCCTTCGCACAAGAAGAAAACAATGGTCTGCATAAGCCAGACCATAATCAGAATGGTTAAACTATCCTAACCTGAGAAATTAACATTAAATTGACAATGATTTGTGTATCTATTTTCATTTATTTATTTATTTTTTTTTACAAACTTTTACGGCAGAGGAACATAACCTTCACATCCTGGTGAGTTTTTGTTCATTTGGACAAACTGTATGTGACTCTGGTGAAAGACGCGTAAGGCACTGGTCAACCTGCGCGTTAACAATAGGAGGTATTGTCATTCCTGTCAGGGCTGGGTGTAATTGCATTCTTTTTTTGTGATCTGAATTTGACACTCCATTTTCAACAATGACAGTATAGTAATTGCTTTGAGAAGTCATGGTTGAGCTTTTGAATGATATCAAAATACCACCACCCGCCTCCACCTAAACCCCCACCCTGCCACCGACCTCACTCTGCTCAACATCCTGTCTGTCTACAGTGAGGTGCTATTACAGACGCCTTTCATTCACCCAACCATGAGGCCTGTTTGGAATTGCTCCACCACTGTCAGACCCACCACCGTTTTCTTTCAGCATGGCTCCAGATGAACGAGGCCTTTGGTTTTGTGTAATCAAAAAGACACGCATTGCGTGTGCTTAGATGCACATCAATTTTCACATAGTATTATTTCATTTTTGATTTAGTACATATGAATACAAGGGCCCATCTGTGAGAGCAGGGATAATTTCAGCTTTTACACATCTAAAATTGATATCTGGAAAATAAACACATTAGCTGGGACACTAAGAAATGTAAATGTTTTCTCACCAATTGTATATATTTGGGAAAATGTGCCAAATTATGCAAATAGCTAAAGAAATGGATGATTATTTCATTGGCAGTAAATTAATCTACAGCTATTTTTCTACAGCTATTCTTTTTTCCAGCTTTACAACTGTGAGGATCTGTTGCTTTTCTTTGTCTCATGCAATATTGAGTTTAATAACTTTACATTTTGAAATATACATTTTCTGTTGGTCAGACACAACAAGAAATTTAAAGAATATCACTTTTGTCTGTTGAGTTGTTGGGCTTTTTAAAAACCATTTTCTGTTATTTATAAACCATGATCGATTGTGAACATTTGCAGATTAATCACAATTGAAAATGATGACCTCTTTCAGCCCTAATGCACAGTGTTCACATTTTAAATTTATTCATGATTACAATGACAGGCACAATCCATGCCATTGTTAATTTTAGGGCTATACCAAATAATTTGGGTTTCGAGGCTTCATTTATAACGTTGATATTCGATTTCTAATTCACCATTCGACTGCTCTTTTTCGACCTCAATAGTCGATTTAAATCTAAAAACTGACATTTGGTGCAGCACCAATTATTTTAAACATGTCCTGCCTCTTAACGTCCAGAGGTTGTTATCACTCTGCAAAATATTATTATCCAAACACTGCTTTGACTACAATTTATCACGGAATAATTAAAAATGAACCTAACTTGACACCGCTCACTTTTTATAAAACATCACTATGGGGAACAGTCCCTGTTTTCACTGAAGGGCTGGCAGCGGCAAATGTAATTAGACGGGGAGAATTCCTCCAGGTGTTTAATGGCTGCTCGCAAGGTCAGCACAGCCATGTTTAGGATGCCGTTCAGGCGTGAAGAGGAGGAACCAGGCCTGGTTGACTGGTCGTGTGAGCATCGCCGTCCCCTCAGGTGACTCGCATGAATTCCACCCGCACCCCTCTCCATTGTTGTAAAATTTGACAGCAAATCAAAGGGGAGCTTTGTCTGTCCAAACACATTATAAGTCCACTGTTCTGGGTTATTTAGAGAGGCTGCACTCCTGCTTTCCTGCTTACATTTTCAGTGTGATGTATGGACGATTCCATGAGATTACAGATGCATCCTGGCACATACACTCAACCACACTGATTAACCTTGAAGACCCGGGGCTGGGTGCAGCAGGGGAGCGTGAAGAACACCAGTGTCAAAACCTAAATGAAACAGACCTGTTGGAGGAGCCCAGAAGAGGGCCGTGCCTGCAAGATGGGGAGGGAGGGGAATCTAAAGTGAATCTTTAAGCAGTTTGTTTGGTTCTGCTTTGTGGCGGAGACTCTGGAGAGAGGCTTCCCATCTGTCCTGCTCTCACCTTGGCCAGTGTCTGCCAGCTTGGTCTGCTTGTCACATTTGAGTAGTTGCTATGGGACTAGTCCACTGAGGCCCCGTCATAGACCACGGAGAGCAAGGCCCTATCATCAATCACACAGATGAGCAACACACACCACAGGAAGCTCCCTCCAATGATGGCCGGAGATCTAAATTCTTTTGACATGGATTTTTATGCAGGGACTAGCTGGATCATTGTAATCACTTCACAAACAGGCAACTTGATTGCTCATCTGTGACTGCCATATTGATAGAAGGCTTTTTTCGTAAAACTTCAGCTATAACATAATATACATGCAAGTGAGAATAAACCTAAATGCATCTGAAATATACGACATGACACTTAAAATTTAGTATGTGTTATGACTTGTATGTCTTGTGTGAATAGTGAGACTTAATCTGAGCCGTAATGTTGCAGTTGCCAATGTTGTATCCTGATCCAGTTCCCATGAATGGCAATCACGCCCACTTATTGGAATTTTGCAGTGATTTATGGGGAGCAGGAATGTTTCCAAATACAATTTTTGTTCTGCATTATTTTTGTAAGAGTGCAATTAAACTTTATATCTCTCACCTTCTTTAAAGTCTTTTTTTTAGCTCTAAAAATTACAATACTTATGTACTCATCAACCTGTGTTCTCACCAGTGCTGTAAAGTAACAAAGTCCTAATACTTCATTAAAGTACTTAAGTATTTTTTGGGAATATCTGTATTTAAGTCTTTATAGAACTTTTTATAACTTTCACTTTCACTCCACGACATTTTCCAAATAAAATCTATACTTTTACTCCGATACATTTCCACCAGGCATTTTAGTTACTAACCGCTATGGATTTTGTTCTTTAAGTCCTTTAAGTTGTAAAAAAAATTACATTGTTTTGTATGTATTTGGCTATATTTTTAAGGTGATGTATATTACGATTAAATCATTAACATTTACTTGTAATTTTACTTTTCGATACTTTCTTTTGATACTTAAGAACAGAAACTATCAGGTACTAAAGACTTTTACTCAAGTAATATTCTATTAGGTGACTTCAGTTTCTCTCAAAGTCATTTTAAGGTAAGATATCTGTACATTTATTTAATTGTGGCTTTCAGCACCACTGGTTCTCCAATACAGCTCTTCTGGGTAATGTCTAAATAATTTCAGGTTTTCAGCCCATGTGTGAATGGGCCTTTTGTTTATCCATGACAGTCAATAGAAAGAAACTTCTTCTATACTTGTCAAAGTTACCTTAGTGAATACAGACTTGTTTTAAAAGCCTGTTAGGCAAAGACAACACTTGGACTCAGCCTCAGAGCGATCCATAACACCTCTGACTCACGTTAATGTTGGCTGCCATACAGCGCTGCATTTATGAGCCATGTTGCCAAACGCAGAAGACACAACATGGACATCATTAAAGACAGCTCCTACAATAATAATGGTGCCGTTAAGCAGCTGTTTCGGGCCTTATTGCTTCAATAGGTGACGAAGGACAGTGAATATCCTTCATCAGTATCCAAATAATTGTAGTTGTTCGTGACAAAACACCCACCTTAAAAAAACACAATACAGATACGATTTATCTGAACAAATACAACTTATAATTGCAGACCATGCCAATTTAGTTAATTCTTCAAGTCATGCTTCAGAAAAGAAACAATTAGCAAGTTTAGAAGTCTTCATTATCAGAGAGATGCCTTTGTTTTTTATGTGATTTTGAGTTTTATTTATAATTCCTGTGTTGCTGTGATTTGGGGACAGTCTACAGGGAGGAGCCATGATGTCTGTCAGTTATGGCAGAAAGGTCAGTATATGGGATTTAGAAACCAGACCCTTGCTAATAAAAAAAGTTCTGTACTGTATTATAGAACTACATCCTGAGTAAAATATTTCGTTAAAAGGACACAATGTTTCTTTTTTTATTTGAAATGTGATTCAGAGTCCACTCCAATTTGTCATTACTGTGGCCTAGGAACTAACAACAGACCAGAGGCCATGAACTAATGTAACAGCTCTCTACCCGCGGACTAATGGGACTCATGCTGAATCACCTGTGAACACGGTAAGATAATTGCCATTTAGGAGACCCAAAGAGCATGTGGCGATAATAAAGTCTGGGGAGCAAAAAGTCTGCCTCCGTCTGGTAATTGAAGAGTGAAATGCCATGTGACTTGGCCACGCATCAGGTAAAGAACCTAAAGGTTTATTCACAGGCACCATTATGGGGAAGTGTGAGCTTGCTTGGTTTAACAGAAGGTCAATTATAATGGAGTCGTGCTCAGGTTGTCACCACAAAGTGCATAATCAAGGGGTACTGCTGGGCTAACCGCTAATCCATAGCTGTGCACTTAAGCATGCCAGGATTGTTGCCATGGATTGCAGTTCAATGTGTGCCCATGGTCCAGGTCTAAACCATGGACCTCTAGGTCTTAACACTGTTTGTGTGTGGGTGGGTGGGTGCCTGTACGTGTATGTGAATGTGTTAAAGCATGATCCCCCATCGAGACAGACCAGCTGTCGTTCAGGTGGCTTATAGACACAGTATTAGCATCCAATACAGGTGAATGTCAGCATAGGATTGTCTTAAAAGCCACCGTTAATCAGCGAGCCATTGTCTCTGAGATAAGTCGGCTTTGATAACAGTGACTTCACTCAGCACGTCACAAACGGGTCGAGCCTTTTGTATGATGACTTGGACATTTAGAACTTTAATTACAGGAAAGCCTCTTTTAAAGCTGGATCCTCTCACTGTCCAAGGAATATAACTTAACACATCAGTGGACGGAGTGAAGAATTTGAAACTGGCTTTGTTAATGACGCATGCAACCAAAAAGAGGGATATCATAATTAATGGCATCATGGATACATTATTTCTTTAAATTTCTTACTTTAGATTCTTCATTCACCATGAATTGCAATTAACTAGTTATTCTAACTGAAGTAAAAACTTCAACCATAAACAACACTTAAGTTGATATTTTGCAATTTTTTAAGATTTTTTTTTTTTTTACAAGTGCATGAAAAATGTTATTCCTGCTCCTAAGATTTCTGCATTTAGAAATGGTTAACTGTTGATCATTACCTCGGTCATAAGTTCACAGTTCAGATGAGTTCAGATGACGTGTGTATGAGCTGAGTTTATCATCAGGAAGGCGGTGTAAGACCTAAGCAAGGTGCTGACCAAGCAGCCAAGCAGCAACACATCACAAAATTAACAGTGGTGGTAGTTGCAACAGCAGCGAAGTATTTTTTAAAGCGATGCTGGCAACATTTCAAGCAGCTTTTATAAAGGCAACATTTTGGTACTTTTAAAGGCCATGTTGGCAAATTGAAACAACAACTGGGTATTTTTTAAGGCGACATCTGCACATTTCCAGTGGTGGTGTCAATAACAGTGTATTTTTTAGGGGAGGTTTGGACATTTCCAGCGGTAGTTGTGGAGACAACATCAGGTATTACAAGCCAACACATGATCTTTTCCTAATAATAACCAATTGGGGTTTGTACCTAAATCCAAACAAATGTTAACCACATTATTGTCACAGCAACTGAAACAAAATAACACAATGTTTTATATATTCACTACATGTTAAAAGCACAAATGTAACTTATCTGTGGTTTGCAGGAACATACAATGACAACATTTTGGCTATTCTGGTTGTGGGTTTACAAACCAATTCTGAGATGGATAAAATTTTTGTGAATCTTAAAATTTTTAAAAACAAATAACACAACCTTGAATCACTTCTATGAGAAATCTGCAACAACTATTTTCCAAAGCAGGCTTAATCTAAACACAGTGTCTCAGAATCTGTGATCATTTCACTGTGCCCTCAAATTTTATATGTTCCTCCCAAATATCCGCATGATCTACACAGAGACATCTCTGATCTGTTTCCATGTTCAATCTCCACCCTGCAGACTGCATTACCACTGTGAGCCTACAGCCAAATCAG
Source organism: Plectropomus leopardus (assembly GCF_026936395.1). Lineage (NCBI taxonomy): Eukaryota > Metazoa > Chordata > Actinopteri > Perciformes > Serranidae > Plectropomus > Plectropomus leopardus. The sequence goes on from NC_142183.1 coordinate 13,339,706, forward strand.
AGCAGCACATCTGCCCACACAGGTCCATGGCAAGGTCTAGTACCCAGCAGCACAGTGCCAAATTGCAAACTGTGATACACAACTTTCTGCTTCTTACAGTCTGGGACATAACTTAAATCAGCTCCAGCTGAAAACCTAGATGTTTTAACTTGTCATTCTATTTTGGGAGACATTTGGCCTGTCAGCCAAGGCTCAACAACCTACTGATGTGCATCACGCCTCCCTTTAAATTTGCCTTACATGAAAACAGTCTAAATGGGTCAGAACCCTGCTGGAGATTAGCCTTGAACAGCTTGAACAGGGAACGGAAAAGAGAAATCATTCAGAGAGCCAACAACCTGAGAGTCCCAGAGAATATAAAAACAAATGAGGATACAAAGGAAGCACTTTGGAGACTTCTAATGTTTCCAAAAACAAATGAAATTGAGCAACTGCTACATGATGTTTGAATACTGAACAGTTGTGCAACAAAAGCTTCAGACCAGCTTTCCAAGGTCATTTTCCCACCGCTCTGTGTGTGTGTCTGTGCACAGCTACATGCCTGTGCATGTGCACAGATGTGGCTAAGCTTGTACGAGTGTGTGCGCTTGTGTGTGGTATACTGCCTCTGGTGATGCCTGGAAAAATATTAACTGGATACAGGCGATGTGGGTTACCAAACATTACTAACACTAGCCAGACATATTGCATTATCCAGGGTTGTGTAGCTAGAGGTTTGTGCCTGTCAACATTTTATTAGTCACTGTTTTTTGCTTGGGTTTAGTCCAAACACACCACTTTCAGGCCCATTTTGTTGCAAGGCTGCAGAGTCTCAGAAGGCAGCCGTGTACTGGATATGTTGATTCCCCATGCTGCGTTGACTCAGACACATCCTGACCTATTTTCTACCATGTCAACAGTATTGATCTTACTGCTCACCCCAATGAGGAGGACTTTAATCTGTTATGAGATGGAATTAGATTCTTGTCACACAGATATACAACAACTGCAACTTTTCCTACACATTTAAGGTCACCTCGCTGGAGTAAAAGAAAAAACAATCCATGACTTTTCTATTATCAAGAAAGAGGCACGAAGAAAGAACAGGACTTCATCAGAATGGAGAGAAATGCACAGAGTAGACAGCAGTGCAATAATAAAAAGGTGTGTATTTGAGTAGGGAGGTGTATTTTCTTGTGCTTATACCATTTGCCTGAGAGTATTTTTAGTCATTTATAAACAGTTTTTCTGTCCCCAAGGCACGAGCCACAGGCAACATTTGCTACGTGAGTTCCTGCATCAGCTTCAGCAAATTATTTTTCATTTCACAATCAGCAAACTCATGCTTTAGGGTACATCGATGCAACACCTCTTTTGTTTGTTTCCCTTCGCACAGTAAATTTCTTCACTTTCTCAGATTCTCCAAAAACAAACTGCAGAATAACAGATATTTGGAGCACGTCTTTTTGGGTATCCAAACAAATAACAAAGGTTAGATTCCAGCATGCTTGGCCTGAGCCCTCTGTCTTCCCTCTGGAGTTTTCACCACCTGCTCTGTGCTGTTAATATCCCAAACCCATGGATCCAGGATCATTGGTTTCTACAGGCCTCACTACAGAACCCTATCAGATTAGCTGAACTATCTCTTGACCAATATGGGGTCTCAGTATCTCCAAAACCTATAATGAGAAAACCGAGATGGAATTTGAAACTCAGTATGACCGGAAGGATTAGTGTGCAGGCTGAGACTTCTCTTACCACAAAGATGTCAGTTGGATTTGAGCTGGAGGGGGGCTTGGAGGTGGGTTTTCTATGATGACCTACATTTCTCCTAAACCGGTTGCAATGCGGGGACTTAGGACATGGCTACCGTCTAATAATGTTGCTGCCTCCAGAAATGGAACGGGTGTGTGAGGAGGATTCAGTCGGCGCTAATTTACCAGGGCTACAGGACGGGAACAGTTAATGTGTGTGTTCAATTTGTTTGGGTCAGCTGCAACAACAACTTTAATGCCACAGTGATCGACTTTCTCAGCCATTTAGGCGATGTTTCTCAGTTGCAGGGCTGCTTTTTTAATGAACTATTTGCTCAAAACACACTATGCATACATGGACACACACGCCCACACAGTGCCACACAACCACAAACTCATTCACCACTTCTCAATCCAGCCTTGAGCTCTGTCAGCCCTGCAGCGCATCATGTTGATAAGCAGAGGAACGCCGCTATCACATGGCCTCCAGAGAGAAAGAATTGCAGAAATATCAAAATAACAGTAATTTCAATGAATAATAGACTACAACACCCCCCCACCCCCCCATCATACACACGCGTATACACACAAACACACAGGAGCATACCTCCTTTTATTCAATAAATAATCAAGTAGTTAGTGTTGCCTAGCAACCACATCATCAGCACCTGCATTGTTTCAACACACTGAATGATAGGCTGCTGGGCTCAAGTCCCGCAGCACATTGTAGAATGAGAAGGTTCCTGTTCAAGTGATTTTCTGTGGTCTTCAGCAGGTAGAACCGCCTGAAACGCAAGTGAATATTCTTAAAAAATAAACACATTAATTTAAAAAAAGAAAGACAATAATTTCTATTCTTTCTGCATATTCCATATGACCCAATACACATAGGTGAATATATTTAAGGTTCACTGGGTGGGATTTAGGAGGACATGTTGGCAGAAATGTGATGTTATGTAATGTAGTGAGTGTGTTTGTCATCAAAATAAGAATTGCTATGTTTTCATTAATTTAGAATGAGCTGTTTATATCTACATAAGAGGAGGATCCTTGTCTACAGAGAATGTCATGTTGTACTGCCATGTTTCTACTGTAGCCCACAACGGACAAATCAAAATCTGGCTGTAGACAGGGCCGTTCATGTTTTTGTGTCAGCCACCGTAGTTAGCAGCCCCTCCGCAACTGTCAGAAAAATACCTTTTCTTTTTTTTTTACATGAAACTACTAGCGGAGCGTTTTTAGTGGTTTACATCACCAGATCTGTTTGTTTTGGAGAGTCAGACACCTCTGTGGGTAATTCAGATCCCGCTAAAAATCTTCTGAATATCGAGCACATATTAAGATATCAGAGAAAAGATGAGCACCAGTTTTCGATCTACAGTCCCCACCACTAGACCACTAAAAATCCCCCTAAATGTAACACACTACTCCTCTTACATCAAGAGCAGTTTTTAAAAAGTGCAAGGGTTGAAATGAATAAGCATGTTTGAGAAACTGTGATTATTAAAAGCCTTTATTTTGCTGTGATACTGCACCTTGTTGTCATCCTGTACTTGAGAATTATTGATGAATAAAAGATCTACAAGATTAAGATGCATTAATCTGTTGATAGGTATTTAATTTGATAAGCACATCTAATTTAATGCCTGATTTTAGCCTCCTTTGCCTGAGACTCTGTGCATAAGTATCAGACAAAATGAAAGAGTCACTTTACAGCGTGTGTGCTCCGAGCTCAAAAAGCCTACATGAAAACTACAGTATCATTCTGCTCTCGGTTGTTTTCAGTGTGAACAGCAGCATGCAGGCGGACCTTTGGCAGCCTCTCAAATGCATCCTGTGCCCTTGAAAATCAAGAATGGCCTGTTCACACAGCAACTTATCTCCCAAAGTGAAGCTGACGTCTAATCAACACCTGCAACCCTTTCCTTTGCTGCGTGTCCAAGTGAGACTTCAAAAGTTGTGCCAAGCCACACGCTTCCCGCTGCGTGCAAGACAGTAATGGTGGGAAGGAGAAAGAGATTTCTTATCAAAGCCCCCCCAGAAGCTGATGTTATTTTGCGCCATATGCATTGGCTGGTACCAGCGACGTGCTGTTGAAGCCTCATGTCCCTTTGAATTGTGAGGTGGCTCGTCTCACAGCCTATTCTCCTTCAGTGATTGTGTCCCACATTGTTAGATTACACTGTTTAGCGGTGACGTTGGAGTGCCTTTTCTCCTTGCCTTTTATGCACCTGAGGAAAAGAGGTATGTGTATTTGTGATCAACACTCTCTCCTCCGGCCTGCTAAATGCACACTTGCTTTGTGTCACAGAATGCCTGATTGACCACGCTGACTTGTTGATGTGTAATGCATTGTTGTCTTAGGGGCAAAAATGCCTCTGCAATCATATCAGTGTGTTCCATTATCTGTGACTTGAGATGGCACTGTAGAGATCCGTCATCACACTGCTTGCGCCTTTGCTATTAATGGGCCACACCTCCTGTGTCGACAGTCAACAGCGGAGATGAATACAGTCTTTGTCAAATAGGCTCAGCGTTAAGATGGTGAAAGGAGCTTATCAGTCTAGTGCTGCTTGCGTGTAATAATCAATTAAAGGTGACTATGAGTGACCTTGAAACGTATTGAATCTGCAGAAATACAATGAGAGGATTTGAATTGCACACACTCATGTAATACTGCCAAGAATTCTCAACACACTGTGCTGGAAACAGACTGAATAAGGCTGTGCGGATATATTTTTCTCTTGCCCAAACCTAATATCTTCCTGAAATGCATCGTCTCCCCCTGGCCTTATCTCCCTCTCTGCTCTCTCTGCTGTAATTGTCGATGAGAAGCTTTTGGTGTTGCTGTTCCACCAGCAATAGCATGCAGAACGTGTATCCATCAATCTGTTCAGTTCTCCCTGAGCAGTTCCCTCACAGAAATCCGTTTAGGGCTTTTCTTATTGAGTGGAGTGTAGTGGAGTCCTTCTGGGGCTTCGGATCTCTAACCTAGTTCCCCCTCTGTGTCTTTTCAATGAACCTGTTCCCACTTGTGAATACATGTGCTCACTACAAAGAAACAGCAGGCAGGCCAATGATAGAGGAGACTGACTCTGATTAAGTGAGGATATGTTTTCATTATCTTTTTTATGCAGGCAGGAGATTTTACAAGTTATACCTCGCACACTGTACGCCTATCTGCTGTTAGTTTAACAGCTCTTTATGCTCAATGTACGATTCGTAAATGGACACAGATGGACCCCTCTGTGGGTACTCTGCGCTCATTTCATCCAACTTACAGATATGGATGAAACTGAGCTGTAGCACCGAAGATCTTAGGGGTAGCATAGTGAAGATCTAGCGAGATATTAAAAAATGGTGGAGGTAAGGAATTTGTAATTATTAAAAAGTAATTCTCCGTTGCTGTTGATACTTGATGTTGAATGTTGATAATGGCCTCACAGACCACTGCTGTCTGCAACACCGCCTCCATTAAAAGGTAAACTATAATTACTTCTTTCACCCTTGCCATTTGTTGTTTTATGAAACTTTTTACTCTGCCTTTTGGTACCATCTATTGGATGTATGCTATCGTATTATTGCAGTTGCCAAACCAAAATCAGTGTGCTGCAAATTAAGATCTGAGTCTGAGGATATTATTTGATGTTTTTTATTGTCAAGACTGTTGGTGTGTTTTTTATGGGCATATTTGTGTAACTGTATGCATAATTTGTGTGTGAATTTTGTGAACAGAGCTGATGCAGAATGAATTTACTGTAAACTGAGAATTTAGTGGAAGCAAATATTATAAAGGACGCATGGAAATATGAGGGCAGTAACGTTTGTGTTTGAAACTGATGTATCTATTTTCCGAAAGGGAGTATAAATGAGCCCCTTAAGCAGGAGACATACTTACATTGGCAATGATTTCTGCCTCGACCTCCACTACACAGTATTACTGCACCACGCTCTCAGAGCACAGAGTGTACTCTGGGCACAGATGGAGCAGCAGAACACCAGGCACAGTGAAAGTGAAACTTAAACATAATGGGTCAAAAAGTTTGCTGTCACTTGCCTCCCTGCAGTAGCTGCTTCTTAAATCCATTGATCTGATCATGGACCAGCAAAAACATCCAACTTTAGAGAGTGGGGCATATAATGCTAAAAAACACACACACACACACACACACAAAGTAGTCCTACTAACAAAGGCATCTGTTATATTTATCTTTCAATAAAAATAAAATATTTTGCCCTCAATGTAAGTTTTTCAAGTAACGGTAGTAATATATATGTGAAAGCACAGTTACAGAGCATGCATATCTGCAGCCATAGGGACTTTAATGCATGTTTTTCACCCCATTAAGTAACTGACTGGTATATAGGTTACATAATAATATATATTAAGTGTGCCTAATTAATTAAGCAGTCCTTGCTATACACTTCTGTCAGTAATGAGCTGAAAATGCGTTTCAAAACAGAGGAATTTATCTGTTTACTTCAAGAGTCTCACACCACTCTTGAAAGACTTGTTTACTCTCTTTAGTATACCTCCCACGGATGAAGGTAGCTGTAATTGGGAAGCAATGTTTGTTGTCATAGTTGTAGTCATAATACATTTTACATAACAAATGCATTTTGAAACAGAAGGAGACATAGCTGGCTGTTCAGTCCTGTTCTTAGTGTGTTGCCTTAATTGGTGTGTCAGTGACTATCATAGCTTTGAACATGTAGCATGCTGAGAGCAATGTTAAATACGCCGTGCACAAGACAGTAGAATACAGGGATTTGATGTTGTCTTGCCATCCAAATGTGCAAGCTGTACTCATGCTCACCTCCTAAGTATGGATGAAATGTACAGAAAGGTACTTTACTGCGCTGTTCACACTTGAACAACCTACTCACAGCCCTTTATGTAACCAGCCATGCTGTAATCTTGTCATCCAGGTGTAGTGCCTTTATTTCAATTATTCATTTCAATTGTTCCCCAGTAACTTGCCATGTGTGGCTGAGATGTTTTCAAATGTATGTGAAGGTGTACAGTAGAGCCGCAACGACAAATCGATTTGTGATTTGATATTAAATTGGTTTGAGTGTTTTGTTTAGTTTTTTCTTCATGTCTTTATTTAAACAAGGACCATGCATAAAAAACTGTAATCTCAAAAAGAGAATAGATGATTTAGGACAGATTTAGCTATTAGCTAGTTTACATCTGCAGTCCTGTTTAGTTTTTGTTTTGTTTTTTTAAGAAAAAAAAGCTTCTTCAATCAATGTGAAATTTTTCTGGTGTCTTTACTTCTTCTGTTGGAGACACGACAAGACATTTAAGAACATCATCTTGGGTTTAGGGAAACACTGATCGATAGAGATGTAATGATTCACTCAACTCGCAATTCAAAAACCGCCACACTTCCAATATGAAACTGGAGGGTGCGTCTTCTTTTTCCATATCGCATGTTGCGGAGCCTTTGCTTCGTCGTATTTAAATTGACGAGCTGTCTCTCGTCTAGGACATGACGTAGGACGCTGAACACGTAGTGACGTGACACGTTGTCAAAGTCAAGTCAAGTCAAAAGTAGATTTTATCCTCTGCTGTTAAAAAAAGAGTATCATGGTTCATTTTTTCATCTCACCGATTTGAATCTCACATATTTTTTATTGTTTTTTAAGTGCCTTGCGATGCATCATTATAGCCCTACTAATTGACATTTTTTAAAATCATTTTCTGACATTTTATAGACCAAACAATTGATCAATGAATCAAAAAATATTCCACTGATAATCAATAATGAAAGTCATTTGTTGCAGCCCTTTATGAACATTCGAAAGAAAGATAAACATGCATTAAAGCAGCATAGAAAAAAATGTTATTGCAAGATGTATGGTGCATGCAGTGTCTTTCCTAGAATTAAGCACAATTAACTGATGCACAAGTTTTTGTAAAACAAAATTATTATTACTCGTTTATATAAAGCTCTGTTTGCCAGGCTTTCCTCAAGTAGAGAAAACAGCAATGATGTAGATAAGTTGCTAGCAAGGTATGAATGTTTGAAAAGGAGCTCATTAAAATTGCTCCGCCACTGAGGAAGAATAATTGTAAGTCTTGTTGCAATGGAAGACTTTGATCCAATTAAGTATGATACCAGCAGTCCAAGGTAGACTGAGTTGTGTGCTGTATCTGAAAATACAGTCTCCCTCTTAAATTGAAGAAAATGAAAAAATGGGTCCAACCATCTGTATTTGTCCCAGACTCAAAGATCAAAGGAAATTTTTACATATGCAGTCTGAGTGTCTGAATACAGTGTAGTCCTCTTTCCATCTTGGAAGATAAATATTTGGGGAAAGGCAATGCATGTATTTGCTAAGAAAACAAAAAACTGATCTAAGAACACTGATAAATCCAACAAAAAATGTTTTACCCAGCTTAAATACAGTTCCCCCTTTAGTCAAATGGCGTTAAAAGGGGCAGTATGGATTTTTTTAATACATTACGTGGTATGACTACTCACTGTTACTGATATTGATGCCTGAACATTAGCATTAAGGTTAGATGAGGCACTAACTCCTGTAAATCAGATCTCCCAGCCATGACGAGAGCAGTGACCTGACAGACAAATTAAGAAGCAGGATGCAGCACTGCTTAAAAACCTAAAAGCTAATTTGCTTTTAATTGCAGCCTGATACTCCAACAGGATTGATTGTGTCCTTTAGAAGCCCTGGAATAAGCTCTAAGAGCAGAATAAAACTTAACACATCTTTCTTATTTTGTGGATGGTTAAAAATGTTCTCATGCTGCACTGTGGCTTAATCTAAAACGGCCTATTGTTGTTTGTCTCTCATGACCGGAGGCATGGCAGCTTGTTTATGAACAAAACATGGAATTGCAAAGTTTGATAATAAAAATAGAATCGATTGTTAAATGCAGAATATTGCAGAATTTGGAAAATTTCAAAGAAAAGACATTTACAAAAATCAGCATCCTCCCAATCATTGTGAGCTTTTCTTTCCAAAGCCTTGGCCGAATGAACTACCGCCTCGCTGTATGCCTTTGTTAACCAGACAAGTTACACTTACAGTCCACATCCATGTCACTGAAAACATGAATGCTTCACACACATCTTTCCCCTGACAGCACAGGAGATTGATTCAGAGGTCACAGTGACCTTGACCTCCAACCAACTCTAATCAGTCCATTCTTGAGTCCAAGTGGACATTTGTGTCAAATTTGAGAAAACTCGCTGAAAGCATTCTTGAGATGTTGTGTTCGTGTGATTGAGATTGACACAAGGTCATGGTGAGCTTGACCTTTTACCATCATTGATAATACCAAGTAGTTGTTTGTGCCAAATTCAAAGGATTCACTCAAGGTGTTCTTGAGATATCGCATACATGAGAATGAGACAAACAGATAGACATTTTGAAAACATAATGCCTCCGGCCTCCCCTTTTGCTATATCGCTATGTTTGGATGTAATTTACAGACACATAGCTTCTGTCATCCGCTCTCTATAAGTTTCACCCATTACAAGGCTCAGCTCCTGAAAACACATGGGCAGGGATGCCGACACCAAAGGAACACGCCACTCGCCACTGAGACTTCGCTCTGTTCTGCTTGTGTCTGTCCACAACACAGAGAGAGAAAGTTTGGCGGTTAGCCTTTTTTTTCATCAGCTGAGCTAGGTCAAATCACCCTGTGTGTCTTGGGTTGTCCACAGGCAGCATCTGATATGTCTGTATGAAGTTACCAATCGCTTGCATCTCTGTGGTCAAATCCGCAGCTGCCACAAAAGTTGGATTGCACCTGGAGTGCATCCACACACTGGCTGTAAACGCATTGAGGATACACATATAGCTATGTCTGCTTTGCTTTGAAATGTAAAGAAGATTATTGGATTGTTTTCACAGGAAGTATTAAACATGTTACTTAGGTCCCTTATAAATTAAGAAATCCCACTAAATTAGGAGGGAAATTAAATGATTGAAAACAGTACAAAACAAGTGCAATGTTTTATAACAAAGTTACTGATATTAATTAAACTTGGAATATTTCATTATTGAATTGTTGAAATTGTATTCATTCAACACATACTAAAATCATAAAACATAGCATTCAGAGAAACTGAAACAGAAAAACACAAAACGGATTTCACTGGGCCCTACTTATGTCCATATATTGATACCACTATGAGTGTGTAGTCTCACATATACCAACCTCTGCTGAATTATCAAGCTCTCTCTTCAAGCAATCTGACCTTTGAACACCCACTAAGGTGTTGAAGTAATGGTTATGTCATTGGCATTGATCAACACATCAGTCAGTGCCCCACAGATGTATTATGGCTGTTGTGTGCTACTGAGCAGCACCTTGATGCACCTTCAAAGAACTCTCGTAATGCAGAACCGAAAGATTTTGTCAATCAAAAATGCCCCAGTGCTGCAGCAGCCCCTACCGCCTGACTTTTCTTCCCTGTCTGTGAGTTTGTGTTCCTCCAGTGTTCCTCTGTGAGCACTGGGCCCTATAGTGCTCGCTGCTTCCTTGCTGTCTCTCCATTAGGCGCCTAACAGAGCGTTGGGCTGCGGCTGCTCTCTCCCTCAATGCCTCCATCTCCCTGTCGCCCTTCAGGTCTCATCGCCCTCGCAATGGAGGATCCATCCGCCATGATCCCAGGACACATACTGTCCTCCATTACCCATCCTCACAGCCCACTGCATTCAGATCCCACTCCCAGGACCCACACATGAGCCCATGTTTGCATGTGTGTGAGTGTGAGTGACTCCGCTAACCAAGGACAGTAAGTCATATCTAGTTACGCTGCTCCGACACACACAAACACAAAGAGAGAGGCAAGGAGAGAGACAGAGCACTGAGTAAAAGATCAATAGGCCATTTCAAAGGGTTTTGTTTTTAGCTTGGATGAAGTCCATCTGTAGATTCCTTACACATTAACTGAATGAAAGACCTTCAGCAGCGACAACGCATCCCCCTGAGCCATCACATAAGTTTGAACATCTGCCATAAGCACTCCCGAGTCAACTATTAACATTGTTGAACAGTTTGTAATGAGCACGTTTTCTGAGAAAAAAAAAAAAACTATGGCTGAAAGGCAACATTTGTAATTTACTTGTTTGAAAAACTTTTTTCCTGATATTTCAAAAACCTTCAGCACCCCTGGATGTAGTTGTTACTGTTCGCCTGAAGGTTTAAAAGGAATAATACATCAGAAGTGTTGCCAAGCCACAAAAGCAGTCAAAAAGTTTGAAAATGTTTTTTGCTGTTAATTATTTCATCCAGTTTAAATAGACTTTTATTTTAAGGCATTTAAAAATGGACTGATTATTTTCCCTTTTCTTTTTCCATGTGACATGTCTGCACAGCACATTGATAGTCATCATCAAGTAATTTCTTGTACTAAAAAAGGCCTAACATTACCAAGCTTGAAACTGGAAATCCAATTTTTTCAGATATTTGTTGTCCATTCTGTCAATTTTCAAGTAGAAGTTGTAGGTCTTTAGTTTTGTTTTCTAGTTCTGTGTATGTTCAATCTGCTCCCTCGGCATTAAAATGTATGAATATGTATGGATGTAGGTGTGGAAATGTCAGTCTTTTGCAAAAAACTGGAAAATGTGCCAAAGCTACAATGCTCCTCTCATTCGAATCTGATCACTCTGTCTTCGCCTAGAGTCACAAACACCCCCAAAACTGAGATAACAAATTGTTTTATCCATAGGATCCAATTAAAAACTGTGAAATCACTGAAAGTCATTTGGTGTCTTGGATGCTTATCTCCAGTGAGCGCACAAGTGATTATAGTTGCCAGTGAACTCCAGGAAATCAGAGTGATGAGAGAAGCTGGAATTATAACGTACTTCCAGTTAAAGAGTGTAATGAGGAACGGCATATTCTGATCAAATCTAAATCGTGGATTTTAAATCAATGTTCAGTTTGTCCCATTCATACTGAATCAATTTTGCTGCCATCATGTAAAGAAATACAGTACCACGAGTTTAATATAAAGGCATTAAAAAGGCATTTTAAAAATTCTGAAAGAAATGAAGAGATGTTTTGTTTTTTAGCTAAAATAGCAGCCTGACTCTGCAGATGGCTTTGTCGATCTGTCTGTGGATCTATTTCATTGGTCCAGACAAAAATATCTAAACAACTCTTCAATCTGTCGCCATGAAACTCTGTAAAGAAATGCATGATCGTCAGAGGACGAATCCAATGACTCTCACTGATCCAAATTTTTTTCTAGCATCCAGAATCATAAATAATAAAAAACATTATGAATTGTGGTGTCAATTCAGAAAGTTTAGAAACAGTTTTGTATTTTCATGCAGTTTGACAAGTTTGAGGGGTGTTTCTCACCTGTGTATTACTACTAATGAACGTTACATCCTTTGACAGAATTATTTAATAAAGGCAGATAACCACAATGAGCGGAGTTAACGACAGCCACAAGAGCAATCCTACTCATTTACTATGCTCATTGTTTGAGAACTGTTTTATCCACAGCAAAATTACAGCTCTGACAGACAACACATCTTAACGTCTCAGGGTTGTTTTTTTTTTTGAATGTGTACAGTCTTCAACTCCAGACTGTGTGTTAGTGTAAAGGGTTCATATCCTTTAGCATAGCTGGACCATCTACTTTCAAATACAAGGGGACTCTTTGGAAGGGACCTTAATTATTGGCGGAGCACACAGACAGATATTTGGGGCTTTACTTAAATGCCAGGGGAGGAAGGGTAAGTTACACACACGAGAGCCAAATGGAAAAGAAATTACTGAATAGCAATTGCAATGTTGATATCACCCTTTCCTCTTTAGAGACTAAAATCTCCTAACTATACACTACCCTCAATTCTCAGGGGAAACAGTTCTGCTTCAAACAGAGAAAAGAATTAGAGTACGACTTAAGAAAAGAATGTTGAGTTGGCATCTAAAAAAAAAAAAAAAAAAAAAAGAGGTGATGGGGTTTCAAATTGAATAGCATCCTTTGAAATTTACAAGGTTATGAATTTTTGAATAATGTACCTGATAAGTGATGTTGTGCACAGTTTTTGTCAGAGAAATGAGAGAAACACAAAAACATCCAGTACATCAATAAAACTCTTTCAGGTAAGCAGACTTGAGGTTAATAGTCTGGCTTGCTAAGCAGTACAGAAGGTCTGTGACATTTCTCTGTTTTTGTTTTGGATGCAAAGGCTAACAATAGCATGCCTCAGGACACCGAGGCGTCTCCCACTTGGCTAAAGTGTTGCCAAATGCATGTGATGCCATAGCTTCTAATTTGGCACATTACTCTTGTCATGCTATTGTTTCCTCCCTCCTTATTGTCCCTGTCTGTTTCCACTTTGGAAAATAAAGTATGCCTTAAAATAACTTTACTTTTTGAAAAAAAAAAAAAAGAGTAGCACATTACAATAATTTGAGCATTCATTTTCACTGGTAAACCTACTGTAAACCTCACATGACTAAAAGCATCCAGCATGTCACAATATTTTTGAGCAAGACTGAAAAGACTAAACTGTGTCAGGTAAACATGATGTCATAATAATAAAATTTAAATAGTATGTTAACTGATAGGTAGGGCTGGTCAACATGGAGACAATCAAACGTCACAGTATTTTGGACCAAATACTTAAGTGCCTTCACAAAATATTTACATAATGAGATTTTATCAGTAATGTGGATATGATAACTACGTGGGTAATGGAAAATAATAAAACAGCTAGAACAGTCTGATAAATTTGGAAAATGACATAACTTTACAGTAATGCAGCCTTTAAAACCAGGAAAAGACAACATGTGTTATAAAATCCAAAATCTAAGACAATATCTAGTCTCATATCAAAATATTGCATGAACTGTTTGAAAGCATACTTACAAAAATTAACTTGCCATAATTCATACATAGCCAATGTAATTAGCTGCAAATAATTCGTATAGAACCAATTTTAGGGGAAGGCTGAGCGAAACTATGCATCAGGAGGCAGGTTGGGATGGTGGATAGGTTAAACAAGCATAGGACTTGCCCCCAGGAGACCGGTGTTTGTGTCTCATCTAAAACCAAGAGCACTTGAGTTATGCTAAGGTATGTCGTCACCATGCTTCATTCCTGAATCTAACCAACTTAAAGAATAACTAAACCTCCAAACCACTTTTTTTTTCAGTTGAAAAGCAATAAATATGTGTATTTGGTAGTTCTGTAGATTAATTCAGGTCCAACCCTTGACGTTTGAGAGCAAAGTATTAGTAATGTGTAAATATTCATAGTGACTACCCTCTAAAGGTTGAAAGGTAGAGCTGCACTAAAGCATCAAACACTAGAGAATACTGTACAGAAAAATTCCCTTTGGCTATGCAAGGCCAAAAAGATTGGAGGGAGGGTCTGTTATTTTATAGTTTGTCATTTTGTAAAGAATAAATAAATAAAACAACCAATTAAACAGCTTGGATGAAGGGAACTGTTTTTCTTGAAGCATGTCAGCACTATTCAACTGTAAGGCAAAGTCTTCAGATTGGATTGGGGTTTTTTTGTGTGTGTGTGTGTGTGTGTGTGTGTGTGTGTGTGTGTGTGTGTGTGTGTGTGCAGTGGGCAGGGAGGTGCTGCGGATCAAAAGGCAGCACGATCAGGTGACTGGGCATGTCTTAACTTCCTCCAAACCCAGCCCATTTTTTCATATTTTAGGCACTCAATCCAAAATTTGGGGGTTTAATTACTCTTTATTTTCCTAAACCTAACTAATGTAACTTTGCATTAATTGACTAAATAACTTTATGATAATTATGTAACATGACAGGACCATTCATGTGTTGGCATTTCATAAGATAACATTTGAATCGTTCTATGAGGACACATTGAATATCGATATATTGCCCAGCCCTACTCACCAGGTTTTTAGGGACTGTGCCATGGATTTTTAAACAATTATACTGAATATGTAACTTATTTAAGTCCAATGACAAATATGAAGGAGATTTACCACTTTATTAATTCAAGTGCTTTTTAAAATGTGACCAAGCCGCACCGCATCTGTTGTCTCACACTGGGATATTTTTTATGTTGATGAATGAAACATTTAAGAAGCTAGAGTATGTCTCCATCTTTACCCAGCAGGCAGCCGCTTTTATAGTTATTCAAAGCTTAGTAATGATGCATACATAACCTTAATGTATTGGTGAGAATATGATATCACCCTGTTAACATCACTTAGTGAAAAAAATAGATCATTCAAATGTAGCACACAGCTAATTTGACGATGAAACGTAAAACCAAAATCTGGCAGCTCCGTACTGTAAACATCCGTTCTCGTGCTCAGAAGCTGAGACCGACTGGAGACATAAAATGAAAAGTAAGAGTAGCTGTGGGGAGAGGAGGCGGCGGTGGATGAAAATGTGAGTGGCAGATAGGAAGGGAGGGAGACTGGCAGACAGGTAGTGGGTGGGTGTGGAGAAGAGTCGCACGCAACCATGAGGAATTGCATAATGGCTGGGGACGGGGAGGAGAAGGCCTCAGCGGGTGGGGGAGCTTCCTGTGAATTAACAGCTACATTTATGAAGCGCTCCTGCAGCGGCATGCTAATGAAAGACTAGATAAGACAACAGAGCAGGAGTCAAGTGCAAGTCCTCTACTATGGTGTCATTTCTGCAAACCTATCCCTTTTTTCCATTTAAAAAAGTGATGACAGAAGACCTCTATCAGGACTTTGTAAAGCTCCTATAAGGTAGAGCTACATATTAGATGAGCACAGCTTAATAAAGTCTGTTCTATCCATATGAGATAGTGTGAGATATGAACTGAAAGGGTCCATCGGGGAAGGTATAGGTCATTCATCCTTGTGTGCCTTCTTCTTTTACTGCACGCATAGAGCCTACAAGTGCTGCTTCCCTAATATGTGAGTGGCTACAATGTTGGTGGATGATCATGGACATAAAACATAGGAGGCTAAGGAAAATCAATACCAGTGATGGAGGCCGTTTACTGTTTCATTATTCCAGATTCATGACCTACCACTGCCCCATGCTGTTGTTGCCCCCAGGCTAAGGCTCATTGTCACTCACATTTGCTCATTAAGTGCCAATCACACAGTACTCCAGGCTATAATTTTGCCAGCACTTGGTGGCACTGCAGATGTCACATAATGATCCCCTGCCTACTTCCTGCATAATTCAATGTAGGTGCAGTTGACAGAGTTTACCCTTGACAATGAACTCTGTCACTCTGTAAACTGGCAGTGAATTGGGTCAACCTATACTGTTTTCTTTATGAACTGACTAAACCCCGTTGTGTGTGTTTTAGCATGAAAGACAGAATTATATGTGCTGGCTATATTGCATCTGAACTGATGAATACTTTTATATGCTGTTAAGAAAGAGTCTGCTTTGATGACATACAATCTCGTTACAGGCCTGCATCTCACATTGTACATCACATGAAAGACTCAGCTGTAATGTGCATTAATTATCCCTTTATGTGCATGCTGTAGGAGCACACATATGCTAAGCGCTGATATCACTAAAAGAGGAGAGTGAGTATTGTGTGGTTGATGCTGTTTCCTCTTTATGTTACATTTACAGTATGTAGGACCAGGCGCATGCAGAGGGGGAGACTGAGGGCGCTCCAACCTGCAGCTTTGCCTCTTGATGCTCGTTGAAGTGCCCTTTTGTCGAGGTCTGTGGTGTGGCATTTTGTTCACGATTATACTGGTATAATTTTTAATATGATAAGAAAATCTTTCTCAGCCATCTCATCATACTGCGCACGGCAACAACATGCATGGCTGACAGCGTATTTGTTACAGGTTACTGTTGTTTACGAAGTAATGACATGAGAGATGATTTTTGCTTAGTTTTTACTGAATATTTGACGGCAAACTATTATGTGTATGCTGACATATAAAACTTAAATTCTTACCTTGTTGCAATTGCTTGTTCTTGATTATCAATTAATAACAGAACAGTTTTTGTATTGATATACAAAGTAAAATGACATTTTTTAGATGAAATCAAATTAGAACTTGAAGTTATTCTACAATAAGGGTTTTTTTTTTTCTAATTCAGAAATGGTTAGCTGAAATTTCCAATATATTTCTTTTTAGGAAGCCCCTGACTGTGACCATAGAAGCGTTATATGGTTTTATTATATGGTTTCTTAAACATTTAGAAAAAGTCCACTCAAATTGCATTACAACACATTCCTAATTTCCTCATATTTGAACGATCATTAAAAAAAATCTTTAAAGGTTATATTAAATTTTTAAGGATTGATGACTATATCCAAATTTCATGGGATTTTACTGCGCAATATTTGCAAAATTTAAAAGGGAAACTCGGCTCCGATTTTATTACACATTTATATTTTCATCATGTCTATTTATCGTAATCCCTCTCAGATTTCAATGAGTGCTTGACGGTGATGCTGTGTGATGCAGTTGGTTGTAAGATATGTTACATTTTTTGAAAATGGGTTGCTACAAATCACCAGTTTTTTTCCCATAAAATGACGAGGTGTATGGTGTTGTAAAATCCATGTGCCCTTTTTTAATTTTGAGCAGCTGCCCCTCTAAAGGTCTCTACATGGCCCCATATAGGACCTTCAAAAAATCGACTGTAATAAAAACACAGATAAAATTTCACCCATGGGATAAATCTAGGTTGAGGCCCCCAAACTGAGGTTTCAAAAAGGACATTTTTATGAACAAGACAAAACGGCATGCTACCTAATAACGCGGTGCAATTAAAAAAAATTTCAAGGTTCCCGTGGACGGCTGTGATTAAATATGAAGTGGTGCCCCTGCATGGCAGTGAATGAAATGAAAAGTGTCATGTGTCAGCAGCTGTGATCCTGACTTTAATTGACAAGTTGTCATAGTTCAGGCATTTGGGAGGCAAATAAATCTTTCACAGCCCAGAGAGACAGAGACCTGAGAAAATTCATGCTTCTGTTCTGACAAGTTAAAAACACACAGATTGCAGGACCATGTGAACATGCAGAGAGCGGAATGAGAATGCCCACAGGAGGTGCTTGTATTATTTTAATCAAGACAAAAATCCAAAACCCATGATAGTGTCCCCTGCAGGCTGCAAAATTCACTGTACCTCACATTAGGACAAAGTTGAATGGAATGAACAACATACTGATTAATAATCCATTCTTATTCCATTCTTAGTGGCTTGTCCAGAGGGTGGCGCAGGTGAAAGCACTAAAATTGATGCTAGGAATATCAAGAAAATAAATCTGGTTTCTTGACTTAGATAATACTCCTGTTGTGGCATAGTATTTGCTATGCTTCTTAGAAACTTAAAAAGCAACTCTACTTTTAAGGATTTGATATTGCCACTGATTTTCAGAACTGATTCTGATTTCACAAGGTCTTGATATTTATATATATATATTTTTTAGGGCTTTTTATTGCCTTTATTTGATAGGACAAACATAGTGTGAAAGTGAGAGAGAGAGAGAGAGAGAGAGAGAGAGAGGGGATGACGTGCCGAAGCTGGACTTGAACCTGCGGCCGCTGCGGCGGGGACACAACCTCTGTACATGGGGCCCCTGCTCTAACAACTGAGCCACCGAGCGCCCTACAAGGTCTTGATTTGATACAATTTTTGATTTAATGTAATCAATTTGATCGTGGATATTTCAATTACAAAATATAATCTGCTTAAATGTGAAAGAGATTCCCAGAGAGCTAATGCTGTTGATTTTTACAAGGAACTACTTTACAAATAATACCTCCAGGGTTTCCCACTCATTGAGGTATTTGTGGCAGGTCACCACAATTAAAACTTCTGCTGGGGCGCCTGGTGGCTTAGTAGATAGAGCGGCGCCCCATGTACAGAGGCCGTGTCCTCGCCGCAGCGCCCGTGGGTTCAAATCCAGCCTCAGCCTTTTGCTGTGTCTCTCCATCTCTCTCTCCCCCTTTCACGCTTGCACTGTCCTTTCAATTAAAGGCAATAAAGCCATAAAAGGAATTCTTTAAAAAAAAAAAAACATCTGCTGCCATAAATAGATTTCTGTGGCCGGACCTTTCATTAGGAGTGCTATTTGAATATATATACTGTTCGGTTTTTATGGCACACTCGGGGCAGAAACGGCGCAGCAGAACGGCAGACGCATTGAAAATAAAACTTAAGCATTTAATCTGCTGGGTCTAAAAGTTTGCTTTACTTAGAAATATCTGCCCTCTCATCCATCAACGTGATCCAGTCAGCTGTGGACGGATCGACAGATCGATTATCCACCCTGAGAGTGACACACTGCATTTATGCACCAAAAAGAGGCATTTGGAAGATGCCAAAAATAAGTAAAAAGTAACCTTACAGATACAGATAAAATAACCAGTAATGCTAGAGCTTTCCAATACTACGGTCTTTAATAATTTGCATTGGTGCCCCATTTGATAACGGCAAGATTAATGGGATTAAAGCTCCACACATCTGTGAAAAAAGGCATTTAGAAAAACACATTTCAGATTTGAATAATCAATAGTGGATCATTCAAATTAAAACTTGAATTTGAGGAACTGATTATTTTAACTAAACTACTACTGCTATGACCAGAAAAGTTAAGAATAAATCAATAAATAAATAAAAAGTGAATGCAGTTGTTGCCATTGGTCATCGGGTGTTTTGGGATGAGGATACAGAGGACTGATTGGAAAAAGCAGTGAACAGTGTGAGCTACTCTCCCAGAATGTCACGCTCTCATAATCTGACGGTTTGTCCAGTATATACTGGAAGGATACTGAGCTTTTCAACCAGTTTAAATGTGAGCAGACGCACAGAAGTTGGTGTGGTTATTCCGCAGCCTGGTGCTGGCTGAGAAAGATTTAATCACTGCACTCACAATGAATCATTTTGTGTAATGGTGTCACTGCTGTTTGGCAGCACTTTTCAAATTAGAGGCTGCAGGTGGAAAACGCATATCTGTCCTGCTGCCTTCAAATGACTGCAGTGATGTAATAAACAGTGTGTGTGTCTGTGTGTGTGTGTGTGTGGGGGGGGGGCTTTCATCTACAAGCAATTGTTGATAACACATACTAGCAAGATTCACTCCTTAATCTCTAGTTTATTATGCACTTCCTCATGGTATTATGCATTTTTGTTGCAGATCTAAATGTGATTAACTTGAAGGAAGTCAAATGTTCACATGTAGCATTTTCCTGCTGTCGCTGTGCGTTGCCATCGCAGATTTAATTTGAGCATGTCGATGGGATCATACCACATCATTATCAGCTGAGTGACGTAGTGAAATTGTTGATTCTAAGTGCAATGTCAATGAATACCGACACGTTTTGTTTATCCAGGCCAGAAATACATTCAGTGCTGATTAAATTCATCTTCACTGCGTTGAAAGCGCTGCATATAAATCTTGTCACAGTACAAACTTACTAAATTCCAGAGCTGGAACAATACTAGATTAACTACTACTTTGATAAACAAATAATCATTTAAAGTCATTTTCAAGCAAAAAATGCCAAACACTCAGTGGTTCCAGCTGCTTGTATGTGAAGATCTGCTGCTGTTCTTTGTCATATGATAGTCGACTGAGTATCTCTTGGTTTTAGACGATTATCTGACATTTTCAGACAAACCAATTAATCAGGAAAATAATCTGCAGATTAAATAATCAGAAGTTGCAGCCCCACTGTGTTCACAGTGATAATAGCCTTCATTATTGTTGATATTATCCTATTAAAGCAGTTTTCACAACAAATTTAACTGCATGACATGTTTAAGTTTTTTTCAACGTTAATATTGCAAAAAATCAATGAGAAATCGTACGATTGTGGTTTGATTTTCCTCGCGTACAAACTCGACAACTTGACCCGAGAGTGGCACTAAACTGAAGCTCATGAAGAGTCTAATAGTCTTACTAAGTGCTTCACAAAAAAGCAAGTTATCAGGCTTCACTCCCTCTGCCAAAACAACCTCATTAAAGGGCAAAGCTTGTGTGAAATAGAGCAACCATTATGTATTATAACCCAAGTCCCACAAACACGGGGAGAGCACTTTAACTAGCTTTTCTGCCTTTTCCATTATTTGCTGTAGACATAATGGATAAATAACAGAATCACAGGCTTTCCATCAACAGAGATGAGTAACCTTGTTTTGTTAAAACACGTGCAAACAAACTTTCGGTACGCCGGCGTGAAAATATGAGCTTAAAAGCCTTGTCAGTGAGTTCAGCCTGTTTCCAAAGAACTAATGTTATAATTTAGAACCAATTAATCTCCAGATTATTTAGAGTCCTGACTACATGCAGCAAAATTTGGATTGGACGATAAGAAATGTTATCCAGGATTGAGATAAAAAAATAAATAAAATAAAAGCTAATCATTGTGAATTCGTGTTTAAAAATGTTTTCCCTGAACTCCTACCTTTGATGCTATGAAAATCTTTGTTTCTTAATAAAATGTGTAAGTGATTTAAGTATGTTTTATTGCCATTTTAAGAGTTTTAAGCATATTTTGCTGTTTATGGAGATCTCTTTAATTGCAATTATTTTGGCCGGAATAATCGTGACATGAAATTTTCCGATCCTGCATGCCAACTGCAAAACATTGATTATTATGCACATTGCACACTTTTTACAAATCATTGTTCACAAATCAGAGAAACTAACACAGTAGAGTTTCACTCAAAGCTCATAACAAGGCTGGGGAATCATCTGTCCTGAAGGGTCAATAGTCTGCAGCATGTCAGTCCAACAGACACCAGGACCTAGTTCATGCCTGCATCGTTCTGCTATAGTCCAGAGTATAACTTGATGCCTTCTCCGGGAATTAAACACACGACCATTTAAGTTTTGGAGCTCCTAAGAGTTTGTAGTTCAACATGGCACCACCATCATTTAGAATGAAAACTTCCAGCCTTTCATTGTCCATACCTGGTCTGAGGTAATTACAATATATAGAATCATTTTGTCGATAGCATTTACTTGAATTACAAATAAGCATTGACATTTAACGATTTTTGCTTCTTCAGTTAAACAGGCTGGAAAACTAATCGCTACTTCGTCACAAATATTTGCCTGAAGCTGACATAGCTATGAATAAATATGTCAAAGATAATGCCCAAGTTGTGAGCACACTTGTGTTATTCAGTGAAGACAAACACATGAACATTATACATTGAATATGGTATACAGGAGGTGAATACAATTTTGATGTACTGGTCCCTTGCTCAAGTATTGTTATATAATTTATGCTACTGCATTTTTATAGTTTTATTTCAATACATGTAGGCTACATCTTAACAGCTGTTATTGCCATTTCTTCAGAGAACAAACTTAACATTAGGCTTGGGCGGTTTCATGGTGTTACGGTATACCAGGATATTTAGAAATCCCAAAGGTATGTTTTTCCAATGCATTCTCCCACACACAGTAGTTTTAAATTCGACATAGGGACTTGTTGCTTGCTGCTAACACCAGAAGTCTCTCTCTGTGTGGGGGAGGCACCACGAGCTATCGTCGGTCTGTGGTGAGCGCACATACATGAACACGGCTTCCACATTAGGAGCTACAGGGCTACAACAAGGCTTAAAACATGACGCCAGTGACGTTTTTCAAAACAGCTTGGCACATCAGGACTTCAGGACATTTGTATTACTTTGGACAAGCTGTGTTGAAACATTTTGTTGTTTTACCATGTATTTCTTAATGTTTGAATCCTAGTCACCATTTGCTTTAATTGTTTCGGAGATGAGTGCAACGCCTTTAACCATGAAACCCCGGCAGTAATTTGTGGAAAACTTAACCCAACTTTCTATCGATATAAGATAATGACTGAATTTTGATTTTTGGGTGAACTATTCCTTTAACTTCTCTCAAAATGTATTTTACCTTTGTTGCCTTTTGTGTAGCCCTAAACTTTTTGTACAATGATCTTATGACTCTACTCTACATTGTAAAACACAGCAAGACAAAACCACCAAAACATATTTCTGGAACACAATCTATGTCTGAGCAAAGTAAATGTTTCCCAATACAACACTGAGGAAAACAAATAATATATGAAGGCTAAAATACAATGTTAATCTCCCGCTCGCAAAAGTGCTGTGAAAAGCCTTTTCCAGGTGGCTGTATAAGAGGCAGTCAAATGTGAAGACTTAAAGCTGCTCAGAGTGGCTAACAGCACTGAAGGCTAAAAATCCCATTTCCATCTGGATTTGATTTAGAAATGTAAACACACTTTGCGCCACAGAAAATAGCAGCAGTGTTGCAACTCGTGACATGTCTGCAGGCATTATTTAATCCCTAATACATTCAACTAGTTGCTCAAGTTCTTTCTTTCTTGGCCCTTAACTTTTCCTTGAATATTTTCCCACTTAGATAAACCTCAATTGAATTTGATTGTAATATATCTTTTGATGTTAAGTCATGCGGACAAATAAATAAATAAATGCTATTAATGAAGGGGTTACAGAAATCCCTCTATCTCCCCATTCTTCACTCCTCTGGGATCTGGCTCAATCTCAAGGCTGTTTTTGGCGATT
Organism: Plectropomus leopardus; assembly: GCF_026936395.1. Taxonomy (NCBI): domain Eukaryota; kingdom Metazoa; phylum Chordata; class Actinopteri; order Perciformes; family Serranidae; genus Plectropomus; species Plectropomus leopardus. The sequence continues at coordinate 13,362,926 of NC_142183.1, forward strand.
AAGTCCTTGGTGTTCTCAGCTGAATGGCTCTTTTATCAGCCACTATGGCTTTTTTCTCCTTCTCGCCTCCCAGCTCAGTGTGAGAGGGGTTTGGATGCACCCTTCTCACCCCCCACCCTCCTTTTCCCATGCTCCATTTCTCCCCCTTTCCTCCGCTCTGCTCTTCTCTCCTGGAGGGACCGCCGTCCACTCTGTGTGTACAGATGACCTGCATCATCATCGGCGCCACGGCAAATGAATTTACTCTCCTTCAAGTCTCCCGAGATGGCCACCAACTCTTTCCTGTCTTTACAGTGACACATAGCTATCTAAGCTCTTCTCACTTACACTGATGCACGCCACAGGGTCCGTGATAAATGGCAAGACATGACTGATCTTGTAGAGACAGTGAGAATCGGCAAGGTTGTGGCAGCCTCAAAGGCCATCAAAGGCAATTACAGCATGTGTTGCAGATATGAAGAAGGAGTGATTAGAGATAAATGTCATGTATTCGCCATGGGAGAAACACGTTGGTGACTCATAACGTACGTTACGCAGTGTTTAGCCTGGTACATACTACCTGTACTGTATTTCTACCCTGTTCATTTTGCAGGAAATACGATGCATGCCTCTTGATGTGCGCACACACAAATCCACAAACACAGACAAATATCACACATTCAGGAATATGTCAGGAGAATTAGCCTATTAATATGCATTCACAATAATGTGATGTTTTAGAAGAGGAATGTGCTTATTAGATGCCAATTATCAATGCAGTCTCATCTGTATACTAATATGCACTTTGGCAAAACCTGTAAACATCGGGGATGCTAATTTCATCCAATGAGTAGCTCAGCATCTCAGTGTGAGAATTTACCACTTTTTCATGAGTACTTTGAATTATTGATTAAATGTTGGTTCCATTTGAGGAGGGAGTGCAGGAATGTAGCAAAGACTAGTTACTTCATCTCTGTTGTACAGTAAGACACACGGTATTATACCTCTTTTGTTTGGCAGCTGAGAGCAGATTGTTTTCCAGAACTTGTTGATAAAAGGTAATCCAAAATACAGGCTATTTTAAGGACCAACTAATTAGCATTGCATTTTCCTTCTAGGCCTGAAAACAGCTTGAAGAGAAAGATAATTAAGTGTTCTATTTTGCCCTACTATTTGTAGCTCGTTCCAGACTTAATTGTGGCTAATTAGGCAGTGATGTGAGTATTGATAAGCAGCGAGGTGACACACCTTTTCAAGGCAGCCAGAAGAGAAATCAAAACAACAGCTCATCACAACTGTGTATGAATGTGTGACACGTTTCCAGTTAAATGAGCCTGATTACTATTAAAGTCTTGTGACGGAGTGCTGCAAAATAATACTGAGTGGCATCAGACATATTACTCTACGCGTAACTATGTTGAATTTTTGATTACTCCAAGCTAAAGATTTATTTATAATAAATAACAACAAACGAATATGTTTAAATATAAATGGGTTATTATGACAAACTGCCTTTTTATTACCTGCTAGTTGCTGGCCAGAGCAGTCAGTTCTCAACTGCTATCTATAGCTACAATTTATCACACTGCTCAGTCCTCACACGCAAAATCGTTTTTTAACCAGCAAGTTGTACTGATGTTATTTTTTATCTTTTAAGGAGGATATTAGTTTTTGGACCACAGGAACTTTTTATAGAAATTAAAACCCCTCTTTTTGTTGAGCACTATGAACAATCATAGTTCTTAGAGCGCAGTTTTGAGGGACTTTTTTAGCTCCTATTTCAAAGCAGTTACTCTACCAGCACAAGAAGAACCACAAGCAACGTAAGTGTACGCTGACTGGTCGAACACAGCCAATGCAGCACCAGTAGCTGCCTTTTAAAAAAAAAACAAAAAACTATTAGCCGTCTGTGAACAACAGACAACACACAGTGAAGTCTAGCCTTTTCTGTCATGGTGGAAATACAACGCAATTTTGACTCATCAAAGCAAAAGTGACATTGCTACACGAACCTCAGGCTGGCTTACAATACATTACTTAAGCATTTTTATTGGCAATGTGAATCCAAACGTAAAAAAAAAAAGCCATGAAGGTATGCTTTCCTTGGAAAAGCTCCCCAGTGGAGATGTCCTCTAAGGGAGTCCCCAGAGCTGTTAAGTCTGAACACGACTATTGTCGCTAATGTAGCACTCAGCGGCTCAACCCGAGTACATTGTCAATGTACAATATAGAAAGCTGTTAGTTCAACTAGGGATATCCTGATCAACTCTTTTGGTCCCGGCCTTGATTCAACACCTTTATTTAATCAACAGTAAGTATTGGATCATACTCCCTGATGCCAATTTTAAAAGATGTTTTAGAGACCTGCAGGTGCCATTTGTCATATTAAGCAATGATAATCCATGTATTTGGCCACCCTGGTGAGTAACTCCCCGTTGCGTCCAAATAATATTTCACATTCCAATTTTCACTGTCAATGGGCATATGATCAAACTACAGAGCCCTCTCAACGATGACTTCTGCTTTAATTTCACCAATACAATCATGAAGATCCACCTGCATCAGCAGGTTTAACAGGACATGTCGCCAATTAAGACAAAAGGTTGTTAAATAATCTCAAGTCAAATGCTCGCCCCCAAAAATTATTTAAACAATTAGCAGCGCTCACAAAATAAATATCACTGTACAGAGATAATTCTCTTATGAGTAACGGCTGAAACATTCGGCTGATCTGCAGTGATTTAACTTCTCGCTTTGCCGCAGTGATGTATGGTGAGACAGCGCACCATGACATCACTGCTGGGTGTGATTACAGGTTCAGCAGACGACACCATCAGTTATTGTGAGTGTGGTCAAAGCTGCAACAGGCGATTACCCGGTGACACACTGCCTCTAAACCTGGTGTTAAGTTACAGTGTAATACTTCCTCTTCTGTCAGTGGTTTGTTGTTTTGCAACAACAACAACGTCCATCTTCAGAAAAGTAGGACAAGGTGTACAGCAGACATGTTTGCATCCAGCTCAGCTCCTGTTTACTTGTTTATAATTACCAATCTCTCCCTGCAGCCTGTTGACTTCTCTGCGCTTCAAGTGCCACAAGCACATCTCATGCAATTTATCCCCTGAATAATTTCGAATTGATTGGGAATGAGGGACAACACACGTTGATGCATTGTTAAAATATGGGACACTTTCAGGCAGTAAATATACAGGCTTCTCAGCTGGGGAGTAAATGTCCTCCGTATTTCACGTTGTCAATTCATGCCAGTAGCAGTGCATTTGTGGACATTCCCCCAGTCAGAAGGTTAGCATAATGCCACTGCGATCTGTCTCTTAAGACCCGGGATGAAACTGGGAGGATGAGGAGCGAGGGATCAGTGTTTACCCACCTGGCCAATTAGAAGACAGAGAAACCTACAAGATGGAGTCTGCCTCCAGGAGCAGGTACTAGTCGCTGTTATGGCACTCAGCAGTTGCTAGGCAACACCATCTATCTGTTATTGAGCAAACTTGTTGTGGGTATGGCTATTATATGTATAAATCACTGGTAATCTCTGCACTTCAGATAAGGTGGGGCACTCTGATTGAAAAAAAAAGAGAATGTGAGGCTTGATTTATTCTTGCACGTATGTCTGAAATTGATCACCTCGGACTGAGTAAGATCAAGTAATATAAATACATATCCAATCAGAAGACACATGATAATGTGGGGCTCTCTGTATAAAAGTGAAAGCTATGGGAAAACAGCACATTTTAAGGGAGCACAGATTTATCAGTGGCTTCGAAGTTGTCCGACACGTCCGATTTAAGTGATTAATCTTATGTGAAATTCCAGGTAACAGTGCATAGTGTGTTGTAGTTTGCTAAAGGAAAGATGAGCTATGGGTTTCTGTAAGGATTTGATATATGCACCGCTTGGCAGGGGATGCGGCGTAAGCAGAAATGATGAGAGCGTTGACACGTTGGCATACATCACATGGAAAGTCAGAACAGCCCAAAGAATCTATGGCAAATTAAATACCCACTTTATGTCCATTACAATACTCTAGCTATTGAAAACAAAACAATTTAATAAAATGTAGCATATTAGCAATTCTTAATTAATTGCAGAGTGTTTATATGAACTTGTAGGTTGCAGCAATTCATATCCGAATTATGAATGTTTCTGTATATTTTAAAAACACTATTATCAGAATATTACCATGGAAACAGGGCAAAAATTAACAGAAAATGAGATAAGCATTTAATGCCTCAATATCTCGGCTTCATCGACTGGCAAAGCCCATCTTAAAATAAACACAATGTGATTTTATCATGTTTATTTTAGATAAGATATGGTACCAACTTTAAAATTGAATAGTGGAGTCCTCCATAATATAAATGTGAATGCAAACACACTGAATTTAATGATGTCTCTGTAATGCTGCTGACAATGAGACTTTGCCCACAGAAATAAATAAAATTATGGCCGGAATATATTACAGACACTTAAAATTCTGGATTAATGCACAAATTTTAATATCAGAGTTAGGCCGCATGCATTATACAGAGAGAGGAAGAGAAAGAGATGAGGGCAACTAGCCAAATCATGTCTATTAGTACCGCATTTTCCCAGATCCCCAGCATGAAAGGTACACTCCCTAACCAATGCATTTTTCTCTGTATATGTAATTATTTCATTAAATATTATATCAGTCCTGCAGCCCACAGCTGCTTGGTTCAAAGGAAGTTGGGTATCATGGCCTGAAGCCCGACTAACACACACACACACACGCACACATACACACACTCCTTTCCTTTTTCTCACTCTGTCTTGCTCCCTCTTTCTCTCTCACACAGGCACAGTCCAGCAGTGCCAGTTTTGCCCCGGGCTGACTGATCACAGGAAGGAGCAACATTTTTGAATTCAGGGGAGGATTGAGTCACACAGTCCCAGCATCAGGCTCTATGTGTTACCCAGCTTTTGCTGTTTTTCACCACTGCAGACCGCTATGATACAAATGGAATTTTAATGGCCTACTCTGCTAAAACCGTATCATTGTCTTCTCCTATTTGTCTCTGGATTTGTCTCCTGCCTGATAATGCTCTTTGTGTTCACTTTGGTGTTTGCTTAGCCTTTTCATGCCAGGTGTTCTGGTGGTCCACTTAAAGATCCATAGGTTAGTCCCGGAAATCTTATTGTGATTTTTTTGGGGGGATTTTTAACCATTAAAAAGGCAAGCATATTGCATTTGCAAACTCCACATACCGGACTGCATACGAAGAGAGCAATTTAATCCAAAGGGGATTTTTCCGTTTCAGGTTGCTCATTTGATTGATTATCAGAGCACGCCCTGAGGCGGAGAAGAAATCGGTATTTCCTTTGAATAAAATTTCATATCACTGAAAATCTCTAACAAAACAGAGATGATAATGCATGTGGATAGAACATGTATTTTTCAAATCTGATACACAACATCATGTGAAAATATCTTGCATCCCCCGAGAGCTAAGTGCCTTCTAATTTCTCCTCAAATATGTAAAATACCAAATTGTTACATTTAGGATGGATTAGGATATAGATTAGACGTATCCTTGACCCTTACAGAGGCATATTATAGTGCCAATATAAATTAAATTGTAGGTGAAAACTCCAGCCATTGTAACCTTTAGAAACGGAGGGAAATTACAATTCCTGTATTATGCAGGTATTGACATTCTCAACCAGCTGCCAAGCATGGATGAGTTGTAATACCTTGAGGAGCTCACCTATTTATATTCATAGTCGTTCCCATACAGGAGGGGGCAGTGCAGTGAACCTCTCTGACTTCAGCCGGCGAAGGGATTCAGAGAGAGAACAGTAGATGGATAAAGTGAAAGTTTAAACCCAGGGCTTATGCGCACAGAGACCATAATCCTACCAAAATCTCCCTCCACTATCCTTCACAATCAACTTAAGGAGGTGACCTTTGGTTATACTTTCGGTCACATACTCTACACTCAAGGATGTGTTAAACAAGCAACTTAATCGATAGGTAGAAGTCGATTCCAAAGGTTTAAAACGCTGAGAAAAGTCTCCATAAAAGATAACTGACTAAAGTTATTCCACACAGTTGCCAGCTGATTCAGTGTATACTTTTGACTTCTTTTGTCTGCTTGTTTTCCGTGTTGTTTTCATGCAAAGTTTGGGGGGGTTAGTCTTGCAAATGAGTTTCACGCGTGTTATGCAAATTATTTCACTTTGCATGAAAATAAATTCTTCTCTCCTCTCCCACCAGCACAGACACATGACACCCATAGATAGAAAATGGAGTTTGATTCCACACAATGTTCCTCCTCTAAGCAGCGAGGGCGGGTCGTGTGTCTCTAAATGAACTGTTTTGTGCTAACCTCACTCCAAGACTCCCTCTTTCTCCCCTTCCCCCATTCAATAACCCCGCCAAGACCAGACACACTCATATATTCTTGACAGGATTCAGCATTAGCTGACTTATCGAACATCTATTTGAAACACAAAGTTAATGGAGAGCCGTTTAATCACAGAAACAAACAAATTAACCTTTAAATACCAGTAGGGGCATTTAAGTGCTGGTTACACTCGTTGTACATCTATCAGAAGTCTGGTCTCTCGCTGTCTCGCTCACAATCAACCCCCCACCCCTAATACCCCTTTGCTTCTGGCTGCAGCTGGGAAGCGAGGTGAGCCTGTATGTGGGACATCACAGAGCTCATTAATGTGACGGTGCAATCAAATCAGGTCAAATGGATGCATTGGTGCCTAGAGGAGGGATTTGATAGCCAGCTCAGAAATGCCTTATAATAAGTTAATTAGACATTCACTTACTGGTCCTGCAGCTATCCTATCACTTGATAGTTCCTTGATAGGGTTTGGGTCTTGAAAATTGAGTGTCACAGACTAGTGCCTTATCAGTCCAGTGAAGTAATAGTCCTCATTAGGATTAGCTACAGCCTGCTTCCTGACTTGGAATTTGACCATCTGACGACAGAAATGCAAAGGGGATGCACGCTAATATCGGGGCATCATCAGTATCGGCCGATATCGGCTTTAAAATTAATTATCAGAAACTGCCTACATGTTTTTTCTTATTTTGCACAATGCCTGAAAAGACATGGTATTTTATGTTTCCATCTGCTGACGGGCCATCACGACAAGAATATGCATAATGTGATATTAATTTCACTCCTAAAAAGACTGAATGATCATTAAAATTAGGTGGAGAAAAAACTGGATATTTCAATTCAAAATCCAATAGCACAAATAAACCAATTTGCAATAAAAAAGTAAAGACTGAAACACTGATTAAGGTTTTAGGTATGACTATTCTTCTGGCTCTTGAAATATGTCACATGTATATGTGATGACTGGAGCTGGGACAGAGTTGTGTTTTAAGCCAAGTACTGAAAAAATAATATACACTCATTTTATGGGGTAGCTTGAAAGGAGAAGTTATTTTGTTTGTTTTTTATCCAGGAGATGAGTGGATGCAGGTTTTACTAAAATAGCTATCCAAAGTCAAGTTCAATAACTGAATTTTCCTACCTACACTTTGAACAGCAAAATGTTCAATAACAATGAATATGCTGTAAAAGGAGCTGTATGCAGCATTCAGAACACCAATAAAGCAGAAACAACTATTTGCTACATAAAGATGTAGAGGGGTAATAGAGTTCTGCGGAGAGAATGAGGTCATGTCACTTCTGTGTGTGTTGTAATCAGAGCTTCTCTGTTTTTTGTTGTGGTAGATGCACTGGCCGCACATGTATGTTAGTGCATGTGAGTCCCGTGTTTTGTATCCCACTGGCTAGTTAATCTTCATTTCCCTGCACTAAGCTCATATGACAGTTACCACAGATGACAGGACAGCGTCATCGCAGGCCCATAGTGCCCACCCTCTGTCGCCAGATTAACAATGTTAGCTCTGTCAGCACTTGCTGTTGTTAGTGCTGTTTATGGAGTTAACAATGTTCACTGCCAGCCTCCGGCTCAGCCACCTCTGAGCTGAGAAACGTGTGCAGGCAACCTCTGCATTATAGTTTTGCTCTTGATAGTTGATGGTTTCCCTCATTTACGTATTACGTAGCATTGACCAACAGCAACAACATCAAGCACCTTTCCAACTTTTCTGGTAATAGCTGTACTGTATCTTTAAAGTTTCTAAAATGCATGGCAAATTATAAGATAAGGAAGGATTACGATTACTTCAGGATTTCCCACACATTTGTTTATTTGTGGCAGCCCACCACAATCAAAACATCGGCAGCCTCGTTTTGATTTTTTAAATCTTTTAAAACTGGACCGTCCATTGGGAGCACTAATGGAATATATACCATTCAATCATGCATTGAACCACAGTCCGAGAGTGCAGAGCATACTCTGGGCACAAACTGAGCAAGGCAAGGCAAGGCAAGGCAAGTTTATTTGTATAGCATGTTTCAGCAACAAGGCAATTCAAGGTGCTTCAACCAGCAGAACACCAGATGCAGTGAAAGTTAAACTTGCTTGTCAATTGCACTGGCTCTGAAAGTTTGCATTCACTCGCCTCTGCAGCAGCTGCTTCTCTTAACCAATGGATCTGATCAGATCTGATCGTAAGTTTTATTTATATAGCACTTTTAAAAACAACATTTACAAAGTGCTTTGACAAACAAAACAAAGCGGAGGCAAGAAACCCCAGAGGCAATACAACAAAAGAAGCCAGACAATAATGCCGAACAAACTGCCAGACAAGATTTAAGATAGAATTAATTAGTGGCAGAAAAATGTTAGTAAAATACATTAACAAAATAAAGTCAGCAAACACAAAATATTCTTAAATAATAATACGCAAGCAAGCATATTCTTATACATGTGAATATACTTGTAATTCCCTAGTACCACCATGTTTTTCATTTTTTTACCTGCCTGCCTGTAATTTATAGCTATTTGTGGCCAATGAAGCTGTGTCAGACGGGTAGGGGTGGGACGGATACTGCTGCTCCACGGATCTATCACTACTGCACAGACTCTGGCTCCAAATAACATCACCAGTGCAAGAGGGCAGCACCTGTATCTGTGATATTTTGACCTAATTTTTCTACAGTAATAGGAAGTGAAGATGCATTGTTTATCTTTATGTACAGTCTATGGCACAAAGACACATACACTAAATTTGTCACTGTATATATTAAAAAATATACATTCTGTACTTGTGTTGAGGATTAGAAAAAAAATACAGTTTATTCACAAGAATAATGCTACCAATTAAATTTCAATGCTGCAAATAGCTTTATTCTAGTGGTACTTAAATGGGTGTGTGCACATTTGTGTTTATGTGCGGTATATAAGTGATTATATGTGCATTCATGTTATCAAATTAAGATGTTCTGAATAATTCACTGATTCATCAAAAAATATAACCATCAGGAGACTGGTTTAAAGTAAGCAAACATTAAGTGCTGTACTTGGTAGTTAGGTGAACTGTAAACTCTAAATTATGTTTGTCTAAGTGTGTTTGCCTTGTGAAAGACTGAAGACCAGTCAAGGTTCTACCCTGCCTCTCACCCGGTGCATGCTGTGATGGGCTCCGGCCCCCCGTGACATTGAAAAGAATAAATGGATATAGAAAACGGATGGATGGATATAGTCAGTGTAACAGTAACATTTGTCTGCTCCTCCCTCTCCCCCTGCTCTCCATTCAGGGCTTTCCAGTATTATCATTCTCGCTGAACTGCTGTTCTGTCACAAGGGTCTTAAACTCTGATACACCGTCAGTTCGCAGGGGACCTAGTCCTTTTCCCCGAGCTTTAGTTTCAGTCATCTAGGCCCTATCCCTCATGGCTGCAGTCTCAGGGGAAAAGCCCAGACAAAGTGGCATCTGTGGAATTACAGGAAATCAAGGGTAACAAGATAACTTTGAAGAAATAAGAGCTGCTGGCTCAGTCGTTGCAATGGTAATTATATAATTCATTAGACAGTGCACACTATATTTGTAAAGGAATAGACACACACTAAATACTAAATGACTCTAAATGCAACCAATGAATAATCAATATATCAGCAAAGTAAATAAAGACTTTTAGTTAAACGCTCATCACTTAACCAAGGCAAAAGGGAACAAGTTTGTTTGGTACAGACCACAACAACAATCCCATAATCTTTTTTTTCCCTGTGAAAATGATTAAATTTGAAAGACAAAAATTACCATTCCCAAAATCATGACTCATCGCAACCCCAATTTATGTCAAATTCATCGCAGTGGATTTTTTTGCATACTATGCAGCCCTATAATGGTGAAGTTATATAAGAAGACACTACAGGTTTATGATAGTTGTAACATAAAAACATCAGCAGACAATTATATATTTAAAAAAAAAGTCCATATTCACTACTTCAACAATGGCTGATACGAAACTTTAGGTTTCTACTAAATTTCTACCTTTGGACCACAATTAACTGCAAGATAATAAACTTGCCTATTTTCAGTCTAAAATATTTAAATACTATCTACTGTCACATGATTAGCTTATTTATATATCCCTAATTTGGGAGCAAAAAGGCAAAGGTAGGCAAAATAATACTTGACAATTTAATTTTGATTTAATTTTTAGTCGATAAGCATACCAATAATACTGATGCTCTATTAAACACAACAAAAGGTAAAAGGAATGGTTAAACTTAGGTTTCTCACAAAGACAGAAACAATTGACAATTTACATTTTTCCTGTTTTTGTTTTTGTTTGTTGTCTTTGGTAATGGTCATGGCATAAATCTGACACTGCAGTCCAACTTTTACTACACAGTGCAGAGGGTTCAGTCTAGGGTTGATCCCAGCGACTGATTTCGTTGTCGCTCAAGCACAGTAGTGCATTATCAATCCTCATGTTTACTCACGTTAATGTAAAAGTAAAACATCAACCAGAAAACAGTCAAATTTGAGCACAGTTTAATCTATACTGTTAAACCCTGCCCAAATAAATCAATCGTATTTTATAAGAGCAATTTGAAATCATATTTTAATACGTGGTCATTTTCAGCTGGCACTATGAACACTGCACATTATCCTAACAAAAGGCATTGCTTAAAACATTATTCTTTGGGATAATAAGTCTTTAGGATGTGTGCGTAATTATTAAAATGTCATCTTCAGTGTGTGAATGCAATCACATTGCAAAAAGCCTATCCTACAGTTAAAAAAATCAGCCATCAGAGTATGTACAAATATTGAACTTAAATATGTTCATTAATAATAATTAAAAAACACTGATGGCATGTTAAACCGACTAGTGTTACTGGTGCTAACTAGGGAGGGTAGCAGCGTATAGTCAACATCTCCACTCACACACATCACTAGTTCAGTCTTATTTTATAGTGGAACGACTGCTTTAATTTCTCCAGGCAACAAAATAAACTAATGTTAGCTGCTGTTGTACCTATGGCCGGGTTCTGACAGGTCTTTTTATCTGCTCTCTTCTTCCCTGACCTGCAGCTCACTAAGCAACAAAAATGTTCAGCTCACCTGAGACCAGTGGCAAGGTCACTAGAGATCAATAACGTACCTGCTCTCCTTTTTTCTCAGGGTGTGAGTCGAGATGCTGGCTAATGACTGAGAACTACTTTGGCCGGAACAGACGTGTCAGTTGTAGAAAAATTTATTAAAATGTAAACTCTACCATTTTCGCAGATACTCTGAAAAATTTGTCACTGTCAGCTTTTAAGAAACACAGTCACCAAGAAGGTTTGAGAAGTTATTAAATCTAGTGATGCAGTTGCCAATTTGGGAGCACTGCTGTAAGCAGCTATGTTTTCAGCTTTGCACCATTTCTGTGTTCAGACTGCGAGCAATCACTTTGCTGTGCTGCAGTCAGTGGGTGATTTGAGTTCACTGATTGAACGCTGTAGTGTCAATGGTGGTGCAGCAGTAGGTGGGACACAGTGTATTGAAAATCAAGCATGTGACTGGCTGATAATGCATAATACTGCATGTTCAGTTACAGCTAATTTGTTATTTAATCATTTGATCCTCGCCACTTTACCTTTAATCATTCTTTGTCAACCAAAAGCAAAATTAAGCATGTTTGTCTTCAGAAGACATTAACTGCATGTTTTACGTATTCAAATGCTTGTTGTAAATTTACATCAATTGAGACAAGAAGTCATGTTGCCTCAATTGTGTAGAAAGCAGTGCATTATGGGCGTTGTTTGTAAATTATCATAACCTTAGTTTATTGTTTGTTTATCATGCACATTTAGGGAATTAATTTCAGTGATCAATTGACAAGTACAGCAAAATGCTGCTTTTCTCTATGGCAATCAACCAGTGTAAATTGAAGCACTCATTAAGACCAGCATTGTAATTGCTTGGTGGTGTTACACTTTGATTTGATCTCATCAATAAATAAAATACAATCACTGCTGTTTGATTATACTGTGTTTGTTATTCTCAAGTGATGAGATGAGGCTGTTGAGAAGGTAATGTATGATATACTGCAAAATGTAATCTTCTTCTGTGCTGTAAAGCTATGTCTTATTCTTTCACTGTATATCAGACTGTACGGTGAGCTGTAAGATTTAGCTTGGCTTGAAGATTTGATGGCTTGAACAATAGTGAAGTCAAATAATTCTGGAAATGTTTAGCCCAGTGGTGTTTTGAAAAAGGCCATTTCAAGAACATAAAGAGCCAGAGGGAACATTTCTTGGAGGCAGAGTTTCTTTTGTGTTGTATCAATTTCTTATGGCATGCTGTTGTTACCCTTTTCTAGTGGTGCACAAAGCCTCCGAAAACATTCCTTTAGGAGTCAACCTCGAGGGTTTTTAACACTGAGTTGTAAGTCAACTGCCGCGGGATTGTACAGCGTGTCATTTCTTGGTGTTAGAAGGACGTGTAATTTGCTTTTTTGCAAATTTGGTTAGTAAAACATTACTGGGGGATGTAATTGTATATGTTGCGAAGCAGCATTTCTCACAATGTCACACAGACACAGATAATACAAAATAAGAGCGCTATCTGATTGCTCTGATTCGAATTTATTCTGAATATATGATTAGCCGTCCACCAGAAACCAAATTAAGTTTTTGTTTACGAGAAGACTGAATTGAATATACATGTATCATCTTCATTTCACAAATAAATGAGCTTTCTGGGAAGGAAAAAAAAGGGGTCTAGATTTGCTTTTTAATCATCTTCAAGAGTCAAACCTCGAAACCACATCTGTCATATACTAATTAATGGAGGTAGCAACTGAATGGATTGCTGTTTCGTTCTAGAAAGAATATTACAGTATGTAATCTGGGGGTGATATTCTCTGACAAGAAAACAAACTGTTAATTAAAAGAAAAAAAAGTACTTGAAATATTTTAGGATTATTCAAACAAAATCTCCCACTGTGGCATTTTTTTTTTTTTTGCATCATAAATTTTATTGAAAAAAAATTTGTTAAATGAGGATCTTGGGATTCTTTCAATGGCTCCAAACTAACTGAAGGCATTTAATGATGGTATCAAGCTTAGGCTAACTAAGTAATGTAATATTGATGAGGGACAACTACCCATAATGGCATACAGCACTTTGTGGTCTTTGTCACCTATTAGCTATTTCAGTATCAAAGCCTGGACTGTGTTGGAGATTCACTGCTGTTGGCAGATAGAGCTGTAGATACATTTAGTTGGTTAACAGATAAATCATCTATTTAAAATTCTCCTCATGGAAAAGTGTAAATAATACACTACTAGCCTTGAAGCAGCAGCGGAAGCAGCAATATTTTCTTTTGGGTTCGTTGGCCTTTAGGAGTTCACATGGAAACGTACCAACAAACATGTCTGTTTTATACTCTGGAACCACTTTACCTACCTGCACATACATGCTTGCAAGGTCAGTGAAAAATGTAAAGCAGCATTTCTGAGGAGATGGAAAATGGAAGTTACACGGCTGAGAGAAACCTAGCAACGAGTGGGCAATGCAATCATAAATCATTTACTGTCAGAAATATGTTTAAATAAAACTTTATTCATTAAGAACAAAGTAAAACCAGGAAAAAAACTCACTATTAAGTATTACAAAAGACCCTAAGCTACGGTGGCCCTGAGAGCTCAATACACTGCAAAATAGGGCTCCTCAATTATGGCAAAAATACGATTTCTGTTTGAGGTTACTTCCTCTTTAAAGGAAGTTTTTCCTTGCCGCCTTTGCCAAAGTGCTTGCTTATGGTGGGGATTGTTGGGTCTCTGAAACACAGAGCATGGCCTTTACCTGCTCTATATGATAAGTGTCCTGAGATTTTTGTTGTAATGTGGATCATTATAATTGAAAATGACTTTACTTTCCAGGAGTCTACACAAAGTGATGCATATTGCTAAGACATGCTTGTTATTGCCATGGTTTGCAGATTAAGAAGTACCTGAAGTCTGCTATCCGTCATTGTGATTGCATGATTTACATATTAAAATAAGCAAAAGGCTAAGGCTAATTTAACAGCAGATATCTGCAATAATATGTGAATCATGCCATCACTGTGTTAAAATAGTCAAAAAATGAAATTTGAAGTCACTCTACAAAACTACCAATGGATAGCTAACATCAATAACTTTATAATCCACGAATGGCAAAAACAAACACTGCATGTCACAGCTGTGTGGCTTTTTTGTTGTTGTTGTTGTTTTTTTGCTGTCCCCTGGAAACAGTTTCTGCCCTGTTTTGAGCCTCTTGCAGCACTTTTTTTTCAAAATGCTGCTAATGTGTCATCAATTGAATGTGTGTTTGTTTGCTTGTGTTGTGTCTATTCGCCCGTGTTTTCTTCATTTGCAGTACATTGACCTCTTAGGGCCACCGCACTAAGCAGCAAAATCTTTGATTTATTTATTTTTATTTATTTTATTTTTTTTACATTTTCTGCATAACAAACAAAATATTTATTTATCTTAAGTCCTCATTTAACAGAGTTGTAAGTGTATTTGTCTCATATAGCACTAAAATAAACTTAAACTAATAACAGAATAAATCAAGAGCTTTTATTTAAGTTATTTTCAGTTGTCAAGCTACAGTCTACAAAATGATGGGAAATTGGAACCAACACTACTTTACAGTTAAAACAAAAACTGATGTAAAATGATCCGATGGTAGACTTAAATGCAGGGATTAGACAGCATCCACTTTATCTGTACAAACATGATACATTTTTCTCGTTTAAATAATGTGTCATTAAAAAAAAAATTGCCAACGAAAGCCTGTTACTGTGTGTACATATGTATGCATGTTAAAAGGTATGTATAGGTATATATATATATATACAGTATACTTTTGTGGGCACACTTTTTAGTGGTACGATTGGTAATATTTAACATTCCAATGGAACTTTGTTTTCACATAATTTAAAATGATATTTTATTGTATTGTCTTGTTTTTTTTATTTATTTGTTTTCTCCAATTCATTTACTTTTTGGGTGAGCAGAGAGGGTGAGATGTGTGTGATTGTCTGTGTGTAAGTTTACTGAAAACATATTAATGAGCATTTAAATAAAGAAAATCTGCCACAACAAGCCAGTGCAAATCAAATTAATGATACAATAACAATAATAACGAGGAAATAAGCTGATCTTGACATTTATGACTTACCAATTTTGTCTTTACTATTCTTTATCTACAGCATGCATGTCCATCTATTCATTTGGTATGATGGGATAAAAGACAAAAAAATATTTTCAGGATACTGTAGATTTTTTAAATGACATTTAAGAGTGTTAACCTATCCTTTGTGTGCAGTATTGTGTTGGCCTGTCAATGCTGTGAAATAGTCTTTTCAGCTGGGGTTATTCAGTTTAGTAAGAAGGTATTTTTCAGACAGTGAGGCGTCCATGCACTGCAATGATTGGCCATAGAGTAGGGGGAGGTACTGACTATGAATTCTCCGATCATATTCTCGTGACCTCCGACCAGAAGTTTTGGATAAGTGGGCTGAGCCAGAGGGCACGGAAGTAATCTTCTGTTGAGGTGGGACGGTTGTGATGAGTCAGTGTGAGCGAGTGGAAATATGTAATGGCCGTGATGAATAGCTATGTCAGCCTCAGTGAGTGACCTTGAACCTCACTCAATAAGTATAAAGAGGTAGGCTTCATCATTAGTACATTCAGTTCCCTCCCATTGAAATATGTTGTCTCTTAAATCACTCAATTATCTCCACTTATTATTTTTCTACAGATATGGCTTTTCAAGGCCTGGATTTTACTAGAAGACCTTAGCGTTGCTCAATATTAAAGGAGCTTTATATGGTATTCACAGCATTAATAAAAAAAGACACAACTATTTGGTATGTAATGATGTGGCGTCCTGAGCGGAGAATGAAGTTTGTCCAGTCCTGAATGTATGTTAGTGCGTATGTATGGGTAACATGAGAAGACAACCAGAGATAACTTCTGGGTTTTTTTTGGTTATTTTTTTTCTTTTAAATGCATGTGAGCTCCTTTGTATCATTCTGTGTCCCCTCTCTTTATTTGGAGTTTTTTGCAGGTCTGTGAACGCAGCACTGTCTTTTTTTCCTCAGCAGCAGTTTGTAATTCATGGGCTAGATAACTGCTCTGTTGATCAGTTCACAGCCGATCAGATCGATGGAAGAGAGGAATCGTTGCTGCGAGTGAATGCAAACTTTTAGACTGCAGAATTAATGTTCAAATTTTACTGTTAAAGCGCTTGATGCTGTAATGCTCTGATGCTCCATGCGCTCTGAGAGTGTGGTACTATAAATAACCGAATTGTGTATATATTCCAACATTTTAGTCATGGTGGGCTGCCACAAATAAATGCATGTAAGGGAAATCCTGTTATACATTTCTCTCAAACGGCAGTTACCGCTGATAAAAGGATGGCATCAAAGCTGAAGTTAGCAACCCTTGCCTCTTAAATCAAATCCTGTACCTGAACCCTAAACTTAACCATTTTTAACCCATACCTGACCAGTGTATGTCATATTCTGGGTAAGCAGGTATACAGGACTGTCATGGTTTGCACTTTGAAATTCACAACCTAACTGCCTGACGCACAGACATTGAGTACCTCTCAGCACTTAGGTCTATTACAATCTTCCTCTGTGGCCACTTTTTCTCACTGTGACTGAATAGAAATGGTGCTGAAAGATAATTAAAATCTGGTTTTACATGAAAAAAAATAAAACCCCAAGACAGAATTGAGACCAGTGGCAAAAAAAAGAAAGAAAAACAACTCCAATTTGCCTGTGATGCTGATAATCTTAATAAACAAACAAAATAACTAAAAACTCTGAATGGAGAAACATTAAATGATCCACTTTCTGTGTCCATCTTATCAAACATGCTTACAGGAAATTCTGATGACAGCAACATGCATCATCTGGTGACATTTACTAATTAATGTACCTGTATCAAACTCAGGATAACGTCAGTCAAATCAGATTTAGCTGTTCAATACGAATATTCACCAATTCATTTTTTCCCATATAAAGTTTTTAATTTTGAGCGGGACTCAGTGGGACGCTCACTGTGACAGCAGCGATATAGTAAACAGGCTAACGTCACTAACAGTGGATCAAAAGTGTGCAGCAGCATTTTTTGCCAACACTAAATATCAAAAAGAAGCCAGAGACTGTCATATTTAACTTGCTGTGCTGTAAAAAATCACCACTTCTAAGCAGAGGAGAGAAAGAAATGTTATCTCAGTCACTCTGCAGCAAAATTTGAGGACCAAAACATCCCCAGAAGTACACTGCCCAGCATATTCACTAGAAAATAAAAACATAAATAAAATACATCACTGCTTGACTTGAGGTAATCTCAGTCAACTAGGGATCTCCAACTGATAGTTTGAATTTCTGACTTTTAAGAGGCAGCCCTGGTTGGTTGTCCCATTCCTGCTTCTCTCTTGATGCACATGTTGCAGTCATCTATTTACTCGAGCAGCCCTCAATCGGTTTGCTCAATATTAATACATGTATATATTCATTACAAGTACTTGTATAATAATGCCCCTTTGGGACAAAAGTGAACAAGAGAACCCCTGTGCACTGAACTGAACTGCACTGCTGAGCAGCAGGTTGTTATTTTTCAAAAACCAGGGGAAACTCTATACTGCAGCAGGCAGCAAAGTTAACATAAAAAAGGTACACTGCACACGAGAACTGCCAAATATAACAGCAACCCCAGTCACAACCATTAACCAGCAATATAGTCCTAACCAAATAATGCACTAGCCTTCCGTAAGGTAAAACAAAGGCCCAAAAACAAGACGACTAAATCAGTATTTCTATTAACCTACAGTGAGTCCCTATAGAAGTGTAGCAAGGCAAAAGTGTGCATGGCACAGTTCAACTTGATGCATTTGGTTTCACTCCAGATAAAAGGTTTTGTAAATACTGTTGCAGGTGAATTTCCATGACCAAAGGCTTGAGTGGCTTTTTAGCACAACGCAATTTCCTATAAACTGTCAGTGCAGACATTATAAATGAGTGCCATTCATTCTGATGTCAGAAAACATATGCACTTTTCTGAAAGGAAAAACCAAAAATGTGTAGAAGAAAAGGGTTATTAAATCTTGTGATACGTGAGAGGGAACACTAAGAAGAATTGTATTTTAATCTGCAGCAGAGTTTAAAAATAGTTTATTTAAAGTAAAAAATAAAAAAATATGCATTTTTATTGGAATTGGTTGTTTAGATGTTCTGTCATTGTCAGGTGGCATTTATAGAAAAGAGTTAAACATAAAACTGTAAAAGTGTTAAAGTAAATAAAGTTAGAAATAGCTTAAGTGATGACATGCTTTTATTTAGTATTGATATCTAAATTTCACTAACTTTTAAGTGTTAAAATGGCTGGAAAATGACTTTCTGTAGTACACTATGTTGTGGTACAAGAACTGGTTAGTGGCAACCAACCATTAGAGTGTCAGATTCTTTCTTCCAAAAAGATCACTGAGAATAATAACCGAGACGACATAGTCCCTCCCATCATTAAAAGCTATCGATTCAAAACAGCCGCTGTGAACAGCTTCAAATGAAAATTGCCACAGCAATTGATCCCTCAGCCTGCAGTTTGCTGCATACTGAGCATCAGTAAAATCAAGTAGAAGTGAGAGACGTTTAAGGATGTGGCTTTCCCCCACAGCACCTGCCATGCCATTACTGTTTATGTGTCAACATGCATTTAGGAAGTTCCGGTATGAAAAGTTTGGAAAGGTTGTTCCTGGGTAGCACTGCCTCACATAACAAAAAATTTATTCATGGACACAGCCACTTGTTTTGATTGTGTGAGAGTCAATACGCATTTTTGTTGTACCACAAATAGAGAGAGGAAGTCCCTGCCATTCCAGTGATCAACCATGGGACTTAATTTTGGAAAAAATATATACGGTAGTCAATGGTGGGCCACTACATTTTTTTTTAATCCTGTTTGAATTGTGGGATGAATTACACGTTTGTCCATTTAAAAGATGATTTTGCAAGATAAGAAAGTGTCCGATTGTCGTAACGGTACGAGGCGTAAAATCCGTAATTAGAAAGACGACACATCTTTCTAGCTGAAGCTAAGATGCCTGAGTGTTTCATAACGTTATGTACTCATATGAGCATCGCTGCACCGCTAAAAAAGCCCTCATTTGAAGTGATTTTCATGGTGCAAAAGAAGAGATTAAGTTCACTAAGCAGTTTCACGCAAACTGTAGTATGACAAACCTATGGCAAACTTTCTTGACTTAAAATTATTTTTAAATGTATAAATATCATATGTGTAAGTCATGGCACAATCTAAACAAGATCAAAAAAATTCTTTGACTCTCACAATTGACTGCCGTGCCTGAATTTGTGTTTCCTCGGATAGCAAAGGAATGACGCAATTCTTCCTGCTTTACCCTGACATTCTTACCCTATACGTAACTGGTCACTCTCTTCTTGCCTAATCCTAACCAATCCAAACAACATAGACAACGGGTACTAGCCAATCATTGGGAGAGCAGGGCGGGTCATTACCTTGCTCTCAAAACCAGTCATGTCAGAATCAGTCTCTCAGAAATGTAAAACTGCGCTAATACGACAACATTTTGGATTTGAAGCCAATGTTAGAGTCGTCCTACCTGGCTGTAGGCACCGTTTTGAGCTAAACTTTCATCAGACGCCATCACCAGGCAAAGAACCGTGTGGACGAGGAATGGTACATTCATTAAGGTGAAATAGCGAATTATCGTTACAAAATCCTCTCATTTTATGACAAAAACAATAGTGTCCAGGACACATTATCATTATGTTCCACTCTGGAGCAGCTGCTGAGGAAAGTGGGACACCTGTTTAATACTGGTTTGGTGTGTTGTTTAGCTCAATACCAAACTGATTTGAACATTTTCACACTGGCCCAACACTAGGTAGGACATAAAAAAAAAAAGAAAAATTGTGATGGATGGTTTTTACAATCTGACATTTTATGATCAAGCAAAAAATGACTGATAACCATTTCTGAAAAGTCCAGGCCTCAATAATAGAATCACGTCTGTTACATCAGCAGCTCTGCTGGATAATGCAGAGTACCAGCAAACCACATGCACAAACACTTAGCCCACATAATTTGACATGTAGACACCAAAAGGACACGCAGAAGAAGGTGTAAAATGGAACGGTAGCTTCAGATACCAGAATAGCCCTCACAGGAAACTGTCTGCATTTAAAAAATAAACAAGTGCCCTGAAGGCACATTGCTGCCAGCCTGTTCTCAGTGCGTACGAGACAGCAGAAGACGGCGCAAGTGCACGGTGATGTATTTGTGCAGGGAATGTCAGTAGTTCTGTGCGTGTACTACTTGTCAATTTCTGTTTGCGTAGCACGGGTTATCAAAGTTATGAGAAAGAGAGACGGAGAGAGAAAGAGATTAGGGCAGCAAGTAGGGGTCCTAGGGAGAGAGCGTGATTAGTGTATTAAGCATGCATCAGAGCCCCTCGAAGCTGTCTCTGCAGAGGCAGGGCATCTAGATGAATAGCTTTAATATCCCTGTATTGCGATAGTGGAGCAACAGTTGTTTCCCATTGATGGCTTAGGGGTATGACAGACGTAGACAGCGACCTTTGGAAAGCAGTATGACAACCCCCTGTCCTTTCTGCCCCAAAAGCCTGTGACCCGTTGAGACCCTGGGGACAATGAACCAGCAGCACCAGTGGGAAAAGCCCGTGTATGCTGGAGGAACAAAGGCTGGCTAATGCACTGTTTTCTCTTTTCATATCCTGGTGGGGGTAATCTGACCTTCTGCCTCTTGTTTCAACACGGTGAAAGCAGCAGCGGTAAGACGGTGACCTCTGAAGCCTTGTCCTCAGCGCCACCACCCCCCATCATGGGCACATGCACTCTACACACTGACTTTTTTTGTCCTCTCCAAAAACTAACAAAGGCTCAGATGATATTTAAATACAGTGAGGGAGAAAAAATGTACACAGAGGTGTGAGAAATGTTTGAATGCCCTCCCATTTTTGAAAGCAGAACCTTTCAATCTTTTTTGTTTTACTCTTGTTCATTGTCAATGCACCTAATTTAGCCGAGGAAACGCTGACACCATGTTATCAGTTTGCTGATATGCTTTATGAAAACAGACCATTACTCTTCAAAGCGCCGTGATGAGGCCCATCACGATGTTTCCTTTGAGCACAAAGAGTCCAACATGTGTAAAGGAAATGGAATGCATTGATTCCACACGCTGCTGCTTGTTCTTTAATACTTTTTGTCAAGCCTTTGTATGTAGACATAATCAACCTGAATGAGAACCGCTAGCGCTCTGATTTTAAAAATAAACCCTCTCTTTGAAGCCCAATTTACATTGCTGCTGGGTAACTGCTATGTTGCTCACACCATCAAATGATTAATGGACAAACTAGCAGAGAAAGACCCAATCAATTAAAAATAGATACATTTGAAGTAAGCAAAAAATAACATTTAACTCTGTGTCACAAGCAGTTTTCTCTCAATCCCTAAAACAGTTTCCATTTATCCAAAGTACGTGCAGAGGTGTGGTGACAATTATGATTGGAATTCAATTTCTTTCCAAAACCATATAAAGGTATGTTTGGAAAACGTACTGTCTCGTCATAACAATAAGAAATTTGAAGGATTCCAATCTTCACTTTTCCAACTTCTCACTCCAGATATTGACACTGGGAGAAAAAAAGACCACAAAGTAATCTCAGTCATCTTCCACTTTCTATATACCTCTCTATCTTTTTCCCTTTTTCCTTCACAAAAGACGGATTTGAGTTGTTCAAGTGATAGCTTGAGTGATGGCCATCTTGGGAAATGAAATATTTGCTGAAACTCTGTGCCCTTGAAAGTTAATTCACAAGAACACAGGAGGTATGGAAGGAACCGTGAAGGAGAACAGTAATGGGTTTTCTATCTTACTTTGTCAACCTTTCTGTTGTTTCTTTCACCTTGCAGTACAACTCATTTGAAGCTCGGAATACATATTCTGTTTTTCTGAAATAGTTACTTAAAATAAATATGGTTCTTAATAGGATATGGTGAAGGTTGCCGAATTCAAATTTCTGAGACATCATGAAACGACTTAAGATTCTGCAGATAATTAAAATATGGCCGCCAAGGTGCTCCAATATGTTAGTCCAACTTATTAAAGGGATACCTTATTGATTTTCAACCAGCTTTGTATCACAACAGTGTGGTTAGTATCACTGTGGTAAACTTTCCTCCATCTAACTTGTGCCTACAGTTCCCCTCCCAGCAAAACTCTGCCAGACAGTGCATTTTGCGTCATCCAGCGAAGTTTCACTGACTCTTGGGCTGTTGCTTGAACTACAGGCTGTACTTTCATGTTTTAGTATGCCCTCCACCTATGACCGTTGTTGCAGCCACCACGAGCACAAAGAGTGTAAAAGTGGATCAAGACACGGACCAAGATCAAACTCAGACCAAGATCTGATCAAACGGACGAGTTTGAATTACATCAACTACCAGCTGGAACATTTACTGGTCCGGTGCGTGCAATGCATTCTGGTAGCTGTAGGTTTTTGACCCCTTGAGCAAAAGCAAATGCCACAACCGTTTTTCTCTTTTTTTTCCATGTATCATATTTTTTCTGGTAAAATAATTCCTTAAGACAAAGCTCATGCTTTACTCATACAGTATTGAACAAAAAATGGATATATTCACTTTCTACCAGTAAGATATGTATCCCCATATCACATAATCATCACATGCTTTGGGCTGCGGAGCTGAAATCATTCAATAGCTGCTGATGATTTTAAGAAAAAATAATCACAAACTATTTTACTCTGTTCATTTTCAAGGCAAAATACCAAACATACTGTACCTTAGTTTCAGCTACTCATTTGTGAGGAATTGTCTTGAGAGTGAACAGAAGACATCTGGGTTTTGGAGTGATGGCTGAAAAAACAAGTAATTTTATGACATCTACTTGAGCTTCAGGAAACTGTCCTGGGATTTTTTTTTTCACGATTTACTGACATTCTATAGACACGAACGATAAATCGATTAGACATAGTCTGGTGATGATTCAGTTGCCTGGACTGTCTCTCCACTTCCATGCTGAACTGGACGTGTATGAAGAGAGTGGTGTGATTGTTTTTGGCCTTCGGCATTTTATATTTTGGTGACTGCCTATGGAATTGACATCAGAGTAAGAAAAAAAAGTCGGGGGAAAGTATCAGGAATGATCAAGCTCTACACTGCTTTTTTATCTCAAAGATGATAAAGATTTGCGCTTGAATGGCTCTCAAGCTAAAATTATGTCAGATGTGGTGCTAGGTGTAGTCACATCTTTGTGAGAATGGCTTTACCAAACAATGCCCATGTGATCCTTTTCAAAGGCCCTCTAAGCATTGTGGATATGTGGGCTGTTTGATCTTTGATACAAACCCCTCAAGCAAGAAAAAGACACTATTTTTCATGATAGAATAAATCTTTTGACACAGAAGTGTCACACAGTTCAAAGTGGGATTTTGGAGGAGCTACTGACTGCTTTTGACTGACCGGGCATCAGTCAAACACGCCATGTGGCACTGATTCACCTTAATAGCAACCAAATAGTGTGGATGACCATCAACAAGCAGACAGAGCTTCAACATCACAGGCGAGTACAGCTCCGCACCGAAGACCCGGGCTTAGCTGATGACAGCTGCCATAGAAACCAGCTACCATCACGAGTTCATTTCATTTTTTCACTGTAACTGACTATTTTACAGCGGCCATTCGACATGAGAGAGCCAGGCTGTGGTGCATCATGCAATCAGCTGAGAAATCACTGTATGCAACTCGCCCTCCTTTCAGGCCTGTGCAACACCGGGATCAAGAAGTGCACTTAAATACACATCTCTTCCCTGACCCCTCTCACACCAGCCAGCACATTTTCCAAGCGCTCTCAGCTGGAATCTGCTGTAGAACTGCCAACAGCAGCACAACCAAGAACAAGTACAGAGCCATCGCCCCAAATACAAAGATCTAAACCCCTGCAACTTGCCTACGTCTGACTGATGCCTGACTTAGGTCAAAGGTAAACTGATGTTAACCTGCAGATGTGTTTGTGCATCAACTGTATATACACCACATCTATTTTCTACTGGGAAATTAATTTGTGCTGAACATTTTATTTTTATCCTTGAAAGGTTTTATTCAACATGTATTATTTCTGTACATTCTACTATGTACATAGAGCTCAGAACAGTAATGCATAAAGGTAAATCAGTGTAGATAAGGTTAGGTACTCATGCATGTTACCTAATGTCATTGATGTATAATTGCCTAAAGCACTACGGGAATCTAGAGCTGCTGAGCATCTGTGGCAAATTGTCTGATCCATCAGAATTGCATGACACCAAGATTATCAGTTTCTTATATAACTGCTGGCATGTTTCTTGTTTTGTTTGTTTGGTTTTGTTTTGTTTTGTTGACGTCAAACTCGTGCATCTATGCTAGGGTTGCAACGACATCATTTTGAAAGGGTGCCCTTGATTTGCAAAATGAAGGACAAAATTGGAGCAACATTGTTGGACTCATCATGCTGCACATACTTGTTTTATCTTGATTATCTTGTTTTGAAAAATCGAGAGAAGCCAAACTCATAATCGAAATTAACATTCAATTAATCGCCCAGCCCTAGTAAAAAAAAAAAAATTTTTAAAATCCCACACAAGAATAGAAATGTAAATTGACCAACAACAGGACACAAGTGTAGTTTAAAATTCATCTACTGAATAGCCAGTCTTCAATGACCCTATTAAACCATAAATTTAAAATAAAAAAAATAAAACCTAAACATAAAATCAAGATAACAAAAGAAAACTTTCTGTTGCTGCCTTTACATAGGTTAGACGCAGCACTAAGGGACTGACTCCAGAATCACTCACCCCCACGAGCTCAAGGTCTGCCGGGTTAGCACCAGCTGCGGCAAACATCCAGCACCAAGCCATTTAGTGGACACAACAAACTCACACCAATACCGAAACAGCTTGACTCTGTCCCATTAACAACACATAAGACAACTATAGCCAACAGTTAGCCCTGTCACTGTGTGTGTGTGTGCGAACGCACTTTTACTGACTGCTCCATGGTGTGGAGCTCACACTCCCACAGCAGTAGTCTCATGATAACAGAAAGAGAGCGAGAGAGATAGAGAGATAGGAACAGCCGGAAGCAACACACAGCACGAAGCTCTACAATAAAGTACAGTTTTACCCATTTTAACAGTAAAAAGAGATATAAAAGTCATGTTCACGTGGGAGGTTGTGCTGTGATTACTCAATATGTTGAACGAATACTGACATCCAAAAAAACTCATGCCCGTCCCTGGTCTACTCTGCTGGAAACTTGCAACAAGAAGAAGCCGTAGCTGAGAGGACAAAACAGTCTAAAGGTGGTTTTATTTTACAAAGAAAGAAAACAACACTGCTGCTTGTGACGTCTGTAAAATGACACTTTCATTATGTTATAATAACATTAGTGCCACACGGGCATGCTTGGCAGATTTTGCATTTGACTAAAAACACTGAATGAAAACAAATGCTATACAAATATTCTCTCATTTCATCTATTTTAGATGATAACAGACACATGCATGCTTTTTTTTCTCTACAGTGTTTAGAGAGATAATAAAACAGTTGCTTTGACAATGAGAATTTGTAAAGGCCTACTTTTTTTTCCGCACAGAAAACTGATGAGGAATCAATTAGGGAGCCAAATGAAAATTGGACCGATAAGCAGGACCCATAGCAGCATTAGTATCAATGAATTCTTATAAATTCCCATCATTAAAAGCAACCCTGCAGTGTGAATTAATGCATTTGCACATGTACTTGGCAAGAAATGAGTTTGTTTTGATTCTGAGGTAAATTGAGTGGTTTAAGGTCAACTGCAAAGATAACAGAGTGGATGTGGAATTGTGTGGAAGTCTGCCATTTACTTTGAAAAGCACTGCAAAACTTGGAAAATGCTTCTGTTCGCTAAGTGCAGTCCCGCTCAGGCTTAGCCTTGATTTTGGTAAACGAAAATACAGCGTGTACAAACCTGGCAAAAAAAAGCATTGTTCCCAGAGCGCCAACGCTGTTTTTTGAACAGACTTCACTGGCACTGTTTACCAGCTTGAGTGCGACCTGACAAGACACTGCAAGCCGATCTACATTTCTCAGTAGCGGAGTACAGAGAATGTCTCCTTCAAAAAGTTGTTTTTAGCTTTTTATGATATTCCGCAGATGGATATATCTACTGTTTATTGACTACAAATTATTATACTTTCAAATCCCACACAAATCTATGTTTGCGATGAAGGTATGAAAGGAAAACATAACAAAATTATTTACTGTAGGTGGAACCTTAATGATGTTTCACTTCAGACCCATTTCCCCCCCTCCAGACAGCCAATTGCAGACCACAGACATGAGTAATTGGCCAAAAGTGTCAGTGGTACATCTAAACCACCTCTTTGTTTACACTTCTCTCCTGTCTTTACAGCTCCTACAGATGCAACAGCAGTGTGGGGTTCTCAGCAGTAATTGCAAGTAGTGAGATGGGCCACAGCTCTCTGTGAGGCACCTAGGTGGCTCAGAGGTGACTGCAGTCCCTGCAGTTTGAAGTGCTGTCTGCTTGAAAGGGAAGTTGAACTTGACAAGACAGGAGCCTCTCTTTTGCCTTGTGGGAAGCAACAGGGAGGGCAAAGGGCGCCTCTGTCTGCCCACATCGCATTACTTAGACCTAGTGGCAAATTGTCACTATGGAACACACCTCAGCCACAAAGAGAGGTTTCAGGGACAGAGGCAAAAGCGACCTCTCCAAGGTTGGACAGTCATTGCCAAAGGGGAGTTTTGAGTTGATTCCAGTGCTACCATAGTTTATGGTCTCCAGGCAAAACAATCTCGGCTGATGTAGTATTTCTTTTTTACCCCAGTAAATAAAGGTGTGAAGAAAATGCCTGAAGTAGTGCCCTGGCCCTGTTTATGTTTTGCTGTGTATTCCTTTAGGTGACGTCAACACTGGCAGCTCTAAAATGCCCTATTTGGTAAAATGTTTATATATTCATAATTATAATCAGCATTAAAAAAAAAATAATGCGTCAGCAGAATTGCACCATAACAAGAATAGGGCTGAAAAATAAAATGAATTTTTTTAACAAAATTGCAATATGGCCTGCCATTTTCAAATTGCAGTGCACTGTATGTGTTCAAGGCATTATGTGTATTCAAATACCACTTTAATTAAATATTTCTGTGCTGCAGAGTATCCTGGATTTCACATTATATTCTCTAGCTTTAAAATAAAAAAAGCGTCATTTTTTTGTACAGATCCCACAAAAATTCTACCGTAGTCATTTTAATGTTTTTCAATGAGAATGTCAAAACATTCATTTCCTTTAATATTGCAAATTATATTACAATTGCAATATCCGTCAAAACACTCACAATTAGATATTGTTTCCAAAATGTTCAGGCCTAAACAGATGTTTTTCCAATTCTTTTTCATCACTGCACATTATACTGTTTGATGTAAAATGTATAGATATTATATGCTTCTGTTCTTTCATTTATGACTGTTTTTAATTGACTATTGCTTCAGTTTCATGAAATCTTGCCTCATTTTGTTTAATGTCTTTTTTTGAAGTACTTTGATCAACATTTGCTTTTAAATACGCTTTTCAAATCAACTTCACTTGACAAAATTAAGCCTCACTCTATTTAAATTAGATGTTTTTCTAACATCATATTTATGCCAGAAATAAAGTATAGGTGAATTTATTCTGTTTTATGTTCAATGCTTAGAAAAAAATTGATAAAACATAGCCAGGATTTAAGATACATTGCAGCTGGGTTTACAAACAGGTACTGAACTGTACCCATGCGTAGTCATATCCAAACGTATCTTTTTATAGTCGATCTGATGTTACATTTCATACAAGAGCAATATAGATTTGTTTATTTTTGCAGTCTTTCCACTAGATTTCAAACTGCTCGTTAGCAGCTGCCATCACCCATCATTCAAGTGATATTATGTATGCTTTGCCTTACTGCCAGCTTTTTTAGGTCACAATTAGCATCCCATAAATGTGACTGTTAATTTGTGGTTCAACTGAAATGCACTATCGCCTGAGAGCCAAGCTGTGAACAAGTACAGTTAGCTGGCATCTAAGTTGTGAATGAGTTCTACAGGGGCTTTTTAAAACATTGTCTTTCAAAGTATAAATTAAAACACAATGGCTGCAGTCTGTTAAGTGCCTGTTACTGTTTTTGGAGTATACAATATCTTTGCAGACATGTGACACAATTAGAGAAAAATGCAGATCTGAGACCTCCTGGAGCTCTCCTGATCACTCCGTGCCAAATTTCTCATCTTTCTCCACTGTACAGTTTGCTAAAACAAATTAAGTTCTTAGGGAGGGTAATTTGCACTCCCTCTCTATAATAAAAAGGTGGTGTAAGCATATTCTCAATATCTCTGAATCCCAATTCTACTGCAGTGTAATTCTCACTACAGTGGCCGGACCTTCAAGTCATTTCCCTTCGACCAGATGAACTGTGCTATAAATGCTCCATTACAAAGTGATTCCCGTTCTGCTTTATGAGTAACACACGTGTGTAATATGTTTTAGAAGAATCTGGTGAAACTGCAGTGCAATCCATTCAGATGTGACTAATACTCTGCTTTTCTCATATAGTATAACTACTATGATACAAATACTTGCAATCATTTCTATAAGGGTTGACTTTAAAGGAATACTTCACCTACAAAATGACCATTTGTTCATCAATCACTGACTCCATATTACCTTAAATTCATAAAGAAAACTTGGCTTTTCTGGCATGCCTACATGTTGAACAAAGGCAGGAAATGGCGACCAGTCCTAATGTACTGAATTAAAGGGGAACCACGTTCAAGTCTAATTTGCGTGCAGTAGCGTGCAAGGGCAAGCACATGTATTCAAACTCTACTTGTGCATGACATTAAGCAGAGTTGAAATGCACACACTTGCCCAGGTGCACCACTCGTGCGTGGATGAGACTGTTTTTGCATTAGAGTTTTAAAGGTTTAGCAATTATGACTTGGACAAGTATGTAAATAGGAGTTTTAATAAAGTTCTACTGTTGTTGTTAAATGTGGTCCACATTTACTTTATGTCACAATTTTTTGCTATTTGTGGATTCTTTGTTATAGACTGCCTAAAATAACGGCTTTCGTTTCCATGACATCACCCTTTGCCGTCAGAAGTGGCCATATGTGAACGTGTGGATCTCTGCCTGTAGCGACGCCTCGCAGTCACTCGAGCCACGCTGCCCTGAAATATGCCCAATTCTAAGCCTTACTGAAATATAAACGGGTGAGTTATTTAAAAGCTCAACCCCAATACAGCTGTCATGAATGTTGAATGTTGAAAATTAGCTATAAAGACCAGACCCAATTTTTGTACCACGCTGTGAACATATTTTAATTTCTGCTGTAAAGTTGAGCATTTTTTGTACGGACATCGACCTGTTCTATCTTGAGTAATCGATAAAGGAACTGCAGTTTTTGACACTTCTGCACTGGCCTCATTTCTTAACTCTGAAGATTGCTGCTTGTTCTTTGTTCACTGTTGAGGCATTTGAGAAAAACAAAATTTTCTTCACAAATTCAAGGAAACATGGAGTGAGTAACTGAAAAACATTGGCCATTTTGTCTTTTAATTACTCCTCCTCTTAATGTGCCAGCCTACAGTCAGATCTTCATTTTTACTTTCTATACCAACAAGTTAGTTGAATTTACTACAATTATTATTCCATGATAAAAAAAAAAAGGAAACAATCTGGGTAGGGTACGGTATGTTTACTGTTCCCATTTAGTAAGAGTTAGCAGCCTTTTGTGAAGATGACATTTTAAATTTTGACTTCAGTACAACTGTCATCCGTTTATTTTTTTTCACAGCATTTCCTTGTCATTATATAGGCTATATAATACACAATCTATACCCAACCAGCTACAGTCCAGTCTGCAGCTGGCAGCTTGCTCTCAGTCCGATAACAGATAACAGCTGAGGACTCTGTTCTGGACTCTGCTTTAATTAAACCTAAATTCCTACATCAACTTATTACAGTGTGAGAAAAGCAGACGTGTTGTGATACTCTGATCAACGATGTGAGTCTCGCCCTGGACGTGCACGCCAGCATTCGGTGTGTTTTGTCCAATTATAAAATGACAATATAGTTACCTATTATGCAGCGCTGATATACACAAATAATTCATGTTTATATCCTTAATGCCATAAACTTTCTACAGTGCAGTGAGGAAAAATCTTTTATCAATAGGGAGAATAAAGATGTGTGGGTTTTGCAGAGCATTGCACACACTTGTCAGGATTGGATAATTAAACTTGGCAAACTGGACAAAATCAAGCGCGAGAATGGCTGCAGGTGCTTCACAGATGGATTATGCGATGTCCTCGAATAACTCACTTCATTTCCTTAAATTATCGGAGTTATCACTTTCATTCCATTTGTCCTTGTAGCCTTCAATGTTCTCTGTCTCACACGTTTTTGACATTTGTTTCAGCTCTCTTAGTCCTCTCTTTCCTCAACAAAGCACGACCAATGTATCAAAATGCTTGTATAGGCCTCTCAAATATTGACTGCAGTAAAATCCACTCTATTCTATGGCATGTTGGTTTGCACAAACCTCTCCTCTGGTCAGGAGAACTAGCAGTTTTCAGTTTGACGTTTGGTCCCCGATAAATATAGATAATAAGCTCATCTAAACTACAAGGTTACAAATAATCAAATTAACGATGAAGACACCATATACCGGCTTATGAATGTAGATACATTTCTGTAAAGCTCAACTGTCACAGCCTGCTGCTCAAAGCTCATTGGTTAATGCTGCCTGGACTAAAAACGGTGTCCCACAATGAAAGCTGACCACTTCAGATACCAAAATCTTGTTCCATTACCTACTAGGGGTATTGTATTGGCAAAAATATGGCAATAAGATACGTATCACTATACAGGGGTTATATTAATGTATTGCAAAATATTGTGACACTGTAAGTTGTGATAATATAAAGAACATCACTATATGCATAAAACACGTTTACCTTATTACTTTGTATGCAATCTAAGCAAAAAAATTAACATTTGCCTATATCAGTAAAAAATTCAAAAAAAAATAAATATACGTGATTGCAGGTTTCTTTATGTCGAAATTAGGAAAACAAAAAATGTAAATAATGAAAAATCACGTGTGAAGAGAACTGATACAGTATTACAAAATACATAATATGATACTCAGGTGTATCAACATTTTCTTACACACCTACTGCCTGCAGATTGTGCATACAAATGTAAATATCTATTTATAGAAATTAAAGCAGAATTAGTTGATTAGTCCATTACGTATTAGTCAATGGACTCAGCCCAAGCAAAAAAAATGTGACACATTTGCTTTTTCACCATTTCCTAATTTTATAGATCAAACAATACATGTATTAATTAAGACATGAATCATCTGATTAATCAGCAGCAGCCCAATCGTAATTACTTTTAGCTTTAAGAGTATTAAATAAAACATAAATAGTAATTCTATTGTTAACAGCACAGATTGATACATATTGTTTAAATTTAGCACAAAATCAGAGCTGGCCCCACCGAGCAACAGTTGCTCATCTCTGTACATTTATATATGGTAAAAATATGTATACTGTGTATATTGCTATGGTTTGTAACACAGATCTATGGTATCCACGCCAAAGCAAACTGTCCCATTCCACTCCTAATTCACAGATACATGGCATCATCGTGCTCCAAATTATACTAAAGTCACACAGTAAACCCAAAATGTCATAACAGAGCAAGAAGAGCATGCACACCTAAACTATGTTGACTTCTAATTACAGTTTGATATGATAGGTGACATCCAGCATGCCTCCTGCTGCCCACCAGCACTTCAGCAGCACTAAGCCATGTACTTATAGCGGTAAAGGTAACAGACTGTCAGAGAGCAATAACACCAACCACCAAGCAAAACAACAGGCTGATGTGACAGTGGAAACTGCAGCTTATGAAAACAATGTCATATAGACGTGAATCCATAACACAGCTGATGTTCATTAAGCATCACAAGCAGCGCAGCCAAGCCACACAGAAACCAGCCACGATAAACATCCAATAACCAGGCTCTAAATACTTCACAATAAACAAACATCAAACCACACTGCACAGAGTTACTGGAATATAGTCTTACCTTTAGAAGAGTTTCTTCCTTCACTTTGTGGGCGTAAACTGATCCATCCGATCCTCAAATGCCAACAATCACACCAGGTTGGAGCCAGCAGTGACAGCACATAGTCAGTCAGTTCTGGGCCAATGACAGCAATATACAGTCAATGCCAAACCTCCTGATGGCAATTAAATAAACTATCCTCTTGGTACAGTTTGTCTGAAAGGGATCAATGCAGTAGGTCAGTGGTAAGGGAAGATGTTTCCTGTCAAGGTCAGTATCCCACACACAACATTTCAGCCTTTTTTTCTGCAGGGGTCTGATGGGATGTCACCTCCCTGGCATATAACATTACTCTTTTAATTTAAAAAAATAATGTAATTTCCTTGGCTTTTTTTAAATAGTACATGCAAAAATATAAAAAATATAAAAATGTACAAATAAAAATAATAAGACAATTAGGTACAAACCAGACAAATAAAAATAAAGTAAAATAAAATAAAATAACACAAGAATGACCACATACAAAAGGGTTTACCTAATACATAAAAAAGTTGAATGATTAGAATGAATTAACTTTTTTTTTAAGTTTGATATTGTTTTAAACCGTGCATCTAGATCTGTTTTTTTGAAAGTCGTATATGAGAACATTTTCTTTAAAGAGATAATTTTATGAATATAAAATTAAGCTGCAGTAATGAGCAAATTAATTATATACTATTCATTTTTGGACAAACTTGGATTTTTGTAAGGATGCACAATATTGGACTTTTGGCTAATAACAGATACCATTATTGACATATCCACGTTATTTACCCACCTAATTTTAGTGATGTGCATATGTAATATTCATTCACTGTGCAAAATAAGAAAGATACTTCAACTTAGGGTTGTTGTTTTGTACCCGTTCACTTTGTCAATAAAAAAAATGGTTTGTGATATCAGCAGAAATCAACACAATGACCAATTATGATATTTCATACATTTCTTTGATTATTTGATTTTTCATTAATTATTTTAAAGCCAATATCTGCTGATATCAAAGATGTGCTATAATTGTGCATCCCTATTGAAAGCAGTACATTCAGTGGTCAATACAAACATTTACAAAAGAAGAACAAGTGCAAACCAGACAGACAAAAAATAAAATAAAATAAAATAAAATAAAATAAAATAAAATAAAACAAAATAAAATTAACACAAGCATGACCAGAGACAGGGGTTTACCTAATTAGTTATGTAAAAAAGTTGTAAGATTTTCAATAGTTTTGGTTAGTTTTCTTTTTCAATTTTTTTTGAAGTTTCACATTCTTTATATTGTTTGTTTAACATGCATTTATATCTGATTATGAGGTATATAATCTTTCTAAAAAAGATTATTTTATGAATGTAAAATTTAGCTAGAAATGAAAATAATAATAGCAAATTATTTTATATAGTACCTCTAAAAACAAAGTTTACAAAGTGCTTTGACAGATAGAGCAAAGCAGAAGCAAGAGGGGTTACTTGCAGAAGAACATAATAATATGAGCCAACAATAATACCAACCAAGGCCAGACAACAGAGAGGACAAATTACAGAGTAAAAATAACAACAACAAGCCATACCAATAAGAGTAAATGCTGTTGGAAGAATATTAGCGGTAACACAGGAATAATATTACTGATAGTAGAGTTGAATACGATTGGGGCAGAACAAAGAATAAATTAAAAGATAAAATAAAATACAAACTAAAATAGATGAATAAAGACAAATCAAAATAGGAATTAAAATTAAATTAGAAAAATAGACAACATCACATAATAATGAGCAAATTAATTAAATCCTGTTCACTGTGGGAGAACTTTGGATTTTTGAATATTATTAATAAATCACGTTATTTGAGTGAAATATTCTTGCCAAATGTCTTTGGGGATCATACTAAAAATCAGTCCAGAGGATCATCACAAAAAAAAGTGCTGTTATGTTTCTACCATATTGTTACTAAGGGTGAATTTGACATTCATATCAGATATGTATCTATAAATAACTGAATTTACTGAACAGTATCTGTGCATTATAAGAGGAAAACTTTTGGCCAAAAAAAAAAAAAAAGGCACAAAAAAATCCAAGTCCAGGCACTCAATTATTCAATTATCATTATTCTAAAAAGCGACGCTTAGATTTGTTGGGCAGCACATATTTGTATAGAAGAGTAAATATTCAAAGTCTCACCATGAAGAGTCTGGTCATGTAAACATGCACGTGAAGCTGCTGATGCAGTCTTCTTCCGGCTGGTCCGTGCTGCAGGCCCGCACAGTTTCCCTCTCATCTTTTGCTTTATCCGCCCCACAAGAGCTGTCAGTTCACAAGCCCTGCCAAGCAAACACTTCCTCCGCTGCTGATGACAGGCCTGATGCTGGCGCTGGGACTAATGTGTCTGCTGCAGCATCTCCGCTGTCTGTGCTGCCGGTGTCTGATCATGGAGACTCCTGGCAGCAGTTCACAGATGACAGCACCTGTTGCAGCTCCTGATGATCCGGCTTCAAACGTCGTGCCCTGTCCTCGCGGGACACAAAGTTGAAATTTCGGGGGGAAAAAATGAAGTGCGACGTCGTCCTGATGCGATTTTGTCGGGGGTTTTTGTCGCTTTCTGGAAGCTAGCTAACGCCACTTGTTGCGAATGAAGTTGTTATTTTCGACGCACGGTGAAAATACGAACCTGTCGGAAGACCGGTAAACTTCTCAGTGACAGTTTAAGGTTATTTACATCCGCTTCGTGCGTCACTCACAAAACAAACACTTACTCCGACAGGTGAGTAAGGGCATGGTGGCTTCTTCTTCATGGCCCACGGATAGGAAGCTGCCCGTCACCTCTGCGTTCAGTGCTGCCTCCAGAGACGGATGCCCCCAGTGGCCGGAAGCTATACTGCAACAACCACCGTCCACGGTCACAGGCGTCATTTTTCTAGGGACATACAATCACATGATTTATTAAAAATACTCTGAAAACACTCTTGTACCAAGATATGTTAACTTACAGTGGGAAAGCCTTTTGAGAAGGGTTTGTTTGCTCAGTAAGAAAACATATAGCCTAAGGGACTGTTCATTATTTATGACCCCCCCCTCCACTAATAACTGTAATAATAATTGTAATGTAATTGAGTAAAACAATGAAGTAAGAGTACTCATTAAAACTGGGAACTGAGAAAACACTATCATAAGTGAGCAAACACCATAAGTAGACTAAAACCTATGGGTAAAAGATAACACTAAATACATGTAAAAATAAAAAAAATGTAAATAAATAAAATACTCTAAATGGTAGATAAAAGGTAAATGAAAGGATAACAGCACAAAGTATAATAATTATATAAAAATTATAAAATGATACACCATCTATATAAATAAATAGCCTGGATAGAGTTCAATTAAAAGCCAGACTCAAAAGCAAGGTCTTGAGTTTGCTGAATGGGGAGGCCCTTCAGATCATTTTTAAGCACTGGGTAGAGAGTTATGTTTTGTTTTGGGGTTTTTGGCTTAGGGAATGGGCATTCAGCCTTAAATGGTTGTAATTTGTATTTATTCAAATCCGCTCAGAGCCCCGATAGCCACAAGTAGGTTTTAAAGACATGCTTTCTGTAAAATTCTCAAAACTTACACCATTTATCTGAGCCAAAGAAGGGAGGGTCATGTCTTTCCCCCAGTCATTCAGGGAGGCTCAAGGAGAAATATTTGTAGCTCTGGGGAGGGTCATGATCAGAGTTTATGTTAGCCAGCACATGAGAGCTTTTGGCCGGTAGCACAGTGATCTTCTGCCCGTTCCAGGGGCCTGGCTGAAAACTAAAGGGGGCAGCATGTTTGTAGTCAGGGCCCCAAAACTCTGGAACTATCTACTGGAGGACATCAGGTTGGCTTTGTCAGTGATCTCTTTTAAGTCTCTTCTTAAAACATATTTATCTGCAAGCCTTTTTCTGATTTTACGTGAATTTTATTTTCCTTTGAACTGTCTTTTATTTCCTCGATTAGTATTCACCTGTTTTTTAAATCTGTTTTCTTTTCACACCAGTTGATTTCATGACTTGCATTTTTTATTTTGCAGCCTTGTCATCACACTGTGTAACACTGTTTATGTAAAGTACTCTATAAATAAAGATGATCACTATTAGCTATTATGCTACTCATACACCCACTGGTATGCAACACATCAAAAGTGGCTTTATCTTGATGAGTTCAGCGCAATATTGCAATGCTCTTACATGAATGAGTAAGTGATAAAAAAACAGAATAATGTACCATTCTGTAACAATTTAATGCTTTGAAGGAACTATCCTGCATTGTGAATACTATCACTGCTGGTACTTGAGGTACATTTTGCTGAGAACACTCCTGTATTTTGAAGCCAGGATTGAGACTTGCAATGAAGTAGTTTTAGACTGTGGTGTTTGTACTTTTAGATAACTAAATAATCTCAGTACTTCTTCCTTTGTGATGCTCAGCTTTTATACAGACATTATCAGAAATGTGCAGATTTGATAATATCTATAAATCTCAGGTGACAGTAAAAGGTTTATATTATATTGAGAGATGATATTAGAAACAGCTCTCAGCATGACGCAGTCTAGTACAACAGCACCACTAAAAATGACCTCGCTCAATAATAAATGACAAAACTGGATTAATACCTCTTTGTTTATTTGCATCAAAAAACACTGAACCCATTATAAAAGTACACTTTACGGCAGAATAACTGTATTAGATGCATTTTTTCCTAAACATATATTAATACTTAAATGGTTATTCACCACTGCATTGGAGAGCAGTATTTGAGCACCTCATCATTTTTAATAATGATTACACAACAATTATTTTGTTTGCAATCACTAAATACAGCTCTCATGAGACTCTGAGAGCGCCCCACTGGATAAGACCCATGGGAGATGTTTACAGTTGACTCGAGGTTTACAGTTGGTTTACACAAGGTTTACAATCTGATTTACATTTGGCTGAAATTGCGTACGTTGGCTGGGTTCTGTTTATTGTTATTAGATTCAATTCCTAAGGTCCTTAAAAACCTACAGTGAGGTTTTTAATTAGTCATGGTTGTCCTACAATACTGATGCATCATGGAGACCAGAATTTTCTATTTAGCAAAACACAACTGTTGCTCGGTTTGGTTCAGTGCAACCCTCTTTTTTTTTTTTTGCAAATGATGAATGCTGTTTGAATATTGGCTTCTGAATTGTTTTGATACATATGCATGTCTCCCTTTCCTTGCTTATGTCTATTCACTGCACCTATAACATCCCAAACTAAAAAATACTTAAGAGAGCTGAGCTGGATAGATCTCCTTTGAAAATAAAAAATCTGATGGTTTTTACCTAAGAAAGAGGTTTGCCTCGTGGGAAAAGCTTTTGCTGAGTTTTTCAAAGAGATAAAAGATAAAGCTATCATTAGCATCTCCTTGGTATGAGCTGTGACCAAGGATACTGTGCCTCTGAAAACAACACTTCCTGTGACATTCCACTGTTTGATTCTCTGCAGTAACCTTGGCAATTGCCTCAATCACAGGGAATTAATTCCAGTCATGCCACTCCCTCCCCCTCCCCTGAGCTGTATCGGGCCCATGCATCGTACTACTGGCCCTGATTCACCCTGAATACCAGCCAAGCCCAACGATTTTCAGTTCCCCAGGCCCCTATTGGTATCTGTCTGCCTCCACTCTCAAAATGGGCCAGTCTTTTGTCTGCACACACGTTTAGCTGCCAGATTGTGGCAGATTCAGTTTTTTATTTTAGTTTCATCCACGCATGATGTCAAATGCAAAGCTCTGTTTTGCTCAAAAGTGTTCAGCTTGTATATGCTGTAGTTATAGGTAAGTGCATTTCAAGCCTTAAATGTGACCAGAAAAAATCATATAACTAAAATGTGTAGAAAAGGTCAATAATACCAGGAAAAGGACACTTTTTTTGTGCAATCAGTCTTAAGAGTCTTTATTTTTATCATATGCAAACACTTGGTGTGCAATTTCCAACCTTAAAGGGTAAAACATCTGAAGCTTCCATAATTACAATATAATAGCCCCTTTTACACTGCCCTTGAGCAGGCAGTGTAAAAGGGGCATTGTTACGCCACCTCACCGTTCTTATAAAAGGTACGAACACGAAATGGTGGGACAAAGTTGTCTCGCCTTTGAGTCAGCAGTGGAGATCAGCACAGAATGGAGGCCTATGAAAAAGGAACAGGATCACGGTCGTGTCGTGTTATGTGTGAGACCCACTGAGGGAGATTTAAAAAGCAACTAACAGCAGTTTGTGGCTAACTCAAAGAACGGTGGCCAAAATCGTCCGCAAATTGGGAAAACAATGAGGTCCGGAAGCTCCATGTCCCCTAAGCAGAGGACATATCAGCTGCTGTATAACAGGGATGATAAATGATTGTTATTGTCATGTTATGCTGTTGCAACACATTCTCAAGTTGTCACAAGTTGTCACATATCAACACTTTACTAGTTTCACTTTCACATCTACATCTTATGCGTAGGTGCCCTTCTGCGTCTGCCGTTGATGTTACAACAAAAGCACATGGTTAGGATAAAGCCACAAAAGCATGTGTTTAGATTTAGAAAAAAAACATCATGGTTTGGCTCTACATTCAGACAGGAAGCAAACACTGACCTTCTGGGTGAAAGTCCAGGGTTTTTGGACCCAACCACCACCCCTCTTACCTTTACCCTTGTGACCTTTCAGCTCCTTACGTCGTTACTGGCAAGTTTAAACCTGATGCTATCCAGCGGTGTAGCAAATGGCCGTAACAGGTACAAACTGACTAACCCAGTGGCGTATAATACAGCTGCAAAAAATGGTGTTAGCATCTGACACCTAAATCTCTGCAAAAGCAGCATTATTGAATGACTTCGGCATGAGAACAGGCTGGCCATTGTTATTGTTTAGAAAGGGCTGCCGACGTGTAAGTTATATTTCACACTAGAGGCTGACGCTGTTGTGTTAAACGTCACACCCATCATGACTCTTTTGTGGAGCAAAAGAGGCAAAATGCAAAGGGGGCATAAAGAAGGGACTTCATAGCAGCCCAATGGCGCTACCTCTGGGTTAATCATATGTTTCCTGCCTGACACATCATACAGTATTTGTTCTGCCCGATACATTATATTTGTTCTGTATAACATTTAGGTCAGCATCTGTTTAAGAGCAATAAAGGGAAATAATGGCAATTTAAAGAAAATTTTCACAACAGGGTCACAAGAGAAAATGTCCTGTAAAACCAGTAACTTTATAGCAGCTATTCTGGCCGAATATACATTCCATCAGGCCATGAGGCCCGTTTCTAAGGAGCCTGGGCAGTGATTATTGCTCCCAGTCTCAATTCAGAGTTCAGTCGGCAAACAGCAGCTGCTTACTCCCATTGTGCTGAGTACAGCCATA
Source organism: Plectropomus leopardus (assembly GCF_026936395.1). NCBI lineage: Eukaryota > Metazoa > Chordata > Actinopteri > Perciformes > Serranidae > Plectropomus > Plectropomus leopardus. Next base: position 13,402,989 of record NC_142183.1, read on the forward strand.
CGACTAAGCCTGCCTATTCAAAGGACCATGTAGTTCCTCCATCCAATATAGGAGCTGCTGTGATGCCAGGCAGGTAGCCTTATTTCCACTGCCTCAGCTTTGTAATGCACAATTAATGAGCCATCTCACATGGGTTAGACAAGGCCTTTTAAATACTGAGGTACTTTCAAGAGCACTCTTATTTGGAGTCTTTTGTCATGCTACACCGGCCACCCAGAGGTTGAATTTTTATAGGTTTTCTATTTGGGGGGCTGCTGTGTAATGGCGTCTTTATTGGAAGCCATGATCCAAACTCTTACACCACTCTGTTGGGAAGGTTTTGATGAATCATATTTGACTATTGAGGGTGCTCACCTCACAGCAAGAAGGTCACGCTTTCAAACCCAACTCGATCAGCTAGAGCCTTTTTGTGTTTTGAGTTTGCATGCTCTCTGTTGCACCCCTGCTCTCTCTGTCTGTGGTTTCCAGCAGTCCAAAGGCTGCAGAATGTAGGTTAAATTGGAGATGAGATGTGAATGTGAGTGTTAGGTTGTCTGTCTGTATATATTAACCCCGTGTTATAATTTGGGTGACCTCACTCAATGCCTCTTGCTCAGTGTGTAGTGGAATAACACCCCCTCCCCAACCATGAATAGCAGTAGTTCACACATTGGATTGATGGATTAACAGGTTAATCAAAACATGCATGTTTTAACTACTCTACATATGTCTACATATGTCTATTTCTTTATGGCATTTAGCCTGCTTTTCCCTTTACAGTCCATTGTTGATGGCTACTTTATCTGCAAAAACATACATAATGTATATATCCTGTATGGATTTGTGTCAGGGGGGAAATGATGTATGTATACTCCTGTAAAGGAATGGTGACTGGGAGGAGGTGGGGGTTGAGTCTACAGTGGGAGGTTGTCTTGGACCAAAGGCATCTGTCTGGGAGTGGCTGTAATTGGCTGCAGTGTGGCGTTATCTCATTAATATGGAGCCCAGGGGAAGGAGACAGCCAACTTCCTCCCTCTGTGTTTGGTTGTTTGACTGTATCTCCATTGATGCTAAACGCAGTGCTCCCGGGGCACCCCATGCCTGTTGCCTGCTTCGTTAAAACCAAGAAAATGAATATTAATGTCATACAGACTGGAAGCTGCAGTAGCAGAAGGGGGTCGTCAGTCTAAAGGCTGTTACAGGCGATTTCTGGGTGTACTTAATAGGGCCTATTCGTGAGGGTCCAATCCTGCAGGAAGGCATGCTCTATCAATATGCAAAGTGCTGTTGACACCCTATTTCCCTGTCTACAGGGGATCATAGCACACAGCGCCCCGGCTCAAATACAGAGGACACGTATGGAAAAAATAGCCGGCTCTTAATCACATGGAAATATATGACTTAAATATGCGTGGTATAGTTCCATGTTCTTATTCCCAGTGGCCACATAGACACTACGAGAAGTTTTCGGAGTGTAAATATATATCTATGGAAGCCACTATAAATTCACAAACTGTGTGTGCATGGGCAACCTTGATCTTGGGAAGGCAGTAAATAGTGTCAGTAACAACCACAGTAACATTTATGACAGCTACCACTGCCTGTTTGCAATTTACTTGACACCAGTAACACCAGCAAGCGGACGTGTCAATTCATCTGTGGATATTAGTAAAGAGCGGCAGACAGCAGCATCATACAATCTTTCTCCAGCTGATGAACTTGCTCGAAGGACACAAATTAGATCAGAAATCTGAGAGTAACTCTAAACAATTTTGATATTTCTGATCTCCAGCTCAAAAAACTACTGTCAGCGGCTGAATTTTTTAGGGAGCAAATGTGAACTGCAGTGGTCAGTGATTTTAGAAGCTGAGTCATGTGTGAACTTCAGATGAATGACTTCAATGAGGAGTGAACATCATATCTTACTAATAATTTAAGGCGGTTTCAAAACTAGTTAGCAAATTATTCTTTTTGTTACAAGCCACGATGAGCTAAAACACAGTATATGGACAGTATCTGGACGTCATCAAGCGAGGTCAGAATGCTTTCTGAGCCAAAGTATTTGGGCTTTTCATCCTAAGATCTCTTAGCGTATGGCTATCCTTAGTGCTGGGTTAACATAAGCCCAGGGCTATAAGACTCACATGTCCTAAAGTTAACACCCTAAAATGTTTACACTGGCAATTTGAAGCCCCTGGGTTATGTCTATTTTTTAGTGGATAACCCTGCAAACTCGGGGTTACCCTGCTAGAGTGGTCTTTTCAAAGTAGGTGAAGTTAGTCCAGGGTCAAATCTTAGTCCAGGGCTCACACTATGCAATATGAGAAGCCCACAGCAGGCTAAAGTTAGCGTAAGCCCACTTGGAATGCATCAGGATTTGCTTTCTCAGCCCAAGGCTAACAGCTCCCTTAGCCTGGGGCTAGGCACAAAGTGAAAAACCTACTGGTGAATCATTTCGCTGTGCTAGAAAGAGGTACACAGTCAATTCTGATTATAGTATTGTTACATAATCAACTATAAACACCTCATTAAAGTTGAGTGAAGAGACTGCCCTGAACTGCTAATGTATCAGCCCCTCTACCAGACAGCTATCTTTCAGCAAAGAGCTGATGAATTATTAATTATATAATACATAGAATTCTCACTAGGGAGCGACCCTGTATCCTCAGGGCAGACAACCGTGAAGGGACGCTGAAGGTCAAAGAAAATAGGTTTCTTTACCATCTATGTAAGGATAAAGACACTGGAAAATACCTATAATTGGTTTAAAACACTGCAATGTGGATGGCTCCCCACCAGCCCCACAGCCATATCGGCTCCTTTTCCAGTGGAATTTCAGCAGCATTAATAAAACTTCAATTAACCATCAGGGGTCCATCTTCCAGCTCACCTTCCTAATCTAGTTTGATGGAAGCAGTTAAAGAATCAGCAGAGCCAATTTAAACCACTCCCGCCTTTGTAGTGAGTGCAAGTATCAGATACTTGTAGTTATGGCAGTGATACCCTTTCACTGTCTGACAAACTGTGCAAGGCTGCATTATGTAGTGTCACACTTTCTTAACCCTGTTTCTCTTTCACTTTCCCAATAATTTGTAGCTCTATAAACACTGCCACAATGCAGACCTGATGTCACACTGGTTAATAGGATCTGACCCCTGATGCTTGAATTATTTAGGTACTTTGAAGAGAGAAACCCAACAAGCTTCCCTAATTGATACACCCACACACAAAGCACACACACCGCTGTGAAAGGGTGTGCACATCCATTGCTGAGGCCTTTTGGGCCCATTGCCATTCTTCTTCCAGCAAATTGGAGGTTTTTAATGAGCGACCACCCTGTCTCTCCAACATTGTCTGCGGCACATCCATCCACAGCTGGACTTTAGGGGCTGAAAGACCTTCTATTATGTTTCCTCCGTAAAGGAGATGAACTGCGGTAATAGATTTTCTTTTGGTTCCAGATCAGCTCTGAATTCAAAGTTTCCATGTATTTTATAAATCATTGACATCACTTGTAACACTTTGTTAATCTGCATTAATATTTTGTCAAAAATAAAATAAATAAAAATTAAAGTTGCCATTTCGTAATGGCAGTTATAAATGCATCAATCCAAATAGTTTTTGATTTGTGAATTCTTACACCTCTAAGTTGTATCGACTGTTAAATCATTCAGTGTCTTTCAGGATCACAGTAATTATCACGTTAATGCAACTGCTACTTAAGTTTAGTACTCTTTGGATAAATGTTATTTCTTTTTCCTGTGAAGTAATGTTTTTACGATTAACACATGAAATGATGGAGGAACTTTTAAACATCAAAGTAATACGAAGTGTAAAATGTGGTGTCTCTTTTACCTCCTAAGATTTCATTAAACTTTTTTTTTCCAACTTTTTACAGAATGAATCAAACTGCCGTTTTGGAAAAAGAAAAAGAAGTCCCCTTGTCCAAGTGAGCTCGGCTGTGGAAAGCTAAATGTACCAAGTAGAATAATCATATCATCAATAACATATCAATTTTGTTTGCCTCAGAAATTGCACTGTAATTCTACTCCATCTTTTTCCTCTCGGGTTATCTTCAGAACATTTGAAGGACTTGAGGTACTAGTGACCAGAGAACAACAATAAGCAGAATGCCATTTGTCAGCTCCACGGTGCGTAGGTAATAACATAACAGCATAATAGCTACACTTTCTTGAAAATAATCTTTAAGTCTTTAAAGGGACAATTGCTCACAAATATCATACCTCAGCCAAAACACAGCGTGCACATTGTTGTTTGGCTGTTGTGATGGCTGTCATGGCTCTTATCGGTTGTCTGGTTTTCACAGAATGGGAATCAGGTCAGTTTCAAAGGGCACTTCATGGACTCGGGATTTTTGTTGTCAATTAATGTAAAAATATGTGCTGCTGTGGCCGATTGGAGAATCAGGATTTGTCGGTTCTTACTTCACTTATCTGTATATACTTCACTATACTTTAGAACCACTGCGTTTTCTGAGGCTGGCACCAATACCAAGTCAATCCCCATGTTAAAATGTCAAACTTTACAGCAAAAACAATCACCTCTATAGCCTGGTACAAACACAATGTTGGTCTCTATAGCTAATTAACTCAACGACAAAAACTGGGATGGTTTTTATGACCAGTCTATGAATCATCTCCACCTGTCTTCCAAATAATGGTCACTCCTGGTTCCAGAAATCTAAGATGATTTCAGGGGATGTGTGGGCCATAAGCTTGTGAAGACCACAGAGCTATATATTGGAGCAGACTTTGCCAAAAAGGCAAATGAATAGGCTAAAAAATGCTTTGGGCAACCAATCAGGGAGAAAAAGGGATACAGACAGACTGACAGCCAGACTGATCGATGGACGAGTTTCGTTTGTTTTAGGATTTTGTCTCCATAATATTTCAGGCTAGTGAAAGACAACATCCAAAACACACATTTAGGTGTTTATTTTAGCCAAATTTCAGTTCTGAAGATTTATGTAAAAAGCACATATTTAAGTGGTAATGCCTCATTTAAAAAACAAACAAACAAACAGTAAACCTTTAAGACAAAAATACTTATCCTAATTTAACAATAATCTGGGGAAGTGATATGGTGCTATTTATCAATTAATAAGTATAAAATGTATAAAAGTGCTAAAAAATGTAGGGAGTTTAACAAGAAACTTCTCTAATGGCCATTTTATCAAAATTTATATTATTAAATATAAATAAATATTATTTCTTCAAACCTTCCAATTTTATTTCTATTGATATTCTGAAGGTTTTTGATTTTTATGACATTTTATTCTTCAAAATATGTCAAAAACTAATTTTTAGATGGTAAATGGACCTGCACTTGCTGTATAGTGACTTGCCAGTCTTCCAGCCACTCAAAGTGCTTTTACTGCATGTAACATTCACCCACTCATACACACATTTATACACTGGTGGCCAAGGCCACCATACAAGGTACCACCTGCTTCTCAGTTAAACATTCACATGCACTTTTTGGGAGCAATTTGGGTTTAAGTATCTTGCCCAAGGACAAATGCTGACCAGAGGAGCCAGAGATCGAACCACTAATCTTCCGATTAGTAGACGACTGCCCCCTGAGCCACAGTATTTTTTTATGGCTGTTGACTGTATTTTTCAGATTTAAGGAGTGATAAAAAGAGATATCCAAAATTCCCTGTGTAAAAAAAATATTCCCTCCTAATACATCAACAAAATGAAACTGAAATTTTGAACCCGGCTTTATCCAATGTTCAAATTAGCGCATATTTAATTTTATTATAAATTATTTGCATATTTAAACATAACATTTCGGAAATGTTGTCATACAAAAAAAAATAAGTGTTTTCAACTGGAGAAGTTTCATGGTGACATCTATTAGTTCAAAGTTTTTCCCTATTCACTTCCCAGTAAAGTATTTTCACATACTTAAACATAACCATTTGTGATCTGGGACCATATTTTCTCTTTATCTTACCACCATAATCAGTTGTGACGCAAATCTCATCAACTGCTTCACAACAGCGACTTGTGTCTTGCTTGCCAGTTCATGCAGCTCCACAGTACACTCCAACAAGGGCCAATCCCTTTAACATTTCTATGCTTACTCCCCAGCGGCCATCTGCTGCAGTCTGTTTACACGTGCCACTGTGTAAATTTGGTCAGCAATTAATGGTGGAAATTGTCTCCCCATTAATAAATGAAAATGTCTCATTAGAATAAGTGTATCAGCATGTGTCAGTATGATGGACTTCACAAAACTTCTGCAAAATCCTTCCCAGAATGTCACAAAATACAAGTGCTCATCTGTAGGCTGATCATCAATTGACTTAGCATCTTCAACACTGCTGGTATAAGGCTAAATCAATTTATGATCAATAATAAAGCATTCTAGTTCTGGTTTGTATAATGCAAAAAGCTTCATATATTATAATGATTTTTATTATTGTGAACAACCAAGTCAAATCTAACTGCATAGAGTAAATACAGCTGATCGGTTCGGCCCTCAGAGACCCGAGGCTTCACTCAAAGATGCAGTTAATTCATTGTTATCATGGGTAATGGTCATGTTTGTGTTAAAGACAATTAATCTTAATTTTTTAAAATGGAAACGCTTCCTGTCGATATGCGCACAGAGGAGTGAAGGTTGCTCTCGCAGCTGTCAGTTTGTCAAGCAAGGTAAGGGGTGATTTAAAGCTCCCTCCATATGCTTAATCATGTAAAACATACAAACATGGTGGTGATTTGTAGGCTGCCAGTCTTCCCCCACATCCAGCGTGAGCCAGTGGATAGATCAAGCCAGCTGGATGTTCCACGTCCACTTTCACTTTAAAGCCATTAATCTAGGCCTGTCTTTGTGTTTTTGCTTTGTTGTTATTTAAGGGAAATAAAAAAAAAATCCCAATCTGTTTCATTTGCTAGCAGTTCCAAAACACTATATATATTTCTGTCAGTTTCTCTGAATTTTGGATTTTACAATGTTCTCCGTCTGGCAGTGTCAGAGTGAACCCACACATGCTTGGTCTTCGTCTGTAAACATTTCAGTGCATTATCATTATGAATCCTCTGTTCATCTGGTATGTGCCTCCTCATAGGAGAAGGCTTACAGATCATTCACTTAACTATACGTCACATCCACTTTACTATAACACACCCACGGTGCAAAAAGACACACCCACCTGACGACAAAAACACAGCCCCTTCACTAAGTGAAAGAAACATGTATAGCTGCAGACACGTTCTATTTGTAGCATACACGCCACGCCCAGCAAACAGCGCCCACAAACAGCACAAGGCAAGCTCACCAAAGCAACGGCTATGTGAACCCTGCTGCAATGACACATTTTAGTGAGAAAATATTGCCAAACAATCAAGCAATAATCCACTCTAGGGATGCACATTAATATCAGCACATCATCAGTATCAGCCGTTTTTTGCTTTTAAATGAACTATTGGAATCATCCAACATGCTTTTTCTTATTTTGCAGAATAAATACAGTCAAAAGCAGTGCATTTTATGTCTCTATCTGCTGGTAGGCCATCACAATAACAGTATGCATAATATGATAATTTCACTACAGAGAAGACTTGATGGTCACTAAAGTTAGGGAGGGAAAAAAGTGAATATATCAATATCGGTATCATTTATCAGTCAAATAAGTTGCTATATATGAACATATCAAACATCAGCAGGGGGCACCCAGTAGCTCAGTTGGTAGAGTGAGCGCCCCATGTACAGTGGCTACACCCCTGTACACCCCCTACATCTCCTTTCTCCACCCCTTTCATGCTCAAACTGTCCTCTCAAATAAAGGCAAAAAGGCCCCAAAAATAACTAAAAAAAATTGAAATATTAAAATAACATATCTGAAAAAAATCCAATATCATGCATCCCTAATACAGTCTCTAATTTATTATAACTGAAGACGTGATTCACCATAGAAGAGACGAAATGAAACCCTTTCCCTTTCCCTAATCCGTACCTTAACCACCTCTCTTTTAAGCTAATGTTCCATAGTTATCTAGCATTTTCTTTTGGGCATCCGATTCCGGACCAAAGAGCTAAGGGGGCTGATTGTGGCCTGACATGTGGGTTTTTCATGGGTGACTCATGTAGCTAGTGGACTGGTCATTTATCTGCTCCAGCTGCAGTTATACCGACTAAAAACAAGACACCCATTTCGCTTTCACTTTCACATCCCGCACAACATACAGAAAATGAAGCATCGCTGAGCGAAGCTGCCCCAGTTGGTTAATTTTAAGCCACCAAAAAAGGCCTGATTGAAAAACTTTTTTAGTTTACCTGGACACTATATTTAGAATATTGGATCCTTCCAGTCAAACAGCCCTTTTCGATGGGGAACTGAAGCTGTTATCTCAAAGCCACCAGACTACACTGACAATACAGAGATTTTAGAACACTGGAGCTGCTGGTCTACTGTTGCCTACATCGCTCAGCTTTCATGCTGCTAGATTTGGTTCATCAAATAATAGTAAAGCAACAAAATACGTAAAATAAGCACAGCATAGTTTGCAGATTTCACATAACTCTGCAATTCAAAACAACTGCTAGTTGTCTACCCAGGAAAATGAATGCGACCTCACAGTGATCTCGTAAATTTGACAACATAAGCAGTCTAAATGTGTCCTTTTGTATATTTTGTTGGAATTGTTGGTGTATATGAGTGACATCAGCAACATGGACCCAGGCTGTCGCCGAGCATTGCAATACTAATGAAACGGTATACATCATAAAAAGACAAACAGACTGACTTGTAATTCAAGTTATCAAGAAAATATCTTAAGAAACCAACATTAGAGGTCAAACTTGCATGTTAAGTTACATCACAAGGTGCACCTCAGTGAAGGAGCACAAAGATTTTTTCGGGGCTTTCATCTATTTGTCTGCAGGTACAGAAATGCATGTATTTTCATGCATTTTCTGGCCTCTCCGATCAAACCAAACCACATTAAACCAAAGAATGAATAGAGTTTTATATTCTAGGTTCATGCCATGCGTGAATATGTATGAGTTATGCACTCAAACTCTATTGTTGTCCATTTATGTAAAGTAGTGTGAAGAGCCAGGTTCAAGAGCCAGGTATATTCAAACACATATTTAGAGTTAGAGTATGGTCTTATAGTTTGCTCTCTCTTTTTCTCTCTTTATCTATTTCTATCTATATCCATCTTCATGTATGCACAGAATATTAATACTGGGAAGTGGTTGACTTTGAGGTTAATTAACATAAATGTCATTTTGGAAAAACATGCTGTAATTATGAAAGTTTCTTGAGCTGCACATTTTTGTTCGTGAGAAAAACTCTTCTGATACTATACATATTATTATGCTGGCTGCCATAACTAATCTTTGGAAAACTGCTTCATGTAGCGCATGCATGGATGGATTACTAAATGCACCTACTGGGCACAAGCCCAATGGCCCAAAGTGTGAGCCTTTACTTGCAAAATGTCACTCAAACTGATGAATTCCAACCAGGAAGAGACTCAAAATGACCATAAATACTGTTTTTTTCACCAAAGTAGAATGTTCCATTCCAGTTCGTACACCTAATTTTAACCCATTTGGGGCATTTTGACCAAAAATAGCAGGTATCTATGTTGTGTATTAATAGTTGGTTCATGTTTGTGTTTTGGATAAAACCAAATATCTGAAATAACAGAACAAAAGTTTGCAGGAAAAAAATGCGATCGCCATCTTGCTACTATTGTTTACTTCCATGGTGCATTGTGCAAAGCCATCTGTTGATGACTCATCTTATATTATAATGATCCTCCCTTAAAACTGGTAGAAACACAGGCTAGTTCACTGGATAGTACCGAGGTTCCAACCATCGTGAACAGGACCAGTTCAAGAACCAGAGCTGAACTGGTGGAAAAGAGATAAAAGAGACAAAACCAAAGAGACACAAAATTGCCCCAAAGAGACCAAAAATGACAACAAATAGACACAACTACCAGATACAAAATTACCATACACATATTTACTACAACTACAAAAAGATGCATAACGACATACACGGCAAGAAAATAAAAAAGAAAGAGAGAGAGAGAGAGAGAGAGAGAGAGAGAGAAAGGCAAAACCACCACAAAGAGAGGTGATGGGACTTTTTGAACTTATGTGCCACCCATGACCAAGCGCACACACACACACACACACACACACATGCACATATACATATATATATATATATATATATATATTATATATGTGTGTGTCTGTGTGTGTGTGTGTGTGCCAGATTAATTGTTGGCACCGTCTTCAATGCCAATCTGTATATTTTGACTTTAAAGGCAGTATTTATGGGTGTTTAATCCAGGTTTTGAAAAGGTTAAACTTTGCTGGGGTGTGAGTTGAACAAATATCAAACAAATGAAATGTCAAAGTTGGTACCCATGAACAAATGAAATGTCAGGGACAATACCTTGGCCCAAGCCCTCCCTCACCTGGCTCATCATCTCCAGGCAGTCATATTTGTAGTCAGACATAAGAGGGCAGACCAAATAGGCTTTCTTTCACTGAGCTGACCTATTAGCACCCTATTATTTGAACTGCTGAATGAAAAGTGCCAGGGTCCCTTCAACCCACCTCGGAAAGTTAAGGTCACAAAGTAAAATTCTCGGGGACTTATCTGCGTCCTTTGGCTCCTGCCTCTGCTTTCTCCTATTTCCCCTGCCTGGCACAGAGCCTCGATTCCTCCCAGTGTGGACATTCTCCCATGCACCAACTCCGACTATCAAAACAACAGTCATTAGGCAAATTTGCTTTGGTGCAGGATTACGTTAATTATCATGGAATTATCACTTCATTAAAGCAGGCAGAGATAAATTATCTCTGATGAAACGAATGCAAAATGAGGAAATAATGATCAGGCCAACAAAAAAAAAAAAAAAAAGAAAATATTAAGAGACTTCTCGTCGAAGGATATCAAGTCATTGTGTTCCAGCATGTTGGTCCCTGAGAGGCATTGCAGCACAACGCAACATGACAGAGCAAGTGGGTTTCCACAGAGAGAAGTGAGGACCACCCACCCCTTTACCCAATGCAGTGCAATTTTCCTCCCCAAGCCTCAACAGAGGCTGTACTTTTCCCAGCAAATTGCAAGTATCATTAATCATGCCAAATACCATTTTTAATGAATGCCTGCATCAGCCCAGCAACACTCTTTGTTTCCGGGCAAAAGCTGTGATGCTGCAGCAGAACCACAGTGTGATTTTTACAACTGAACCCATGATTTTTTAATTTTTTTTTTTTTTTCATTTTGTGGTCACAAGCTTTGCTCTGCAGGGTGATGGGTTTCTAGATGACACTGTCCGGCCAGGTTCATACTTTGTATTTGATTACAACAAAAATGATTAAATTTTGAAAAGCCTCATTGCTCATTTGTGAGGGCAGTGGTAAAAAGAAATCTGGCAAATGTGCACTGATAGTTATTTATAAGGCAGTGTGCTCACGCTTAACATTGAATTAATCATTGAGACTCCCTTGCTTTCAACACAGCACAAGAGGACAACGGAAAATTTAAAGCATTGGTTGTGCAATGTTAACACCCTATTTCTTTCTTGATTTAATGAAAGTATTGGCATCTTAAAAATTGTTTTGTCACACCATTAGCTCTTTTTCCAAAATCTTTTTAAGGTGCTACGAAAGGAAAATAAAACCCCTGGGGCGCCCAGATATTCGTTTCCCCTGTCTTTGTTTTTTATCCCAACAATGATCTAAATGACTGCAGCACAAGGACACTGGTCTCTGCTTGATTTATAATCATTAGAATAAATCTATTTCTATGGTAACATTATGCAGAAGCTATCTTTCCATTGCTTAGCAATATCAACTGATGTGCAGTGTAGTAGAAATAAAGTGTTCCTATTAAGCTTCATACGCTGGTTGGGAGAGAATATTGTGGGAGAATCATGAGGGAAAACATTGCAGCAAATTACGCTTGACCTTGCATCTCTTGTATAATTTATTCATGCTCTCATTCACTGTTTTGTGGCTAAAACAGCCGTGTTTTTCCCTTCTCAATACAGCAGGTTTGATTATCTATTTGTTGCTTATTCGTGAAGCCTGCGACTGTAATCTGTGATGTCATCTCGTCTGACAGATTGCTGCTCTGCACGCTGAGAAAAGCTTTTGTCTGAATGGAGCGTAACATTTTGGTGATACGAGGGGGCAAGAACAATTCTTGTCGTGTTGCCTCAATTATCGTCACCAAAAAAAAAAAAAAAAATTGTAGCACCTCGCTGTCATGCAAAAGGCAGCAAACCTGTTTCTGACAAAGGATGCAGGACCCTGTGTGAGTGTGTTATAAATCACTGTTAATTGCCTGATGATTAATAAAAAAAACAACACGCAGCTAACTGACTGTTTGTAGTTGTCTTATTATGGCCTAACACATGGGAGTGGCAGAGTTACCTTCAAAATGTTTTCCACTTCAATCATTAAATTTAAATTACTCTAAATACCTTGGATTACTTTTGAAAAATCGTCTTACTGAACTCATTTGTCTGGGTCTTACATTTTCATGCCAAAAATAAACCTCTGTCAAATGTCATGTGGCAGGTGCACTGAACACAATTATATCATTTTTAACCCGCGACAAAACAGCAAGCGAGCGTCGCTCTGTCTACAGTGAATGTGTTGAACTGTTAACTCACCACATACACTGTAAAAAAATGTTTTTTTTTAAATAATTACAATCTACTTGCAGCTGTAGTTGCCAGCATTCTGCCGTTTTTTTCCTTCTTTTAAATTTTTTTTTATTTGAATCCCTTTTTTTAATCATTCAGTGCCGCATCCCTTAATTCTGACATTTTTAGAGGTCTGTGAATGCATTGCTGGTGAAACTCATGAGTTATTTTTATCCCTCTGCAACAGTTTGAGTCTTGGCATGGATCAGTGATCATTGATCATTGAGCAGGTCGGAGCTGATCAAATCAATGGATCAGAGGAAAAAGTAACCACGCGGTAGATATATATTTCAATAACCTAGAAAATCTATTTGTGCTGACAGATGTTTTAATTGTGGCAGCCTGCCACAAAAAAATTATTTTATGTGGAAACTCTGCAGTATCTGAAATCAGATTAGCACCAATTTAAACTGGAACAGAATACAGTTACTCACATTTTGTCATTTTAAAATTTAACATACTTGTATTCTGTTACTCCCCAACCCTGCCCGTGGGTTTGCATTTGAAGAAAGATAATAAAATCTCGGTCTATCCTCAGCGCCTTTCCCAATAACCTTCCCTCTTCCTGCAATACGCTTTTATATACGGTGCTGATCTAGGGACTTGATGAACTGCACCACTGAAGCTGTAATACAGACTCCACTAAATCCCTTAAGGACCTCCTCGTAATGGTGGCACACTGTTCCATAAAAATGCTAGTTTGCTTTGGAAATTGAGGTGCAGGTTCATTAGAAGCCACCCTGTTGAATTTGAGAATAAGTTCCCAAGTGAGGCAGGGAGAGAGGCCAAAGGAATCACCAGAGACGGGGGAGGGGGAACGTTTCTAACGCACACAGTTTCTCTGCCTCTCTCCTGCAGTGTTGGTGGTATCATCCAGTGAGGCCTTCCATTGTTAAAGTGTTATGGGGGAAAACCTCACACCAGGCTACTTATTCTTCATGAGGTCACATTAAACAAAGACACCTGCTCTCCAGGGTTTTCTATGACTTCCAAAAGCATTACATTGCTAGAATGAGCTGCACTGGCTGCGTTAAGTCGGGATACAACTTTCCAAAGAGGAAAAAAATAATTATACACATCAATTTGAATTCAATTACTGGAGCTGAAGTTTGCACAGCTGAATGAAACCACTGGGAACAGTAAGAATGGCATTTGACAACAACAATTTGATCAGCACAAGATGCACAGGAGATGCCTAGCAGGCTTGGTAAATCAAAAAGTGTGGCCACAAGTGTTAGCAAATCTTCAGCTATTGTATGCTGAACTAGAGGATTTTAACGATACAATACTTCCAGCATGGAGATATATACACCACTGTGCTGACTATCCCAGTGTCGAGTAACAAATTACATAAACCACCCACAAGAAATCTGTGAAGATGTATTTGTGATGCTGCAGCTACTCGCCACCGCGGCCAGAGCGCACTCTTTTTGTACTCTGACGCTTTATTCCAGACACTTTTTCATGTCCTGCTTTTGTGTTGTGAAGGAATCTGTCTCGAACAATTTCTACAACTTAGGCTCAACAAAAACCGTGTCCAATTTCTTCCACCAGCTGCACTAGAAGCTACACACACCTGTAGTCAAAGCTCCAGGCGATCCATTCACTTTTGTTAGGAGATTTAAATAACATAGAGAACAATAAGTAGCGCGCACTCTACACACCGTTCCAATTTCAGCTCTCTGAGTAATCTCTCATTCTTCTCTGCAGAATAGTGAAATCCATTCAGCCCCTTTTTTGTCACTGCCTCTTATAAGGAGTACAAAAGCATTTATTTACAGCAGCCTTTTGTTAATATGATGCATATGTAAATATGTTAACATTTTATTTGCATATAATGCTCTTAATTACTTTGATGATCACTTGTGTAAGTTCATATGTATGCATCAATGCATTCTAAAAAGATACATAAACAGGTGATGCTCGCTCGCATCTGCACCTTTTGTGGACCAACATTCAATTGGCTATTTGTCAGAGGGGAAAAACCAACATTTGATCAGGTTGGCATTGATAGTGAGATCAAACTGGCTGTTTGGAAGCCGATGCACAACCAGTGTGTTGAAATGGGCTTTGGAATAAACTCATTGCCCCTGGAATAAATTGAAGGGTTTAACTAGGTAAAACTTTTTAAATCTCCGTTTCATGAACTTTTAATGATCTTTCAAGCTGTCCTCTAGAAATTACAGTTATGTAGGCTCCTACCAATTTGCAAAAGAAAATGTGTTTTTAAGGGGACATAACTACGGTTGCTGACAACGGTCAAGACGACACAACGGCCCAAAAAATCTACATTAGGAGAAATGTGCTACCGCTTCAAAAACAAACAAAACGTCATGCAAATAAAAAAAAAAACAAACATGCTGCAGAAAACTAAAACAAATTCAGAAAAGGGATACTTTGCCAATTTTTAACCAGCTTTGTATCACAAAAACTAATTTTTAAAGTATACCAACTGCACAGACAGCCTAGTTTTAAGTTTGTTGTTAATGTATTTGTTTTGGTTTTCATGTTTTTTTTTGTATGTGTTTTATAATTGGCAACATTTCTGAAGCTGCAGCATAATTCTCCTAATAGAAATGTTTTGGGCTGCTGTAGCTCAACAGCTGCCTTTGTCAGTTACCATACAAAGTGCTGCCCAAATTACAATTTTTATCAACATAATTAGAAATTGTTCTTAAATCCAAAATTCAAAATGTTGATACTGCAATTTGCAAAATAGTCACAAAGTATATTATTTCCTTCATTAGCTGCTCATGCAGTACACTATATAGCAACTACAGCATTCTAAAAAACCTTTCACGGTTAGACAATGACTACTGTATCATATAATGATCAATCGAGATCGTTGTAATGCTGTGGCAAGATAGTTTAGCATAAATCTCCATTGCTTTTGTTTGTCACAGGAACGGACACAGCTGAATGACAAAAGGACAATATCACTATCTCAATGCTACATTTTGTCTTAATAATAAAAACAGTAATGAATAATTTATAACAGTTAATAACCAATATTTTTTGGATCAGATGTTCATTTTGTTCTCTACTGTAGCTCAGGAAAAAAAAACAACAGCCTTGTTCTGTCACAATGGCACATCACAGGGAAATTAATTAGGTGACATGCAGGACAAAACAAGTGTTTTTTATATTCCAGCTGCCAGCTTTTTATCTTTCCACTCTTTAAATCACTTTGTTTGCTCTGCCAGCGGTGAATTATATATCTTTCTTTAAGCACCATATGCATTTTGCACAAACGTCTTTCAGCCCTGTAGTAGATCACAAAAGGTAACTGGTTGTGTGCGGGGCTACAGTGCAATGGGAAACTCAGCAGTGTAATTGTCAATGGCATATCAGCAGAACTGAAGCCGTAGTACTGAAGTTGAAAAGAAAAACAATCTTTCTTAACAGGTAAGCAAGGTCACAGGAGCAAAAGCAATAACTGCTTTGCCATATGTTTTATGACACATTTTTATCACTGACAGACACATTTTTATTCTCCTTTATGTAGTTGAAGTGTCTTGTGTTGGGGAAAGGAATAAAAGCTGAGAAATGTAGCCATATCTTGTATATGTGTTTGTTCATTCAAAGACATTTTCTGCGGTAGAGCTGACAGCCACCATAGTAGAAATTTATGTTAAGACGGTTACTGTCCTAACCTCGCAGATCCAAGTGGCTTAAACATGACATAAAGTATTTAACTGGTGGCCCTGACAAACCTGACAGCTGACCTCAAAGAGCTAATGTGGACAGAGACGGACTCTCCATTGCCTCATGGTCGACTCAGTTGCAATTGATCAATCTTAAGGGAAAAGTAGAATTAAAGCCTTGCGGTTGTTTGCCTCCGCCGATCACTCAAGCTGCAGTTTGCATCTGTGTCTGTCCAGACTTAAACAATACATGTGGTAAGGACTTTGGAGGATTTTAATCGAAGATTGTAAAAGGATGCTTTGCAGATTTTCAACAAGCTTTGTATCATTACAATGTGGATAAACTCATCTCCATCTTACCAGCACCCAGAACTCCCTGCTCATCTCTCAGCTCAAATCCGCAGATTTTAGCTGTTCGGGCTGTTGCTAAATCTACAGATGTATTTCCTCATTTTTTGAATGCTTGCCACTACAGACACAAAGGATTTAAAAGCAAACTGAGAGACAGACCTGCCCCTCTCTCTCTGTCAAACTCAGACCAAACTACCATCAAACAGTAAAACTTGGCAGCACTGATCAAATATAAACCAAGATTCTGTTGCTTCCTTGCCTATTTCTCCTAAAATGTCCACTGAAAACATGTTTTGGCTTACCTTTCACTAAAATTCAAGCTTGTTTTTTTCACCGGTCAGTCGCCATATTACTTCATGTGGAAAAACAGCCAACAGAAGCATTTATTGGTCCGATAGGGAGCAAAGCATTCTGGTAGTTGTAGGTTTTCTGCCTCTTTGTAGCACAAATTTTAAAAAGTTTTGCATCATTCAACTGCCGAACGGCCTTTTTTTATAAAAAAAAGAAAATCTTTCCAGCAGTGAAATATTACTTTTGCAGCAAACATGCTGCAAACATCAAACTCAGATCAAACTGTAAAACAAGGCTGTGCTGATCAAGTAAAAAACAAGATTCTGTTATTGATTATCCTCTTTTTGCCACAAATCTCTTCAGAACACACTTAAGTCCATAGTTTTGTTGTAATACGTAATTTGTGACCAGGAAGGGGGTGCTCCACTGTTTTCTGTATTGTAAAGGCAGAGGCTGAAAAAACCGAGATCAAACTGAGCAGTGATGATCAAATATAAACGAAGACTTTGCTATGCATTGCCAATTTCTCACCTAAAATGTCTTTGGAAACATATTTTAGCTAACAGTTGAACTGTAATTCTTTCTTTTTTGTCCTAGCTGGACGCCTCATTGTTATCATAACCCACCTTGTTGAAGGTTTTCTGACTCAAATACCTCGGCCCTTTTATTCTGTTTTCTCTGGTCATGTAGCCCCAATCTCAGTAAGTATTGGCATCTGTCAACTGCATAGATAGCCTAGTTTTATGAAAAGAGCATCTCCACAGCAGTGAAATACTTCTTTAAGTGTATGTTTTGGCAAAACGAGGATACCTCACACGCATCCTCAGCCCGGCAGCACAGAGGATCCATACAATCACCAGAGTGCGCAACCAAGAGTTATGACTTAAATAACGGCCAGAAAGTGTTTTTGCAGAACATCGTGGTGTCACAGTGAAGTTGACCTTTGACCTTTTGGATGGAATGTCATTATTTAATCCTATTAGACATTTGTGTGAAATTTTGTCCAAATTAGCGGTATGGTGTTATGGCCCAAAAACATGTTTTGTGAGGTCACAGTGACCTTTGACCAGCTAAATCCAATCATTTCAACATTGAGTCCAAGTGGATATTTGTGCCAATTTAAAAAAAAGTTCCCTCAAGGCATTTCTGAGGTATTGCTTCATAAATGAGTTGGAGGGAATGGATGGACAAAAACATAAAAATAGACAACCAGCAAAAAATATATTTTAGAGCACTGTTCTGCTCCAGGGTGAGAAAATACTAAAACTATTCAGTTGTCTCTCTTCATAATTTGAAACTCATAGTGGGAAGACTAACTAAACAAATTAACCTACCTCTCCACTTTGATCGTTTAATCAGTATGCTCAAGAAACCATTGTCAGCTAAATTGTCAGCTTAATAGTCACAAATGGTGTTGCCAGCCAGCGGCCTTTTGCTTGCAGAGGAAGAAAAGAAAAGGCAGATGCAGTAATAGGGAGAAAAGGCACTGAATGGGGGGAAATCACTGGTTTACTAGGCAGTCAGACAGCTCTCTCTCATTGACTGCCTCCACTGACAGTTCAATTCAACATGTTACATCGGCCCAATGACTGCTGATGAGGGCCAACTACAGCCAACAGTGTCGGACACACTGCAAAAACTGGCGTGCGATGGCTCTAAAGCACTCATCTTCATTCACCATTAGCTCAGTGCTTGCAGAGTATTGAGCTTTACAGGCCTGCCTACCAAGAAGCTTATTTTCACTGTTGTATTCTTTTACCTGCACACAATGGAGGCATTATTTCCCCCCGGCACTCCACATGAAAACCCAGGGCCAAGAGACGAGCGCTGAACCGTGTAAACTGCTACAGCTTGCTTAAAAACATTATGTTACATTGTAGCAGAGGAACAAAGAGGTTAAAATCAATATTTCATCAAATGCATAGAAGATGATCAATAAAGCAGGTTGGATTGAGTTACAGCATGAGTCATGCAGTTGCAAAGTAAAAAAGGTGATGCAGCGGTGCAAAACACTTTGGCTCAGTTTAAATTTAAGTACCAAAATCTTTAAACTACATGTACACTTATTGTCAAAAGGTCACAAGAAAGAGAAAAACAGCTACAAACACTTGGGAAAACAAAAACCTCTCACAGCCGCAAAGGTCTCTCAAGATATGGCATGTTTAGGAAGACTACTCTCTTGTCTATAAGCAAACCTCACTAACCACGAGAACGTGACATCTGAAGAGACATGCTCTTTGGTTTTAGCTTTTTGCAGCACATTTTGGTCTCACTTTGGACTGCAATCCATCTCTCTAAATACAGTAGCAGTGGAACAATTGATCTAATCTTTTTAGTCTGCCACATATTCCTGTAAAAAGCTTCATTGCAGAGAAAGAAATACAGATTTGAGATGGACTAAAAAAGTGGTTCCAGAACACTTTAAAAGTTGACCAAATTGGCATTTCTTTCAAAAACACAGAAAGAGAAATTGCAGTTGTTACAAGAAAATTACCTGGCATTTTGCAACAAGGAACAAAAGAAAAAGAAAAATGTTTTAAATAAATAAATTTTATATATATATATATATATATATATATATATATATATATATATATATATAAAAATCTATTTTTTAACTTACTTACAGGTCATTTGCTTGTCGCCTTTTCCAGATTTCTTGCAATTGTAGAGCATGTCTTACCAAATTGCACAGTGCATCTTTAGCCATGTTTTCAAGAGAAATCAAACCAGTTTGCTCAGGTTTCAAAGGTGTTAGTGCATTTAAAAAGGCGTCTGAACGCAGCACAAAAAAACGGACATAGTTCGTTTCAAAGGGTAAAAATGTTTTTGAAACATTTGTACCAATTAAAATCCAAAGTCCACAATTTTGGTGTTTTCTGTCACTCTGCTGCCCTCCAACAGGGCAGAGAGGTCAGGAAACATACCTGTGCCCGGGTAAAATAAATCACTGCCAAGCAGGGAGTTTAGGTCAAATAATCACCCCTCCGATAATGCATGTCCATGGAGAGGGCTGGCGAGATTCATTGCTGTGCTTCGGCTGACAATAATGGAGGCTTTCAAAGGCCACTGTCTTTAATTTCTAGTCCCCGCTATCAGCGTTTTTATCCTCTAGAGAGGGGGAGGTCAACTGCCCTTGTTCCACAGCCCCACAGCCAGCATCCTGGGCATTAAGGGCTGAGAGAGGTGGCTGAGGTCAGGCTGTGATTGCGTCTGGAGATGGCAGGCTGAGGGGTCCTGGGGCTCATCGGACCCTTCTCCGACAAAGAGGCTTCACAGAGCAGCTCCCAGGTCAGTCTTATCAGGGCATCACTAATGGTTATGATATGATCTGTCTAGCATCACTTCCAATTAAAGCTGGCTGCGGGAATGTGGCTGCGCCCCATCTCACTGAGGCTCAGTGGTGTTCACTGAATGTAGGCTATTGTTTGAGCTGCTCATTGCAGCGGCGATCAAAGTTCCATTGTGACTACCACAAAGGCAAGTGGCCACTGGCCAGGCCTATTAGATATGTAGTTGTGGTGGGGAGATGGAGAGGGTAATCAGTCTTCTTACTGATAGCAATGACCAGCCCACTTCTCACTGTGACAAAGACTAACCTCCTCAACACAATGTAAAGCCATAACAAAAGGTTATTCTTCTTGTTTGGATAGCCTTGCCTTTTGGCCAGGAGAAATACGTCCCTGAGAGTCTTCATAATTTCCACAAATGTTTTCTGCCTTCACACTACAGTCTCTGAGCTAATATCTCATTCTTAGAGCTTGCCATCTTCAAATGACTGTGACTGCTGCACACGCCTAACAGAGGCAAAGTCTGAACTCGTCATCCACAGTACAGAGAGCAAGCCAGCGCACACAGAGGACCTTTTCTCTCCATCCAGGCCCAGACTGAGACCCGCGCAGATGTGGTGTGAGGACACATACAGTGCGAGGTTGGCCAAGCTCTGGGCCAGTTTCATCTCTCTCCAGCAGAGACGATAATCGTTTTGCTAAAAGGTGTAAATCTGTGGAACAAACCATTATCTGTTTAGTAACTCGTCCTGGGAGAATGTAAAAATTAGCAGCTCTGTCTCTTACAAATGTCATACATATACAGCTAATATGAAACAGCAAGTACTTTTTGAAGGAAATGTCATGCTGAACAAATTGAGTTTTCATTACCATAATGAGGCAATGTTGCCAAGTAACGTATCTGGCAAGTTGTAAAAATGTTCAGCTAAACGTTCACTAACCATGTATTTCAGTTTTTTTCCACTGAAACTGGCAATCCTGCAATACAGTATCCGAAACATCACTCAAATTTATACCAACCAGGAAGATTCTCAAAATGACAACAAAGGGACATAAATAGACCTTAAAAAGATGCAAAAAGACTGCAAATAGACACAAAAAGACTGCAAATAGACACAAAAAGACTGCAAATATATGCAAAAAGACGTTAACAATATGTAAAAGACTGCAAACAGATGAAAAAAACTACAAAGAGATGCCAGACGACTGCAAGGAGATGCAAAAGAACCACAGCGATGCAAAAAGAGTGCAAAGAGACACTAACATACTACAAAGAGATGCAAAAAAGGCCACAAAGAGATGCAAAATGACTGCAAAGAGACACAACTCAGGCTGTTGCCATGTGCTATTCATATGTTTCCCTACAAACAGTAATTCACCCAAATTCACGCATAATCATGAGCCAGTAATTCATGTATAAGCTGCGATCACGTTTGAGTGAACTCTGAGTCATTTTAAGGGTGCGTCACCATGTTTCTTTTCCTAAAACTAACTTCTGTCACTTTATGTTAAGTATGAATTGTCACAAATTTGTAGAATATCATAAGAAGTGTTTTATAATGATACTTTGAATAACTGAAAAGAGAAAAACATCCATAAAAAAAACAAAATTTTCCTCAAAGAATCACAAAACAATTACAAATAGAAGCAAAACTACCACAAGGAGACACAAAACCACAAAAAGATGTATAACAACTACAAAGAGACATGAAACATCAAAAAAAGAGGCTAACCACACCTTGATCCTATGTAGGTGAGGTGGCGGGGCCTTTAACTTATCTGTGCCCAGGGGCCCCAGCACCTCCCCTACATAGGAGCAAGACAAACAGATTTCGATTTTGCCCAGGGGCCCATTGTCCCATAATCCCCCTCATGGTAGCAACGTCCTGCACTTTGTACAGCCTCTATTTTCCCCAACAACCTCCATTTCAAACCTACCAGGCACATAAATGTAATGTTTTGTTACCTGAGAGAAACGTCTCTGAACATAATCCGGGCAGTGTTTACGTCGCCACAACACCACAACAGGGTAGTTAAGAAAGCAGCAAAGTAACATACTGACATCATTTCTAGAGGAGAGGGTTGATATTTAACCACAAAGACTGAGAAATGATAGCACATTTCTCTTAAGATACTTAGTAGTTTTCCAAGTTTGAGTTCCAAAGAAAAGCTGTCAAAAGTAAAAACTTTTTTTTCATGATAGACCGCGCTTCTCCACCTTGTGACTCAGAAGTCTCGACCACTTCACCTGCTTCTCGGTGAAAGAAAATTAGAGGAGAGATGTGAGCCTAAAGTGCTCAGAGTCAGTGTCTCATTTGCATGCTTGAAATAAAATGAATTTGGCAAACTGCAGCGGACCAGGGAGAGAAAATCATTACGTGTAGATACTGTATTTGAGGGCGCAGTCATTGAAATAAACAATCTCATATGGTGCCGTTGGACTTTCCAGTCTCACCATATAACAGTTTAAACTGAATCAGCCTGTTTTCTGTAGCTACAGACCGCGTTATTTTATCGTCCTTTAATGGTTCAACTTCTGATGTTCAAAAATCGCAACAAAACAGCAGGACTTTTATGTTACTTCATTGCATCAAACATGTTGTTGGCTGTCATCTAATCCCATGGCGAACCTCCACCAGAGGTTAGTGAAAAGGAGTTGGTCATAATGAGGCAGGAGCAGCTGCAAGCCCTTTTGATAGAATGAGGTCACTAGAGCGACAGAGATCAGTGCGGCTGATTGGGGGGCTGGTCGCGGGGGGGTCTCACTCAAAAGAACTGGCGACAAACTATTTTGTATTGAAGGAATGCGAAGCTGCGGGCCCTCCTCCTGCTCTTTCTCAATGCATGTCTGTGTCAGACATAAATCATGTTAATTGTTCTCTGATTCCCCCCTCTCGCCATTTTGCGAAATGATAATTGAAACATTAATAGGATGTTAATAGGATGTGTGTCCTGGTAACCTTTGATATAAATCTCGCCCGTAATGGAGAATATTCTCCATGACCACCATGAATCAGGAGTAATTAAATATGCGTGGACAAGCACCATTTGGGGGATTTACAAATACGATTCCTGCATTGCAAATAAGGTTTTACCTGAGGGGGGGGTACTGTTGATATGAAAGACAGTTTTTTTATGCACATGGTTTGGAAGCATTACTGTAATATTGTGCTATTAAAGTCCTTTTCCCACTAGACAAAAAACTCACTACCACCCACTAACATATGGCATTTGTATTTAATGGGAAAGGTTACAACCAGCATTCACTCCCGAGCAAATGACTCAGCATTAGTCACAGGCTCCAGTGTCAATCGGCAGCCATGGAAATTAGGCATGTCAGTTTTGGTTAATTTTGATTTAGATAGACCAACACTCATTAACCAGTAACTAACTGTTTTTTTGTTTTTTAGAAAAACAAGACTTGAAATACAAAACAGCCTTTCTTTTCACTCTGGCGCTCCATTGCCTCATTCATCAGCTTTTAGTCTTGCATTTCAAAGCGCTATCTATTTAGATGTGGTGAAACTTTAGTGTTTTGTGATGTAAATGTCTAAACTTTTATTTTATTTTCTGTTGGATTTGCTGACATTAAAACGCGGTAACATGCCCACTACCTAGCCTTCGATTTCCTCGGTTTCCAGTTCGCCCTGCACTGCGTACCACCTGGGTCGGGAGGGGGCTAACAATAGCTAGCTACTGACAATGCTCTCTCAGTGATCAGCTGCTAGCGCTGTCTTAGTGGCAGAACACCTTGATGCAGGTATGCCCACCTTCCATCTGACCCCGGGCTGCTTTAGCATTATTAACTATACCACTAACTGATGAAACTGCTGACGGTGGTAACAGAGATAACAAAATCAACAATGCTACAGGGGTAAAACTCACCGGGTGGAGCGGGGGGGGTGGGCTGAAGGGTGGGCTCAATGTTTCCACGGCAATGCTGCTGGATTAGGACGGCATTATTGGCGGTAAACGCTGAATGGGCAGCTCCAACCAGACCTGGGCAGAGTGCAGTGCAGTAAATTGAAGAGCAGCAAAATTAACCTACAGACCACTATGTGTAACTGATCAAAAATATTTTCAGTGGTTAGATGTTTAAAGGATAACTCTTGACATTCCTAATGGAAATACAACACCCTTTTGGCCCCTTTACTGGCGCGAATTAAGACGGGCTGCTGCACAATACCAGGGCAGCTGCTGGCAGTTTAGGTGCTCTTAGAGCCATTGTTTTGTAGTACCCCCTGTTGACTCCTTTTCCTATTATTGTAGTTCATTCAAATATTACTCCTATTATTATTTAGAGTTGTAATAAATTTGTATTAAATTTGATTTACCCTGTGTACATAGCTCTGATCTACTGGCGATGGCATCTATTGCCCGTTTTTAATGTTTGAAAAACCTGCACACAGGCACTCATTTTGGATGAAAAAGGGAATGAGTCAGTTTTTCTGGTTAATGATTATGGGTCTTTAAAATGCATGTTTTGCCCTTCAGTTAGAGGCATTACCTTTAGCTCAGGCGAGTTTGTTATGGAGACCCAGGGGTCTAAACATGACTGAAAGGGCATGAGTAACTCACATGATTTGGGCAGAATAGTGGTATTGCCCATGAGAAGAGAACTTAGCTGGAAGAAACAAGATCCTCCTTATAGACTAATGGATGTGTTAGCAAGTGCACTTTCAGACCAGCTTTCATGTTGGCTCCACCAGAGGGTATAGAGGGAATGGCAAATTAATTATAGAAATGAAGCCAACCTCCTTTTCTTATCATAGAGGGCAGCTGTGTGTCCCCCCCCGCTCGCTCGTTTCCCCTCTTCTCTGTCTACAGCGCTGGAATGTGTCCTGTTCGACATCTACTTTCTGCTTCTCCTCATCAATCCATACAAACTTACTCAAGAGGAAGATCTGCTGTGGATGAGGGAGGTGAAAAGTGGAGCCGTTTATTGAGTGAAAATGTCATAGAAATTGTTGCAGACTAGCAGAGGAAGAATCAGGGTCTGTGTTGCCTTTCAACTTATTTCATAGCTTTTAGCCCCTTCCACTCAAAGTCAACTAATAAATCAATATTTCAAGTGGGATCTGGCGGTGTAATGACATCATGCTGTTGGCTGTGAAAGCACATTAACCACCAGCCCAATGTGAGTCTCAATGACAGGCTACACGGTCCTGATCAGCGTCTGTATTGTAGTGTTTTCAGAGACATTTGGAGATGTTAGATGTCTCAAAAAAATGGCATGTGTTACCCACTCTAGCAAATGAAAAGAGCTCTACCATCAGAAATAGACACCAGCGCACATTCACCTCACTTGTTGGACCATTCCCAAAGGTCCGCTTTGGAAATAATGGGAAAGAGCAACAGTGAATGCATGGAATATTAATGCCGGGTTGGAGCCAGCCTTGACTCAAACTGTTAATTTCCATTTTATCATGACAAATAGAATAGACATCACTCCATGTGTTATCACGCTGTTTTCAACAACAGTTCTCAGACTTTCACATCATATTACAGATTGTAAATATGTTATGGCAGACCTGAATCCAGTTCAAAATGGAAAACTTGATGCTTGCTGTTATAAAAAAAAACACACTGAGCTCCATTTCTGGTTTACAGATTATTTAAGTTGATTGGCAATAACTTCAACACATATTTAACCTAAATGTAAAAGCCGAATTCAAACTACGTTTTTGCCAAGAAAAATTGTAGAAATATTCTTGGGGTTTTGGGGTGTCCAGGGTTTGGATTAGAGGTCTTCATGGATCTTATCAAACCCTGGGACCCAGAACCTGACTTGGACCCTGTAATATAGTCAACCAGGTCTGGGTCTGGTCTTAATGGTCCCCAGGTCTGTTTGTCATTATTATTAATTCAGATTAAAATTTGTGAGCACTGAGTGTTTATCTTACACGATAATAAGGATGATTGAGGATCAGATCACAAGTACTGAAAATATTTACTTCAATGAGATCACAGAATGAATATCTTGGGTCCATTAGGGTTCAGATCTGTCATTTTGGACATGTGAATCCCACTAATGTGGGTTTATGAGTTTTGACAGTATGGTCACTTCCGATTACCACATCTAGACCCACAGAAAAAAGATAATGTGGGATCAACAAAACACTGACTCAGCATGCTGAAATGCCATCAGAAAGTTAAGTCCAGTGGGAATAACGACTAGGGACCTTTTTCTGTTTTGTTTTGCAATATACACTGTTATATATAAACTATTACTTAAAGACCCCATCTTAAACTTACATAGTCTAATCTAAATAACCTGCGTGATGAATGTAATTATCATTATTTTAATTTTGCTCACATTTGAGCCATTATTTCCCCGTTTATGATCTTTTATTTTTTTCCTGTATTGTGCTGCAAATGAAAAAGGCTGTTTCAATATTAGTCATCAATTAATTGTCAGTATTTTTGTCTGATGTACCATAATGATGACTGTGGCATCACCTTGAAGACGGTTTACATGTGATGATTTAGCGCTATGAGCGTTTGTAATAGCCGTCTCCGTGCGTAATGGTCGCGCGCAGTGACAACTCGCCTCTCTGTAAACACGAACTTCCTCTTAGCTGCACACATGCCGACACGCAAACGGATTTTAAAGGCGTTTCTACATGAATTTATGGCTCACTGTGGGAGTGGAAACAAGGCTGTGTGCCAGTGCTCCACACTGACTGCGATAGCCTATATCGGGCAGACGCGCAGACGTTTTTAAAAACCGTGACCATGGAAACCATGGCTGGGTGACAGACCTGTTATTAATATTTCGCCGCTTTTCCCGTGAAACCCTCTTGGTTTTTATCATTCTCGCGTTTTTCTAAGCATGTGAAAACACAGTTTATGAGTTAGAGTAGGCTGTGTACAGAAATACGGGACAAATTGCGTCCTGTATTGATTAAATAGGGAGGGCAACCCGAAGACAGATGTTAGCAGCTAGGCTAACTAGCCACCATTTTCCCAGTGGAAGCTAGTTAGCCTGGCGTGCTAACTTCTAGTTTCCAAGTGAAATAGGACTACAGATTTAACATTATATCATAATGGTTCCTGACACATGTTAAATGCTGCTAATGGTGCATTACCAGTTAGCGTATTGGCACAAGCAGACATGTAAATCTTCATAGGATAAACAGTAACTCACCACAGAAGCTGACATCCTCTGGCGGTGCTGGTCTGTGGGAAAAATAATCCGTCAGTCGCCAAAGAACAAACTGAAGCCGGACACTGAGAAAACTGAAAGGTAGCTGAAAAAAGACAGACGCTAACTGAACTGGCCCCTTCACTGTATAATGTGAAACAAACCAAAGACTATTAAAAAAAGATGGAGGTTATGACAGTTCCCAAAAGTAAAGCTAAACATTTAGATCGCCCCCTGACGGCCGGCTGCGGTACAGGTCATAAAACATGTCCATGTTAGTGAATGGGACATGGACTAAACAAAAAGTACTCAAAGTACATGCCAAGTCAGCCTTTCCCAAATGTCATTTTATGCATTTCTTATCACATTGCTGTTTGTTCAAGTGTTTGTTTTATAGTATTATTATTATTATTATTATTATTATTATTATTTATTTAAAGGGGGTTTGATGTCATGACTGACAGCTATGCGTGTCAATAGGTGTGCTCGCTGTCAGCTGTGCAGCTAGTGATTGGGTCGTCTGGGTGCTTGCGCAGACTCTGCCCCCAAATTATGTAACTGGTGGAAAATAGCAGTAGCTGTATGCAAGATATTTTGGCTTCATTTTTGTGAATTGGTGGCAGTGGACATGCGTCATCCATCTTTATACAGTGTAAAGTCAATGGTGGGAATAAGTACCAATGTTAGCACCTAGGCTAACTAGCCTCTAATTTCCCAGTGGAAGCTAATTAGCCTAACTTGCTAACTTCCTGTTTCCATGTGTACAAATATAAACAGAAAAGTACAATAGGTCATAAAAAATGTTTAAAGTTGCTAACGGTGCACTGCCATCACCGTGTTAGTTTGTTAACAAAGGAAGGAAAGACAACGTACATTTTTACCGGCTTAACAGGACTATAAAGTGCTTCAGTAAGTAGCTCACCACAGTAGCTGACGTCTCCGAGCAGTGCTGGCTCTCAGAAAAAAATAATCCAAGTTCAGTCAACCGTTGCCAAGGGAAACACCCACCCAGAGGCCCGACTCTTTAAACTGAAAAATGAAAACAGCTTCAGCATCATTGTAGTTTACACACGAAAAATCTGCAGAATTTAAAAAATTGACTCGTGTTGAGTAAAGACAAGGAAACAAAGCGGAGAACATTTAATAGTTTAATTATAAGCTGCTGTATACATTCAGTGATTATTCCGATTTTCATGTTGCCAGAAGCCATGGGTGAGACCAGCAAAACATTCAGCTACAAGATCTAGTTTGTTGTATGCAATTTGTCAATTTTCATTCATATTTTTCCACATTGTACATAGTTTACTGCAAAGCAACATAAAACCACATTGCTGATGTGCAACACGGTTCTTCCAAGACCTTAGTTCGTTCAAACATGATTCCACCCAGTCTGTTGTGTGGTGCTCGGAGGAGGGGAGAGCCCTGTTTATACCACTCTGGTCTCAACCTGATCTTTGAGATCAACTGAACACAGATGGCACAGGGTGACAGCAGTGCTGAGCAAAGCTAGTCTGTGCGTCCAAATGCCCTCAGTTGAGGCTGAAAAAGTCTTGTTTAAACTCGATTGGGCCCGATAGGAAAAGCGACTCATTATAGGTGGAATCCTGTTACCAGCTTGAAGAACACTGGGAGCCGATCCTTCTCCTCCTTAGATACTAAGATTAAGCAACATCCTGCAATTTTTAAGGTTTTGTTTGCATCTTTTTTGGTTTCTTTTGCTATCTCACTCTAAGCTCATTGAACTGACACACTAATGTTGGTGCTGATATCGCTTTTTTTGTTGTTTTTTTTTTGTCTTTTTTTTACATTTTCTAGTAGCCCACACAGAAACTTGATGGCACAAGAACTGACCAATAAGAAACTCTTTACAACAAGGTAGACTGCAACAGTTGCCAGGGGTCACACAGTAAACAAAAAAAAATAATCCAAGTTCATTTTGAAAATAAAAAACAAATCAGATTCAATATAAAAAGCAAAAGACAAATGAACAAAAGCAAGTTAATTTCAAGTATAACTTACTCATAAAATAACTACACAGCATTAAATATTCTCATTATACATTTTTAAATTATTTATAAAATATATTTTGGCATATATGTTTTTTTTTATTTTTGTGTTTGTGTAACAAACGCTACTGTAGCTTCAGTTGAACACCAATGTTTATTTGTTTTTTTCTCTTGAAACAAAACATTAAAGGGATTGTCACATAACAACAGGTTATTAAAAATGATAATAGTAAACCCTATAGAGAGTTTCACATAGCAAGACATGAGTGACGATCCCTTCTATCCTAGCCCCATAGTCAAAAGTCAAAAAAAGTACAAGACCAGAGCACAAAGTTCTAATTTGGGCTCCACTGGCTACAATCAAGGTTGGGCACAGGAGATTTCAAAAGCAGTAAGTCTTTTTTTTTTCACAACTCAATTTGAACACAAGGATCTGTCTGTCCCACTTCCAGTGTTCAGAGCGGCTGGGCAGATAGCGAGAGTTCATTTAGCTCCATCCTTGATAAAATATAAATACTGTAAAGACCTCACAGTCTGATGACACTGGGATGTCCTCAGGGATACGCAGAGAAAGTTTCTCTTATTAGTCAGAGAAAGGGGCAAATGAGACCGAGAGGGCTCGCTTCCTTTCCCATGAATGCACTGAAAACTGTCGAAGGAGTAAATTGAGAGTATTTTTTAAGATGAATCCTGTGTATGTCATTTATTACATTGATGGAGCTCACTATACAAAGGAACAAAGAGCGATTTTGGCAGCTAGAACACACTGCAAAACCAAAGAAGGCAAATATCAGTTTGTGATACAAAAGTAGTTCAAAAGGCATAACTGTACGTAATGAATTGGCACCTCAGGTGTCCAAACACGCAGTGTCCTGCTTTGGCGCAAGCGCTGGGGAGGTCCACTGGCCATGTCCATGCAGTCAACAGTAACCTGCCTGTCCACTCCTTGCAGACCGATAGAAAGAAAAACTGAACAAAAAGCAAACAAGGAAAAAGTACTGCGACTACAACAAAGCCACATCCACTACCTCGGCTCGAGCACACAACTAGCTGCAGCATACCACAGTTCATCCTCCTCAGCACGAGCTGCTTCTTCAATATTGTATACTGCAAATGGGTGTGTCTCTCTACTTCCATAGCCGGACGTTCTTCTGTGTACACACAGCTATTGCGGGGTACATATATGTGAGTTTTACACTGCATGTGTGCATGGATGTCGGTGCGTGTCAATGAGAAGCTCGCTAAAGCACAATGTCCTTCAGGCGCTTGCTGCTGGGGGATTCCTTGTCTCGGCCATCGTGGAGAAGCGTGTTGATCTCCCTGACAGCTGGCTCACTGTCCTTCCCCTCCGGCTGCCGCAGCAGGCTGTGGTTGGCGATTCGCTCTGCGTCGCGGCATTTCAGCGTGTTGTAGGCAGATGACGGCTTGGACACAGGGCTCTTCAGGTGCACAGGGGAAGTGATGGGGCTGGCTGCCTCGCGCCCGTTGCCAGCTTCACGGACAGCCCCTCCATTGGCCTTGGGGCTGCACACCTGAGACTCCTGAGTCCGCTTTCCCTTTAACTCTCCCCGCTCCACGTCCTCGGGCCCATCCTTGCCGAAGGTGGCAAAAGTCCTCTTGGTGGTGCCGTCCTCGTAGTGCGGCACGTCCACTGTGGTGGCCTCAATAGACAAAGCGATGACATTACGGCCGTGCTCGGGTGACTTGGCACGCGCCGGGATTGGGACACGAGGCATCCAACAGCGGTCAGAGTGGCCTAGGATACGACACTCGTCCTGGCAGTGAAAGCCTTCGCTGGGGTCTGTGGAGACATGAAAGAAAGAGAAAACATGACTGTTAAATTCCAACTTTTCAACTTTTATACTCATTTGCACACACAAATCATACTGTTTTGCTCCCAAGTGGCCTTCATTTGTATGTCAAGCCTGTCATTAAATTATAGGATAAATAAATGAAAATCAATGCTGCGTTGTGTTTAAATCAAAACAGCCCAAGTCGAACATTTCGGAATGATTTGCTTTCATTTTCACTGCGTCCCTGCATATGCTCAAGACTGCAGCCCCGATCACGCTGCTCACTGATAACGAGAGCTGGTTGTTTAGGACACTTCTAATATGCCAATTAAATCATGTATTGTTAAATCAAAAGTCCATTTGCAAGTCTTGTATAATTGGCTTTTCTGTAGCAACACTGGATGAAAGGCAGGTTTAAACAGTGCAATCAGATATCTTGCAGAGAGAGACAGCAGACGAGTTGCGGTGTTGTTGCCTGGTTCATCTCTCTCTTCCTCTCTGTCTCTGTCATCTGGCGCCGAGATATAAATATGTAATGATGTTTAACGCTGGAGTGAAAGAAAAAAAAAAGATTTGCCTGAGTCTGTATAACTGCACTCTTTCATAGTTCGTTGTGTTGGAGGGGAAGAACTTTTTGTGCATCGTTATAACAACAAAAAATGTGCTTAACACAAACTGAAATGCTTTTTATTCACGAGTAACTACGTTATTTTTCAACCTGGACTCTATTTGTCCATGTTTGCGGGTTAAGTGGTTAATGCAGCCAGTAGTGGAAAAATAGGCTTCAATTTAATGTTAATAAAAGATTACACATTGTCAATTTAGATCCACTAAAAGTGCTTGTTTTGCCACTGACAGGCCCAGTTTGTTATTTTAAGTGTCTGACAACTTAAATGAAGACCTTTTTGTTAAAAAAATACCCTTTTTGTTTAACCAGAAACAGCCCTGAAATTGCAGTGGCCAAACCTACCAGACTCCATTTAAATAAACAGTAATTTCATTACTGTGAAACCATTTATTCAAATGACAGAAACCACAAATAAAAAACCTCATTAAAAGCATCTTTCTTACTTTCCACTTTTTTAACAATAACCAACTCTAGTTTGGTTGAAATAAACCCTGAAATTTACCCAATTAGATGTAAAAAATATGCTGGCTTTATGCACACTAAAATGACTGTTTTTTTAAATAGAGTCTGGTAAATTTGAGGATGCTGATTTTAGGGCTGTTTCTGTTTAAACTAAAAAGAACCTAATGTTTTACTAAAGGTCTTTCTCTGAAGGGATCCTTTCAATAAGGTTGTTGGACACTTAAAATAACAATCTGAGCCTGTTGTGGCAAAACAAGCACTTTTAGTGAACATAAACTGGCAGTGCACAAATGCTGGACCAATGTGAAAAATAGTTGCTTCCACGAGTCATTTAGATACAAAAACACGGCGAGAGGCAAGGCTGAAAACCACAGAAGTTAGCCTTTAAGTTTTTCCTGTTTGTTTTAACTCACATACACGAACACTGTGGTTGCTGAAAGAGCGTGGTGCTACAAATCTGTAAAAAAAAAAGATGTATAGTACACACTTTCTTACTTTCTTTATTATTACTAGGCCCTAGAAAACACAAGTCAACACTCTCTCTATGCCACTGTGCTGTTGTGTTTTCCACCTGCTCCAATCTTGAGAAAGAACCTACTACACAGATGCGCAATGACACATTTCTGCGCTCCCCTACTGCTTGTTTCACTCCTAGCAAGAGCCATCCTCCGTTTCACAGGCCCAAGGTGACAAGAGGGGATTGTGAGAGGGATTGCCATCGACCCAAATGCATACGCTTACATCTGGCAATCGCAGCTTGACAGATCACCTAATTAAAATCACTAATGATCTGTTTTTCTCCCTTCTTTTCCTGCACTCATGAGAGGCACCTCTGCTTAGACCCCGGGGATCGATATTTAAAGATTGGAGACAGGCTTTTCAGGGGCAAGATATGCCAGAGCTGTCGCTCATAAAGTATAATCTGATGAGACTGGCAGATAACATGGTGACTAAATGACTGGATGCATGAGCAATGTGGGCTATCATGGGCTATTTGAACCCAGATCATCATGCTTGAAGGCTGAAAATGAACACCAGCAAACACAAATGCAGACCAGTGAGTGACCAATGTCCACATGATTGCTTTAGTGACACAGAGGCGGCACAGAGTTAGCTTCCTCTGATCACGTTTGTGTCAGGATCAAGCAGCAACCTCCGGGGCTGAAAAATGAAGCCAACGCTGTGAAGTGCCAGAAACTGCAGCTCCTGTTGCTACCATGGTGAAAATATTGGATAGGTAACGTCACCATGGCATAAGTGTGGCTGTAGCTATTTCACTGTGCTTTCACTTTATGAGAGTGACTATGAGAGTGAGAAGACTTGTTCAAAGGTGTACAAAAAGACAGTCGAAGGAGACTTGTGTTCTGTTTTTGCAGAAAGTACATTTTGTGTTCACTTTTTTTGCACCTGTTTTTGGTGACGAAAATTAGAGTTAGCACAGCAACCGTTAACCATAGCTGGAAATAAACTGCCCTGACCAAGCACGAAGCAAATGCTGGGTTTATCTTCACCACCGTGTCCAAATATGTCCAAGATGGTGATGGCCAAAATGCCAAATTTGAGGCTTCAAAACCAGAGAAGTTGATACAGCGTTTGATGCAGGCCCCGGTTTCTTTCCTCTGAAAGATGCTCAGTGGCTCATAAAACCTCCAATATTTGTACAGTCTATGACCTATATGCCCACACAGACACTGGCATTATTCCCAGTAAATGCAGACTGAGACGTCTTCCTTACAAAGGACAACTTTCTAATAAGCACCTCCATGTAATCTACAATTACAACACAAGTTAACAATCCAAGCCCCCAGGAACTTCCTCTGTGTAAAAAAAATATTAATTTCATGAAATATCATTATATACCATCATCCACAGTATCCAGACTGCAGCATAAATAGTCAGCTCTATAAAACCACCATTCAGTTAAAATCACTTTATGTGGCCGAAAAGTAATAATGAGCCTACTGAATATACTGTGCACTGCTGTGTGTGTGTAAATTTGCATGAATGCTGATTGGTCCAGGGGACTGTACCGGCGGCAATCAAGGAGACAAAAGGCATGAAGCTGTGGGTTTTGTTTAAAGAGAAGGGAGCCAATCAGAATGTAATAATGTAATCAAAAGTCTTTACTAAAGTCTTTACACCAGGTACCTGGAACATAATGAAGGGTGATGAATAAAAAAGAAAAAAAAAAACAGCACGCCCACACAGTAGATTAGATTGTCCACTGTGATGGTATTTTTTAAGCCTTTTCAAATCCCATGTTCCCTTTTTTATGGAACTGCACTGTTAGTAACTGTATTTTAACCCCTTTTTAATGCCCTTTCTTTGTTAAATTACTAACAATAAAAAAGACAATATTTTAGTTATAGTATCATTTAAAGTGCATTTGTTATTTGGGTTATTCTTAGTTTTTGCTGGCTTTGAGAAACTGTTTTTCATTGAAAGTTTTATAGTAAATTTCAAACTTGCACACATTTCCCATTTATTAAATTTAGTAATCTGAAATTTCTCCCCAAATCGAGTTTGACAAAGCAGATCTTTTTCTCTGCTGATTAAAGATTTACAAGCGTCTTGGTTATGAATGCAATTTCCTCTAAACACTTTGGCTTTTTTCTATAGCCTGAGGCACTTTCTAAAGCATGAAAAGCCTCGGGGCACAAAGAAATATACACAAGTTGTATGCTCTCTACTTAGCAGTGCATGCATATGCAGTGAATGCCATTTTCTCTCCTTTCCTTTAGGGGTCTATGGGAGAGCAACTGGGGTGTAAATGACATTGTTATGAGAGCCAAGCGCCATTAACACTCACACATCCTGCCTTTGCTCAGAGCTTCATAAAACGCAGATGTTGCTCTAAAAAGACCCACCCCCAAAAAACGGAAGAGACAAAATTTAAATAAAAAAAGTGACAGGCCATCGACCTCTAACAAAACACAATCTCCTCCTATTTCAAAAAACAAGCTGGTGAGAGATGAATTAATGGCTTTTACAGCAGCACTTAGAGTTTGGAAGTCAACACGTACAAATGGAAGACAGTGACGGCACCTCCTGCTGTGAATGTGCATTCACAGTCATCAGGAAAATAAGCGTGCCAATCAGTTCCAAGAGCAGAGTTAAAGTACAGTACAGAGCAGGATGTCATCAGGAACATTTTCTATCAATGATTTAATACCTATTAGTTACTGAGGGAGCTCCATCAGGAGGTGCATGCTGCCTGAGATTTTTTTTGTGCTCCACATTTAAGTACAAACAGTCTATTGGTGGTGGAGGCAAAAAAATGTATTTGTGAGGTCAAACGGGGTAGGTATGTACAGTACATCACACACAGTAGACGTCGGTTTGGAGAAGCAGGCTGGAGTCTGACACAGAAGCTAAGCAATGTACTGCTGTAGACAGAGGTCAGTGACAACAAATATTTTACCCACCTAAAAAAAAAACAGTATCAGTTTAGGTGTGTGCTATATGAAACAGTGTATTTTGATGGGGAAGCTGTTAATGGCTTCAGTTCCCCATCTATGCTCTCGTCAAAGCCACCAAACTCCACTGACAAAAACAGTCATTTTAGCTCGCTGAACACAGGAGCTGCCTCTTTACCACTGCTGCAACTGGTTAGTTCGTTTTATTGTGTGACTCTGGTGAATCCAAACTAACCCTTTTAGACACCATAGTCACACAAAAAACAAAGTGAATGATGCAGCAGCAGACCAGAAGTTCCTGTGTTCAGCGATTTTAAATCGATGTCTTTCTAAATGGAGTCTGGCTTTGAAGAGAGTGATGTAACGGCTTCATTTCCTCGTTGGAAATCAGTGTCTGACATTAAAGTGAAGCAGTGAACATACTCTCAATATAGCGTACACTTAAACTTCTATAGGCTTCTTTCAGGTGGCTAAAATATGTTTTGTTGCTGACCCCATCCACAGCAGGAGATGCTTCTCCAAACTGGGGGCGCACTGATTGAAATATACTGTTTACAACACACTGTCAATGGATAATAACCCTTTAAGGTCCAAAGTCTGGCAAAGGCACCGGGAAGCAAGTTAAATATGCATGTACAGATGCAATATGGTTATGGATAATAACAAATACTGTCACTTCAAATGCAGAAGCCAAATTCTCTTGATAATGCTGGTCATGTTTTTTTGTTTCTAGTTATTTGGAATAGCATCGCTTTGCATCAGCACAGAGAGAAAACCCAAACGCTCCCTGCATTTCATCTCGCATCTGCAGCCCGCCAGCAGCCGATTCAATCCTGTCTCCTTCCCTCAATCACAAGAAGGCGTCTTAACTTCAAGTTGCAGCAGACAGGTCTTCAGCTCCAGCGTGGGGATCCCACGTCCTGACAAGCTCATTGCTCAGTTTACCCCTGTGCACCGCTTATAATGATGCCTTCATGTCATACAGCTGGAGGTGCTATTTGTTTGATGCTAATGTAGCAAAAAAAGAGGAATCAGCAAAAGACTGAAATCCCCCAATGCAGAAGGGAAGGGTTGTGCTCACTGGAAGAGGCAACTCCCCCGAAAAACTCTCTGAGCTTTCGCCAGCTATTTTGCGTCCTGCTTGGCTAACACATGGAGCCTGGCTTGGAGAGCACAGGCGCTTTTCCCTCCAAAATTAGCGCACACAGCCTCAAGGTTGAAAACAATGATGTAATCCCATAAAACGAGAGTAAGCAGCCGCAGTCAACAGAAGGCCAGATTGGAGGGGCCAGAGACGGGTTGAATTGATGTGAAGACTTTTTTTTTTTTTTTTTCAGGTGACAAAATCTTGATTTTCTCTTTCTTATTTTAACTGGAGCCAGGAGGCGATGGGGACTTGCTGTATGACACAATTCAGTCAGTTTGGTTTTACAGCATGATGAACCCTAAAAAGAATTTGGAACAGCAGCGTGGCATGATAAATCATTTTACAAAGAATGTCTGCCACTTTTGGCTTAAACTACTTTTTTGTATTCCTCTGTATGCTGACATTTTTGTTGTAGCAGTAACAATAAATGTCCTGATTCTGTTTGAACAGACAGCCAGACAGTATAATGTGGATATTACTGTGATGTAGCAGTTATGAAAGCAAATAATTTAGAGCAATTTAAACCTAGAAAAGCTTTACTTGTGGCCTGCATAGTCTTTGTCATTTGTCTTTGATTCCCATTGCTTTCCTGTTCTTCTCTTGCAGTTTTTTTTAATATTACACTCTATCAAATGCTGTGACAAAGCAATCAAATATAGCTTCTCTATAGTCTGAGAAGACAATTATAAAGCTCTGGCAAACAAAAGAACAAACAGTAACTCTGACATTGTGCTTTAAAGGTTCAGTGTGTAGGATTAAGTAGGATATATAGGCAGAAATGGAATACAATAAAATAATACGTAGGTTTTCCTGAGTGTATAATGAGCTGAAAATAAGAACGGCTCTATTTTTGTTGCCTAAGAATGAGCCATTTATATCTACACAGGAAGTAGGTCCTTGTCGGACATTGGTAAGCTGCACTGCCATATTTCTACAGTAACCCAGAACAGACAAAACACTGGCTCTAGATAGGGTCATTTGTGTTTTTGCGTCAACCATCATAGTTAGCAGCCCCTCTGTAATGAGCAGCATCAGAAAAGCGCTGATTTTTTTAAACAGGAAACTGGTTTAATCATTGTTTATACCAGTTTAAATGTTTACTACTATTTAACTACTAATACTAGCAGTCCCTCTCTGACATGCCAAACGGCATTAGAAAACACAAATTTGTAATGAGAAACTTTGTTATTCAGTGTTTTTAGTGGTTTAAATTAGCGGGTATGTTTGTTTTTGAGGAGGAAGAGACCTCTGCGGATCATGTGGCTCATGGTAAAAACCACCTGAATGAAATTAAGTTATCAGAGAAAATAGGTGAGCACCTATGAGAAGGCACTAGCCTAACAGCTTGTCTAAGACATGCCGCAAGCATTGCAAAAACACTGATTTTTAACATGAATTTGCTTTATTCAGTGTTTTTAACTGTTTTAATTACTGGGTTCATTTGTTTTGGAGAGGAAGAAACCTCTGCGGTAATTCGGCTCTCTGAACAGAGATCACTGAAGGCACTGTAACCGCGAGTTTCAGCAGGTTGCAATCTCCCTCTAAATATTAACACTGTCCCTTTAAGTCTCTTTTTCTAGCTGTGTGAGAGGACTGGTATAAAGTCCAAAAGAATTCAATCCACAAAAAGTTAAACAAATGTGACCGCAGTCCTGATGACCCTTTCTGAGGACAGCTGGGAGCCAACACTCCCTGCCATGTTTGAGTGGTGCACAGAAGGATTTCATTTGCAGCTAAAATGCTGTCCACTTCTTTGCTCTCATCTTGGTGCATCTTTGACAGTGAGATGGCTGTTTTCTAATTGCTATCCATATTAATTTTCCATCCTGGCAGTCACATGGCAAAGATTGATTAAATCTAAATTGTTACTACAGAGTCTTGATGGAGCCTGTGATGCAGAAGCTGATGGAAGCATCACAGGGGAGGAAAAATGCAGAAAATATGGCATTGGCAGATTAGAGGATGACTGTTTACGAATCGCTCAGAGTCCAGATCATGCTCGAGACTGACACATGCTTGGCCCTGCCTGATCTTAACGCTGGGGATGAAGCTTAACATCCAACGTGCTCTAACTACAGCAGAGGGCAGGTCTATGGCCAGATGAGGTGGAGGCTTGGCCAAGCAGCCTCCTCCACTACTCACCAGGGAGAGTCCAAGCACCGCTGTCATCCCAGCCAGCCAATTCAGTCTGTG
Organism: Plectropomus leopardus; assembly: GCF_026936395.1. Lineage (NCBI taxonomy): Eukaryota > Metazoa > Chordata > Actinopteri > Perciformes > Serranidae > Plectropomus > Plectropomus leopardus. The sequence goes on from NC_142183.1 coordinate 13,442,046, forward strand.
GGCCATAAATCAGCCTGGAGGCCTGGCTCCTGCGGGAGCGGCAAGATGGAGTGTGATGGTCTTGTTTTTACAAACAGTAGAGGGGCACCCTTACTGCGCCACGCAAGCCATCATTCTCTACACAGCACCGAGTCCTCTCCTTCTCCCCACAGCATCTGGTTCAGTCACATCAAGCTATCCCCCCCGACACCTCCAGATTCATCCCTCGCAGCTCCCTGC